>NC_088304.1:19595374-20195374 GCF_032854445.1 Liolophura sinensis
CTGTACCAAAAACAATCGATCACAACTGCACAAATTCACAAACTAAATACATTTCTAGACACTACACCCAGTTTGGACGCCATCTAGTTCTGATAGTCGTACCTACAAGTTATGTGATTGATGTGAGTCCGGAAAAAAATATAAGGTTGTTTAAGGGCGATAATATAGTGGCATGAGGCAAGTCTAGTCGCCCATTTGGCTAGTTCACTTCCCCTGTCGTCAGATGACGCGTCAGTCTCGCTTGTTCTTGCATGTGATCAAAATAGATACAGACAACTTACGGCCACAGTGCATGTAGTGTGTGAAAATGTATTTATTTTGTGAATTGTGCCATTGTCATGGATCGTTTTTGGTTCTGTAACGCTCAGAACAGGTTAGTTGAAGATGCGGTAAATGTGGCATGCCGTCGATCCAACACATCAGAAGCAGTTATTTCCAGTAACTCCCCCAACACTTCTTGCTGGTCGATACAGAGAATTACACTCCGCAATTAGTCTTGGCCTCTGATTTGTGATGTTTGGACTGCATGGTTATGATGTTTACAGCTGATCACCTGTAGTGACTGGTTGTGACGTTTGAAGTGATCATAATTTTACAGTTGATTCAATGTGTTAACAGGTTTGTCATGTTTCTGCTGGTTGTGCTCTTACACCTTTGTCAACGGGTTTGTCATGTTTACATTGGTTGTCATGTTGACAGTTTACACAGTTTTCCTGTGTGACATGATGATGTTTATGCTAGTTGTGATGTTATTGCTGGTTGTGATGTTATTGCTGGTTGTGATGTTTGTGGTGTTTGTAATGGTTGTGAAGTTTATCCTGGTTGAGATGTTCATGCTGGTTGTGATGTTTGTGCTGGTGGTGATGGTCGTGCTGGTTGTTATGTTTATGCTGGTTGTCATGTTTGCCTTGGTTTGTCTTGTGTGCCTTGGTTTGTCTTGTGTGCCTTGGTTTGTTTGTTTTTTTGCCTTTGTTTGTATTGTTTATGCTGGTTGTGATGATGGCCTGGCCTGTGAAGTTTATACTGGTTTTCATTTTTAGCTCGATTTGACATGTTTGTTGTGATTTACGGCTGATCACCTGTGTCAACCATTTTGTCATGTTTATGCTGATTGCTTTAACTAGTGTGTGTTTACCAAGGTTGGTCATGGTTACACAGGTTGTCATGTTTCACAGTTTAACAGTGTGATGTGATGATTTTTGTGCTTGTTCTCATGTTTGTGCTGGATTTGATGTTTACCTTGGTTTGTCATATTTACATGTACATTGGTTGTGATATTTACAGCTAATCACCTGTGTATGTAGAGCTTAGATGTTTGTACTGGTTGTAATGTTTACCCTGGTTGTGATGTTTTTAGCTAATCACCTATGTATGTGGAGCTTAGTTGTATGTACTGGTTGTGATGTTTGCAGTTATTCACCTGTGTATGTGGAGCTTAGCTGTTTGTACTGGTTGTGATGTTTGGGCTGGTTGTGACGCTTGTAGCTGATCACCTGTGTATTATTATATGTATATAGAGCTAAGATGTTTGTACTGCTTTTGATGTTTACACTGTTGTCATGTTTACAACTAATCACCTGTGTATGTGGAGGTTAGATGTTTGTACTGGTTGTGATGTTTGTGCTGGCTGTGATGATTATGCTGTTTGTGATGTTTATGCTGGTTGTGATGTTTATGCTGGTTGTATAATGTTTATGCTGATTGTGTGATGTTTTCAGGTAATCACATGTGTACCATTATGGGGAGGTCAGATGTTTGTACTGGTTGTGATGTTTATGCTGGTTGTGTGATGTTTCGCTAATCACCTGTGTATCATTATGGGGAGCTCAGATGGTTGTAAAGATTGTGATATTTACCCTGGTTGTGATATTTACCCTGGTTGTGATGTTTACCCTGGTTGTGATATTTACCCTGGTTGTCATGTTTACCCTGGTTGTCATGTTTACCCTGGTTTCTCATGGTTACAGCTAATCTTCTGTGTATCATTATGGGGAGGTCAGATGTTTGTAAAGGTTGTGATATTTACCCTGGTTTGCGATGTTGACCCTGGTTGTGATGTTTACACTGGTTGTGATGTTTCAGCTAATCACCTGTGTATGTGGTTGTGATAGCCTTCATACTGATCATCATTGCACTAGCTGGTACCTGGCTCGAGACTGAGAAAGGAGAAATATCCGACTCGCTCTGGGAGTCCTGCCGGGAGACACTATGTACAGACCCTGCCAAAACAGGTGAGAAAAACCAGTCATTATTTGTGTCGCGATTATTTGTGTCACTTTCTCAGCATTGCCCGGGTGTAGTGCAAAGTATATTTATACACGTGTACAACTTGGTCTGAATATGTTAACTGTGTGTACACAGCGATGTTTTAACTTCTCCTGTTTATTATGTGTAAATAATTTCAGCTAAGGTACACATGTAGGCCCACAGGGTTTTTAATAATTAGTGTGCATACCTTACGGAAGGAGGTCAAAGGTGAAAAACTATTATGACGGCGTAATACCTACTTGTCAGCTGTAACTTGTGAGCTTTGTGAAACGGGCTGCTCTTTGTCTAGGAACTACCTGTAATTGTTGTTGAAGATTTGTTAGGAACGTTCATGTAGGATGATAATTCTAGCAGAATTATATAAAGTGGCTCAGAAGCACAAATGTTTTTTTGTTTTTTTTATTTGCCTCTAGTAATTATATAGTAAGTATTTTGGCAAGCTTTTAAGGTTATTTACATTAAATGGTCAGAGTGTGAGAAGTTAGAAGGTGTTTACAGGAACAATGTGTATCAGATTTCACTTCACCTTTCACATGGTCGTTTTATGACTAAAAAAAAAAATTTGTGTTACCCAGCATTTTTTGTTTCTCTTTTTTTTTCTGGCTAATTTGAAGTACATGTAATTTCGATTAATGTAGGTTAAATGTCCATGATCTGGGCTAATGTTCACCTGAACAATTATTCTCTGTCTACAGGTTATAAGCTTTCTACAGCCTGTTATTTGGCCCTTTTTGAACATCCTGAGCCTATTGATGATAAACACACACGCTCTACTGGCTATTTATAATGCAAACATGAAGTTGACATTAGCTCGTCACACATAAATGTACCTGTATATTTAGCAAACATTTGTGCCCAGTTAATCTTGGGAACACCGTAGGTGAACATACGTGTAATGTAATTCTTCAACCTTTCTGCACGTTCGCAAGGAAGGTGTTTATTCAAGCATATTCTGAAGCATTATTTCGTGTTGACTGGCCAATCCAACCATTGTAGTTTAGTCTCCAAAATCAAATAAAAAAAATGTGCATAAATTGCAATGGAAGTTGCTCTTTGACATATGAAAATGTTGAGGAATTAGTGTACAAAACAAGGTTCTTGTGTTTGGGAGCACTGCCATTTGGGCAATAGGGTGTTTTAACATGGTGAATTCAGTGTTAATACGTTATTCACATACCAGATCCATACTAGCACTACATGTATATTAGTAAAGCAAAGATGAGACATTCAAAGCTTGTATTTTGTCTGAATATCAATACACGCTGACTGATGTTGATATCCTGCTTTGTTTTAACAGACAGATCAGTACCTGGAGGTAGGTTCATTGTGTAGTGCATTTGTATGTGTAGTATACGCCGTGCTAGCCCCTGTGTTAGATTTGACAATAGTTTATTGATGTTTGTAGATATGTTTGCACATGTGGATGTTTATAGGTATGTGTACACGTGAATGTATGTAGATATGTGAACACATGTGAATGTACGTAGATATGTGTACGCACATGGTTGCTTGTAGATATGTGTACACACGTGGATGTATGTAGATATGTATGCACATGTGCATGTTTATATGTATGTGTACACCTGTGAATGTATGTAGATATGTGTACACATGTGAATGTATGTAGATATGTGTACGCACATGGTTGCTTGTAGATATGTGTACACACGTGGATGTATGTAGATATGTATGCACATATGGATGTATGTAGATATGTATGCACATGTGGATGTATGTAGATATGTGTACACATGTGGATGTATGTAGATATGTATGCACATGTGGATGCATGTTAATGTGTACAGATGTGGATGTATGTAGATATGTGTACAGATGTGGATGTACATGTGGCTTCGGGTTCACCCTGAATGGCCTATTCACACCCATGTAGTTTTATACCGTGAGTTAAAAGTTGACGTACATGTATTTTGCTTCATTGCTCAGCACCTAAAGGCAATTAGTTTGCATTGTTTTTACGATGTGGTTTAGTTTATGCTGTGTCAGCTGGTAGTGTAGTGACTTGTGACAGCACCTAATCCCTGTGTGATAACAGAGAATGACCAGTGTGTGTTGTGTCCGCTGGTAGTGTAGTGACTTGTGACAGCACCTAATCCCTGTGTTGTGTCAGCTGGTAGTGTAGTGACTTGTGACAGCACCTAATCCCTGTGTGATAACAGAGAATGACCAGTGTGTGTTGTGTCCGCTGGTAGTGTAGTGACTTGTGACAGCACCTAATCCCTGTGTAATCATCAGTTTGTGTTGTGTCCGCTGGTAATGTACCAGTAGTTTAGTGAATTCTTAGCTTTTAGTTCATATAGAAGGCAAGGAATGAAACAATATGTTGGCATTGTTTTGCTTTTGGCTATATACATGCATACTCAGTTTTGAAGCCCTGGGTTGTGCGAGTCAGGTATGTGACACTGTATTCACATACTCAGTTTTGAAGCCCTGAGTTGTTTGAGTCATTGGTGTGACACTGTATTCACATACTCAGTTTTGAAGCCCTGAGTTGTTTGAGTCATGTGTGTGACACTGTATTCACATACTCAGTTTGGAGGTCTTGAGTTGTTTGAGTCGTGTGTGTGACACTGTATTCACATACTCAGTTTGGAGGTCCTGAGTTGTATGAGTCGTGTGTGTGAAGCTGTATTCACATACTCAGTTTGGAGGCCCTGAGTTGTTTGAGTCATGTGTGTGACACTGTATTCACATACTCAGTTTGGAGGCCCTATACTCAGTTTGGAGGCCCTGAGTTGTTTGAGTCATGTTTGTGACGCTGTATTCACATACTCAGTTTGGAGGCCCTGAGTTGTTTGAGTCATGTGTGTGACGCTCTATTCACATTCTCAGTTTGGAGGGCCCTGAGTTGTTTGAGTCGTGTGTGTGACGCTGTATTCACTTAATCAGTTTTGAAGCCCTGAGTTGTGTGAGTCAGACATGTGATGATATATCCATATACTTAATTTTTAAGCTATGCGCTGTTTGAACCATGAGCTGTGTGATGCTGTATTCACATTTTCACTTCCTGTTACCTGCTCAGGTGTAACATCTCATGAGCACAAACACTGTTCTGTATTACAACATGTACAGTACATCTATGGTTAAGGTATGCTGTGTATCATGAGAACAGGCCGCTATGCTACCTGTCAACTGGGGAGCCTCCACGGCCGAGCAGGTAGCAGGCCAGTGCGGCACAATGACTCAGGAGCCTCTCACCAATGCGGTTACGGTGAAACCAGCGATTTGTGGTGGGTTTCTCATCTGGCCCTACCCGATTTCCTCCCACCTAAATGGTGGGCGCTGTCATATAGGTGAAATACTCTTGAGTGCAGCGTAAAACACCAGTCAAATAGATAAGTAAGAGACATTCTGTGATACACTATTTTCAAGCAATCTGTTACAAAAGCATGTTATGTGCATGTACATGTATGTGTGTGTTAAGGCTTTTTTTTATTATTGTAAATTATTACATGCTGTTACTTACTTTATAGAAAGTTAGACTCTGATGCTCATATTGTATTTGGTGGGAATGAAAAAGGTGACCTATGTGTACATATGTACATACTGAATGTTTGGTGAAATGCATGCCTTTCAGATGTTAGGTCACTTAAGGTGCAGGTTCAAATCCAGCCCTGGACAGGGGATTCATTGATTCTCCTACTTTCACTATTTGCAGACAAATCTTGTGTGACTGTTTGCAAGATAACATTTGTGAAAGACCGTTTGTTTACCTCGAACATTCTGATTTATTCCACCCATATATATGTAATTGACAGCCATCGCATACCCTAGTTTTTCTACTTATTAGGACAGATATTAGTAGTGTTGAAAGTAGTATTTATACTTAACCAGCCTTTTAGAAAAGTGAAGATATGAGCATGTTGTGCATTAGATGGTCTAACCATGTGAGAAATATGAAATTCAATATTCCTGCTACAATTACATGTAAATTGGCTAAAATTAGCAGACCAGGTCTCACAAAAATTAGAAATAGGGAGATGTATTTAACCAGAAGTTTAGCATCATTGTTTAGCATCATCAAGTGTGACACTTCACGAACATAATTGGGATTGATTCATCCGCTATTAATAGATGGCCTTTTCAGAGTTCGTTGTGAAGTGGGATGACTAGTATTTTCTTCTGAGAAAAACTCAGAAAAGTGGTAGCTTCAAAAGTATTATTTTAAGGCCTTTTGTCCTTTAGAAAGTTAATTTTTAAATACCAACCTTCAGGTAAAATATAGAAAAGGTATGCACTTGCCTTTTAATCACTGAAACACATGAGGTGTGGGCGCAAAACGGGCCTTGGATGGGGTAGATTTCCCCGTAGTTACTGCTTGTGGGGCCTAAGTGATCAGCGATGATCGTATAACTGTTTGCACAGTTGAGGGACACTTGTCTGTCACCAATATGGTGTGCGTATCTGTATGTCACATGTGGCAAAGTGCATCAGTAAGTTACCAAAGGTCTGTGGTTTTCCCTGGTCACTACTTTTTGCTTCACCCTTAATACTGAATACCATTGTGAAACTGAAACATTCTTGAGTATGGAGTTAAATTACAATCAAATATGACCACACCACTTTGACATTGGCTGTCCAGTCACAAAATGAAGGTCAATGGGGTACAGTTTTCATTAAAGAGGCTCCCTTTGATTTTGTAGAATGAGTTTAAGCAGTATTAGCTAGGCCTAATATATTCAGTGTTTATTTCCTGGGTTTAATATGTACTTATCATCTAATCATTCATCCAGATGTACTCACCATCTCATCATTCATCCAGATGTACTCACCATCTCATCATTCATCCAGATGTACTCACCATCTCATCATTCATCCAGATGTACTCACCATCTCATCTCAAAGGATTCCTTTGTCATCATATGACTGAAAAATTGCTAAGTACGACGTTAAACCCCATGCACTCACTCATCGTCTCCTTATTCATCCAGATGTATTCATGTCTAAACCATGGTGTGTAAGAAACAGTTTGTTGTTGTTACAGAATGGCTGGATGCAGTTCGAGCGTTCGCTATCCTTTCCCTGCTCCTGTGTTTTGTGGCCACGTGTTTCCGTGTGGCAGGATGGATCCGGCTAGATGACGGAGTGCCAGTGTTCAAACTTGTGGCCGGCATTTTCATGGCTTGTGCAAGTGAGTTTTATGTACATATAGGCCTGTGTGATCGTCTTGTGTGTGAGAGGTGAAAGTTAGTAGGCCTGTCAGTAAATCACCAATAATTTCATGGAATTTTTCACCCTCTGTGCTAAGTTCGTGAAAAATCACATGAAATTTGATGTTTTAGAGCTAATCTGTATTTTGTACATGGAAAAGTTTGTAGTCAGCTTGGCAGAGCTCTGGTTTTCTCTTGCCACGAAAGCTGACTGCCTTATTATTCTGGTGAAAAAATTTTTGGCAATAGACATTCTATCAGTCGGTCAGTCATACCCTGTAAAGGTCAGGTCCTGACCATGTGTTTAAGACGCTTTTCTTGTAGTTGATGTTCTGCTTCAATAACAGCCTCGCGAAGCCTTGTTTCTCATGACGCAGTTTCAGACCTATGATATTTCGGGCTTGCAGATGGGTACAGAATCAACACTTACTGACTGAGTCAAAGCAGTCACCATTTACCAAAAATTTAGCTCAAGTTAGCAATATTCTGGATCCCTTTAAATACATGCTGTTTCATGAAGAGCTAGATGGGGGCCTCCATGGCTGAGGTGGTTAGCACACCACTCCAGCACAGTGACCCATGGACTTCTCACCAATGTGGTCACTGTTGAGCTCATGCTGTCTTGTTCTCTGACTGTACGTGAGAAGGTCTGCCAGCAACCTGCGGATGGGTGTGGCTTTCCCCTAGACTCTGCTCAATTTTCTCGAACCAGTATGCTGGCAGCTGTCGTATAAGTGAAATATTCTTGAGTGCTGCGTAAAACACCAATGAAATACAGAAATATGTAAAGTAATAGCAAGAGTGGTATGTAACTAACTGGTTGCTAAATCAACATCGTTGTGAGCTGTATGCTTTATGTTCCAGTGGTTAGCATTATCATCGCCCTAATCATCTTCCCCGTGATGACACTGAAGACTCTTCCCTATCGCCTCAACGGCACCTGGAAGTTTCATTGGGCCTATGGAGTGGCGTGGGGCGGAGTCATTTTCATGATTGGTTTCATCATCCTTCTCTTCATACCTGAAAATGTGGACCAGTCGCCGACAGACACCGTCTACAAGGACAAAATATATTATATCAATACAGGCAGTCATTTTGAGACAAATGCTTGAAATTGTCCTCCTTTTGTGTAAGCTTCAGGATCAAATGTACATGAACAGTTGAGTTATACCCAGCAGCATGTGGCTTTCAGCAAGAGATGTCAAGGGAGATAATCAGTTAAACTTTGGGTCTTGGATGATATCAACGATTACCTCCCTTTTCATCAACTACCCAGTAATATTATAAGTTACTGATATAAGTTATTGCGGAAAGAATTGTCTTGACTCTTTGTTCGGGACACTTTAGCTTCATGGTGCTCATAAAGAGACAGCATTTGAAAATTTGAATTAGTTTTCATCTAAAGAGCATAGTAGCCCAAACAAAGATGAGATAACAACTTTTTCCGACAAGCACTGTGCTATGGTACAGATTCTTTCTTAAGTACTCATTTTGGCTGAATTGAAAGGATCTTTGGGCATTTTATCCTACTTCAGCAGCAACCTTGGTGCATCTCATAAAGCCATTAATGCTGTACATGTGAGTATCACATTGGTATACCCAGTCTGTTTGGATGACCAGTGATAGTTAAGGTTTTTGATAACAGAATAAAAATCAAATCACCATGTCTTACAGTTTACAAAAATTCTGCATGGTACACATTGATGTACATTGTTGGTTTGTACTCATGTGACCGGTTTCAATTTGAAAATTTTTTTTTCTTTTTTGCACAAAGTACAGCAATACTATACCTACTGTATGTACTGTGTTCCCACCTCCTGCGATTGGGGTCAAGCCCATAGGTATTGTTAAGTAGGCCTGAGTTACTGTTAGATTGTAGGTTGTATGCTGTGGGCATGACATGGGGAAACGTAAAACATCGTTCATTAAGAACATTAAGAGCAGAAATCCACACTCTAGATGTCTGTAACTTTGGAACGTCAAAATTGTCAACATCTGAAAAGTTTTTCTCCAAGCACCCTTCCCCCGCCCCCGCCCATCACACCCCTTTCCCCCCATTCTCCACCACAAATCCCTGATATATTTGTATATATATATATTACAGAGTATTGCGTCCAAAGTTACATGTCAAAATTGGTTAATTCTTCCAACAAATATAGTAAAATGTTTGAGTATACATCAGCAAGCAAATTTCATTTTTACATTGTCTTGAAAATTGCATTTTTTCATAGATATTTTTTGTATTACTATATATCTGTATTTGTTTTGTTTTTTCTTTTTTGTGTCGGTGACCAGTCAGCTAAGTCTCCACATTCTAGCAGCTGGACACAAAAACAGAGTACATTGAACAGGTTTGGTCGTGAGGGGTTGTGTATGTAGTCTGTGTCTTGAATCTCAAATTTCAAGGGCAGTTACGTCACACATCATCGAATGAAGAACCCATTTAATATCTGATGTATAGTTTTACATAGATACAAAATGAGATGTAGTTCTGTAAAGGGGTTTGTGTCTTAAGTTTGGACAGAGTGGGAGGGGGAGCCATTAAGTGAAAGACTTACGTTAAAAAGATAAGATGTGAAAAATTTGATTGAGCAATAGATGATCCCACACAAAAAGTTGCTTGTCTCAGCTTTGAAATATCTTCAGTCTATTTATTAGTCTTTTCACATTTTCTAAAAATGGGTATACCCAGTTGCAGACTAGACATGATTTGGTCCTGCGGACAGAAGATAGGCTAAACCTACTCCAACATTACTTAAACTGATATTGATACAGTATATTTATTTGGACTCCTCAATCGTATATTGATTGATTTGTTTATTAGCTCAGACATGGTTGTGTTCACATTTATTAATCTTACCTTCTTTTATTATCCTTGTCCAAATAATTTTATATACATGTCAGCAGTTTTTTGTGCTATGATAAACTTTACAATGGAGGTTTTTTTCCATTTGTTTAATTTATGCAAAATTGTACATAGTTTTTTGGCTGGTTTATTCCGCTCTTCCATTTTCAAAGCTTTCCGTTCCTTGTTTATTAACATTTGGTGTTTTGTACATAGTTTGTATAGCCAGGCATCGAAAGATGATGCTTATTTTGAAATTTCATTGGTATTCTCTGTTGAATTTTCAGAGTTTGCAAACATGTAATTTTCTCTTGTTGGTTACAGTTTTGTCTAGTGTGAAAATACTTCCATGAAAGGAACACCAATTTCTTGATATCAAAAGTCTTGTTAGTGTCCAGGTAATCCCTGACATTCAGCAAAGGGTCAGTGTGGGTTGTGATAGGTCTCATAGCTGGTCTCTGTTAGTTGGTTTAAACCAAGAGTTGAAAATTGAACAAGCATATTCCATGACATTTTTATCTGCTGTTTTTTTCCTTAAAAATTCTCAAAAGAAAGACTTTTTAAAAGTGTCTGAAACAAGCATCATGAGCCTGGAGGAAATGTTGATGTTTTTTCAGTGTCATTCACTCCATTTGAATTCTTGGATAAAATATTCTTGTAGCTTTACTCCAGGAGAGATGTCCTGATACAAAGACATTGTCAGTACTATACTCAGCCAAAAATATAGACCATATAAGGTCATATAATCACTCTGCACTCTAATGTTGCAAATTTTCTTGTAAATGAGTGGTAAATTTCCAATGCAAAGTTTACTCCTGATGTGTTCATTTTCTGTACAAATTCGACAGATCAGTGTTCAAGGCATTCACTAACTGACATTGAACTTAAGTCTCTCTAGACTGACAGATACAAGGGCAAATCTCATGGGGCACCTTTCCTGCCAAAATGAGGTGGTTCCAAGTCTTGTGAAAAAGTAAAAATTCTCTGCTGTTATGCTACATGTAAATTGCTTATCAACCACAGGTACTTCTTTACTTATGAACCACATTTACTTCTTTGCTTATGAACTGCAGGTACTTCTTTGCTTATCAACCACAGATACTTCTTTGCTTATGAATCACAGGTACTTCTTTGCTTATCAACCACAGATACTTCTTTGCTTATCAACCACAGATACTTCTTTGCTTATGAATCACAGGTACTTCTTTGCTTATTAACCACAGGTACTTCTTTGCTTATGAATCACAGGTACTTCTTTACTTATGAACCACAGATACTTCTTTGCTTATGAATCACAGGTGCTTCTTTGCTTATCAACCACAGGTACGTCTTTGCTTATCAGCCACAGGTACTTCTTTACTTATGAACCACATTTACTTCTTTGCGTATGAATCACAGGTACTTCTTTGCTTATGAACCACAGATACTTCTTTGCTTATGAACCACAGGTACGTCTTTGCTTATCAGCCACAGGTACTTCTTTACTTATGAACCACATTTACTTCTTTGTGTATGAATCACAGGTACTTCTTTGCTTATGAACTGCAGGTACTTCTTTGCTTATCAACCACAGATACTTCTTTGCTTATGAATCACAGGTGCTTCTTTGCTTATCAACCACAGATACTTCTTTGCTTATGAATCACAGGTACTTCTTTACTTATGAACCACAGATACTTCTTTGCTTATGAATCACAGGTGCTTCTTTGCTTATCAACCACAGGTACTTCTTTGCTTATGAATCACAGGTATTTCTTTGCTTATGAACCACATTTACTTCTTTGCTTATGAATCACAGGTACTTCTTTGCTTATGAACTGCAGGTACTTCTTTGCTTATGAACCACAGATACTTCTTTGCTTATGAATCACAGGTGCTTCTTTGCTTATCAACCACAGATACTTCTGTGCTTATGAATCACAGGTACTTCTTTGCTTATTAACCACAGGTACTTCTTTGCTTATGAACCACAGGTACTTCTTTGCTTTACGAACACAACTATACTGAAACAGTGATGTATTACAGAAAAGAACAAAAGAGGTTGCTGGTTGGGCTGACTTCTTTTAAAGTAGGTTGTATACAGCCCAAAATAAAGATGCATGTTGATATAAACACTCAGGACCCACTTTCACAAAACATCGTACATCAGTTTTTCGTAAAAAAAAAAAGTTTGGGT
Organism: Liolophura sinensis; assembly: GCF_032854445.1. Lineage (NCBI taxonomy): Eukaryota > Metazoa > Mollusca > Polyplacophora > Chitonida > Chitonidae > Liolophura > Liolophura sinensis. The sequence continues at coordinate 19,607,832 of NC_088304.1, forward strand.
AAATAACATCGCCTTATGGCACAATAACCTAGACAATGTCTTTTACAAAAAAGTTAGAAGAAATGTGAAGTTTTGTGAAAGTGACCCCAGTTCTTCTTTACTGTTATCGTGTAGTTATTTCCACATATGGCATTTAAAGACTGTAATAATTCTGCTTATGTTGGTACCTGAAGCAGGTGTTGTTTGGAGTTAAGACCTAACCTTTGTGTGTGTGTGAAAATGGAAAATGGACAATGATAGACAACACTTCAAAGAGAGAGGCCTACCTGTGATTTTGCCATTCCGTCTTAAGGCTATACTTAAATGTTGTGATACTACATACATGTACGACTTCTCAGAACTGAGCTCAGGTATGCCTGTAGGGTGCCTTGTGTAACGTTAGCCTGTGGTGGTTGGCTGATGTCTGTATAGTTTGATATTACTTAGAGCAGGAAGGATTTTGACTTGGGGCTTGGAAATGACATTGACTTGACTTTGGGCATTTAACAGATACATTTTTGGCATGTATGGGTACATAAATGGGGAACTTTTCCTTGTTCCCCCCATTGCGATTTTTGGGGGCAAGGCAGGCAGCAAAGTACTTGTTGATTACCAGAGAACAGTGGTCACTCCAGCTTCAACCCAAATTACGATTGTGCAGCAAAAAGTGCCTCATGAACTTTGATGGCAACATGAATTCTGAATTGCTGCAAATTCTTGGCTGCAAATTTGGATTTACTGATACAGGAAGATATAAGGAGGCCCTTTCAAATTGATTTGGAACATAGATGTTTCTGCGTAATGATCCAAATAGTAAGTTGACCACTTGACTTGCTGAGCGACAATTTTTGTCTTAGGGCTTAGACATTCTTTTCCAGAGTAGGAGTAAAGTTGACATCTATAAGTGCAAATGAGAACAGCATCTTCAAGAAGAACTTCAAATCTTCTTGTACTCTCATTTTTCTTTGTTAAAGATTTAATTTAATGTATGCGCAGGTGGAGTAATCTTGGTTACATATATGATTGTTATGTAGACCATGACCTTACTCATGATCTGACCTGACCTGAATTGTCAAGGACATAAAAGAATAGGTCAAGGTCACCGGTATAGCCTTTAACATAAGACTTTAGCCAACAAAATGAAGATGTGCATGTATACAGTTGTTCTGTAGTTGTATGATAAATACAACAAAGAAGAAGTTTTTTTTTTCATTGTTATGCAGATTTTGCAACTTTGCTAGTATTTTTCTTTTTCTTAATTACTCATTGGTGCAGATTGCAGTATATTTAGTATAGTTGGAGGCATGTAAGTAGGCATATATGGGATTGGTGCTGAATGTGCGAAATGTTAACAACAAATAGGTTGCAACCAAAAATATTTAATAGCATTTAGACAATTAAACTTCTTTCCTTACTTGTACTGTGTTCTGTACCTCAAACAGGGGCTTTGTGCATGTAAGGATCTGTGTTCCTTTCAGACGTTCGCCACGATATGGCTGAAATATTGCCGATGTGGTGTTCAGCCATGATCATTCATTCATTCATTCCTTTCAGAGGTTCAAACAGCTTTGCAACTCTTAATTAATAGTTTTTCCATAAGCAAACAGATTAGCTTCAAGTAACTGTTCTGGATTAGAAGTAAAAGAGCTCATTTTGGCCTCATTGTGATAGGGCGTTTTAAAATGTTCAAAGTAACCAGCCATAAGTATACAGTAGTATATAGGTGACATAGGTTGTGGTTACTTTGCTGAGCATGCTATAGTGGCTTGTTTTGTTGCATTTGGTTATTTTTGTTCAGCATCTGCCAGTCTCATTTGTTTTCCATCAAACAACAGTTGAAAGCATACTGTTGCATTTCATACTTTTGGTGGTTCTGTTACATAGTGGCGTGTGTTATTTGTTATGTTTTGGGAAATGTTGAGCATGATCAGTTGTCATGGTTATGTATTTGTCTGGCTCAGTTAACATGCACTCCTCATCTACAGCTTTACTGTGTCAACATAACAGACTCTTTTTTTTTTCATACTAGTATTCTACTACTTGTTTACCATTTGAAATATGTTCATTTGCATTAGTGTACAGATTCGGCATTTCTTAATTGTCATCCCAGTATGTAGAACTATTAAATTTTATCTTCTTCTGAATTATACAGATATTTACATTTTAAGAGCTTTTGTTCTTATACATGTACACGTATACTATAACTGTATTACAATATACCGCTTATCTCCTTAATGCACTCTGTCTTTACCTGTCATTTGCAGATTATTGAATTGTTCAGTCTGATGGAATGTATATGTATACATCATCGTGTACCAATAAACATTTCTCAAACTAAATACATTTAGTTAAATTTTGATATGGAGAATTGAGAGATAATATAAATAACAAAATTAAATGTGTACCTAGATTTTTATATTAGTGTGTATAATGTGTGTTATGCAAAGAAATGCCACGAATAAACACATATCTGATTGTGAAAAAACTTGCTTGTTTCATTTGTGGGAACTTAATGCAATGATTTTTTTATTTATTTCGTTGGTGTTTTACGCCATACTCAAGAATATTTCACTTATACGACGGCAGCCAGCATTATGGTGGGAGGAAACCGTGCAGAGCACGGGGGAAACCCACGACCATCTGCAGGTTGCTGCCAGACCTTCCCACTTACGACTGGAGAGGAAGCCAGCATGAGCTGGACTTGAACTCACAGCAACCGCATTGGGGAGAGACTCCTGGGTCATTACGCTGCGCTAGCGCCCTAACTGACTGAGCCACTGAGGCCCCTCTTAATGCAGAGTGTTCCCCTCTCTGATCTGAAAGTATTGTGGTGTGTAATTTCAGCGTACTGTAAATCTTCAGGTATGAATTACTGAGGGTGAACTTACTTTGACAATTATGAATTACTGAGGTTTGACTCACTATGACAGATATGAATTACTGAGGGTGAACTCACCATGACAGGTATGAATTACTGAGGAGGATCTCACCATGACAGGTATGAATTACTGAGGGTGATCTCACCATGACAGATATGAATTACTGAGGGTGAACTCACCATGACAGGTATGAATTACTGAGGAGGGTCTCACCATGACAGGTATGAATTACTGAGGGTGATCTCACCATGACAGATATGAATTACTGAGGAGGATCTCACCATGACAATTATGAATTACTGAGGTTTGACTCATTTTGACGGGTATGAATTACTGAGGGTGAACTCACTATGACAGGTATGAATTACTGAGGAGGATCTCACCATGACAGATATGAATTACTGAGGAGGATCTCACCATGACAATTATGAATTACTGAGGGTGAACTCACTATGACAGGTAGGCCTATGAATAACTGAGGGTGAACTCACTCTGACAGGTATGAATAACTGAGGGTGAACTCACCATGACAGGTATGAATAACTGAGGGTGAACTCACCATGACAAGTATGAAGTACTGAGGGTGAACTCACTATGACAGGTATGAATAACTGAGGGTGAACTCACCACGACAAGTATGAAGTACTGAGGGTGAACTCACTATGACAGGTATGAATTACTGAGGGTGAACTCACTATGACAGGTATGAATTACTGAGGGTGAACTCACCATGACAATAATGAAGTACTGAGGGTGAACTCACCATGACAGGTATGAATTACTGAGGGTGAACTCACTATGACAGGTATGAATAACTGAGGGTGAACTCACCATGACAAGTATGAAGTACTGAGGGTGAACTCACCATGACAGGTATGAATTACTGAGGGTGAACTCACTATGACAGGTATGAATTACTGAGGGTGAACTCACCATGACAGGTATAAATTACTGAGAGTGAGCTCACTATGACAGGTATGAATTACTGAGGGTGGACTCACTATGACAGGTATGAATTGCTGAGGGTGAACTCACCATGACAAGTATGAAGTACTGAGGGTGAACTGACTGTGACAGGTATGAATTACTGAGGGTGAACTCACTATGACAGGTAGGCCTATGAATAACTGAGGGTGAACTCACTCTGACAGGTATGAATAACTGAGGGTGAACTCACTATGATAGGTATGAGGTACTGAGGGTCAACTCACTGTGACAGGTATGAATTACTGGGGGTGAACTCGGTATAACATTTATGAAGTACAGGGGATGTACTCGGTGTGGCAAGTACAAATTAACAAGGAATGTTGACTAAAAATATTACTGCTTGATTCAGTACTGAATCCATGATCATTGTATACACGGTAATTAATATAATAATTTCATACCAGTAGAACTACCATTATTTTTACAAGCCACTGAGAAAATGTTGATATCAAGTCTGTTGTCAGGAGTCAGGTCTCATACATGTACATAAAAGCTTACAATAATGATAATAAATCTTTATTTGAGGAAGGTAACATGTGTTTTGCATGTTAAACTCAACCCGCTCTTGAACTGAACTGCCTTCTTGACATAAAATTCCATGGATAATTCCATGAAAATAACTATTCTAGGTTTATATATAATCGCCAACAGTTATCTAGTTATCAAAAAAAAAATTGCAGTATTGAAAAATTGCCACTATAATGCTGAGAAATGCATTTGTTTAAATCCAGTGGCTTTGAGACATGTTCCATCTGCTTAGAACAAGTTCATTTTGTGACCTCAACAGTGAAAGGTCATTTTGTGACCTCAACACTGACTACAGGTGAGCTACTCGCCGGCCACTGACTTAGAGATGTGGACACAGACCCCCATTACAACTTGCGTTTTTCAGTAGGGACGATTGTAGTTCTGTGTATTTTAGGGTGTAAAGTCTTTTTTTGCTGCCAGCCTGCCGTTTTTAGTGTACAAGTGCATGCTTGGTATGAAAATGATGGAAATTGTCTAAGCTTTGCGCAGGTATGAGTTTTAATGGTGAAAGTTTGAAATTCTGGGCGAGAGGACACAAGGAGACAGGTGGTGACGAGGCTGCGAGTGACGTCCCCTTGGCGTTGCTAGGCACCCCTCCCAGCTGCCGGCATGTAAAGGTCCAGATTTTTCCAGTCAACCTATGTCAAGATTTTTACAGCTTCTTTCTCTCAGGCTGGGCCAGGTATGCACCAAAGCTTATTGGCCTCGGAATGTTTGGGACTGAGCTACAGCGCTAAACGTTAACATTGTCGCTTATGGAAAACTAATGGGGGTCTGTGGCCTGATCTGTCCACTTGTGCCAAAACATGTAATATGTCACTGTGTGCTCAGATTTGGCAACAGCCTGATAATATTTGGTGGGTACATCTGCGATGTGGTTTGCATTGACATGGAACTTGATTGAGCAGTTTTAAAGCTTTTTAATTCTATATTTTCCCCACATATCCATTTTGTCTAAAAATGGGCTAAAGCGCTCTGTGGTCAAGGGTAGTACAGGAGTATAAACAGACTGGACCAAACACAGACAATGTTTCATTGTTCCTGGTTTTTAAAATGTCTCTTTTGGGGCTGACATTTGATAAATAATGCAAAATTTGAGTGCTGCGAGTGAAATTGGAGTATGTGGCTGATAGATAGGGTGGTGTGATTAAGGATGGTCAATAAGGCCTTGCATCACATATAAGGGCCCAGCCTCACACAGGTGGATAAAAACACATCAGCAGATTAATTTACTTGGCTAGAGTAGTAGAGAGGGCCAGTGTGCATTTAATTTACAAACCAAGTCAGGTTCCTCCCATGTGTGCCACCACACACTAGGTAAATGTGCTTCAAATCATCCTGCAGGTCACAAAACATGAAAAACAGGCATCTCTGCTGGAACACTGTCTGCTGTTTTGGGCATAGACTTGAAGTGGACAAGGTAAATTTTCCTCTTTAAACTTAAAAATAAACCACTGTAGGCATGTAGTTTTCATTGCATGTGTATATTCATTCCTCTGACAAGTTACATGTGCACTCACACAGTATGTGTGGCGTTGGAACAAAAATGATCAATTTCAAGTTTCTAGCATACATGTGAGTGTGATCTGTTGGAATATTGCCCTTGTGAAAATGAGTCTCTGCCCCACCAGGTGTCTGTTTTTCCACCAGAACATAGTACGCTGTTCCTGCGACATCTCAAGGAGTTTTTGTTTTAGTATGTGGCCCAGTGTGGCATCCACCTCCCTGGGCAACTGGGATTTTTTTTATGTTTCCAATGTCCTCACACACAAGTTAGAAATTAGACAGCTACATATGTCTTTCACATCCTAGTTTAATACCTATTGAGCTTTTGTCTTGGTTTCCCTCTTTAGATCTTGTCTCCCAAACATGGCGTCAGTGAACTTTGCCTGGTTTATGCATATATTGAACTGGGATCTACCTAGGTGAGTGGGGTCTGCTAGCCGTTCAGCTTCCTCAAAGGCCTGACCATTCGGATGCAGTCTTCGACTCCTTTGGCCGACCTAGAATCCCCGTCATTGGTCCGGTACTACACCATGACACATACCCCTCCGGCCCCCCCACCCCCCCAACCGGGGAAACGTCACAGGTTTCTCATATATGTACAGACAGTTTGAATGTCCATTCCTCATGCCCACCCAGCAACACCCAGTGTGGAACCTGATTACGGATGTAATTTCTCACTGATTATTTGAGGATTTCTGTGTTGTTACAGGTTAAAAAGTATAGCTTTTCCCCTCTTCTTGGGTCCCTTCAACATGTCTTGGGAGGGTTGCCTTGCTGACTGTCTGAATGACCAATGTGCATGTACTGTGTGGCTTTATTTTTGTAAGTGGCAAATTCATATTTCTCCCCTCTACTTATCTCTTGTAGATGCCAGTGTCACACTTTGGTGTTTGTTATGTGGAAAGTACTAATTTAGTCTGAGGCAACAACACAGGTGGTGGGATTCTTTTGCACTGTGAGTTGAGGTAAGCCAGCCAACCAATGGCAGCCATGGGGGAGACGGGAAAGGGGGGTAGTGTGTGTGTGGGGGGGGGGGAGTGGGTGATCTTTTAAAGGGTTTTATCATGTGAATCACTATGTAAAAGGGATACTAGTCTTTTCTTTAGCCCTATCCATGGAAACTGTGCCTATGAGCATTTCTATATCAATTTGGATGCATACGTTTACTTTGATGGTGATCAAAATGTACTTTTCTGGAATTTTGAAACTCCGCTTTGCTACCCACCTGTATCACTTTAAGTCAAATTTTGCACAAAGTTGCTAAAAGGTATGTCCTATATTTGCTAAGTGAATTGTCAGATAAATTACCTGTCTTTTGATATATATTTTGACACTTTTGGCTTTTAAGTATTTTCTTAACACTGCTGTAAACAAGAAAATCTACTTGAAAATCCATAATTTTCTAAATGTTTGTCAATGGAAAATGTAAAATACTTTGTCATTGGAATTTTTTCATTTTTCTTGCAGATATACATACCAGCTTTCCAAAACATTTGACCTGGTTAAGATATTTTGAAGGGTATGTGCACTACAGAGCTTTGAACTTGGTGCTTGAGGACGGACAAACAGACACATTTCCAAGATAGGGGTACCCCAAGTTAAATTCCTCCTACTGAAAAGTTTTTGCATGTATCAAGCTGTAACTTTATGTGTGAGGTTTAGAGGTAGTAAGCATTATGTGGTGCAAAAATGATTGATTTTAAAAAAAGTTGGCTGGTGTGATAGGACACAGACCCCCATTACAACTTGCGTTTTTCAGTAGGGACGATTGTAGTTCTGTGTATTTTAGGGTGTAAAGTCTTTTTTTGCTGCCAGCCTGCCGTTTTTAGTGTACAAGTGCATGCTTGGTATGAAAATGATGGAAATTGTCTAAGCTTTGCGCAGGTATGAGTTTTAATGGTGAAAGTTTGAAATTCTGGGCGAGAGGACACAAGGAGACAGGTGGTGATGAGGCTGCGAGTGACGTCCCCTTGGCGTTGCTAAGCACCCCTCCCAGCTGCCGACATGTAAAGGTCCAGATTTTGACGGTCAACCTATGTCAAGATTTTTACAGCTTCTTTCTCTCAGGCTGGGCCAGGTATGCACCAAAGCTTATTGGCCTCGGAATGTTTGGGACTGAGCTACAGCGCTAAACGTTAACATTGTCGCTTATGGAAAACTAATGGGGGTCTGTGGCCATGTAAAGGGCATGGGCAAGGGAAGATAACCTTCATCCAACAAAAACTACAAAGGTTGAGCAACAAATCATTATTTAATTCATTATGTTAAATATAATAGAAATTTTGCCCACAAAGAACAAAAAATTGCAGACCGGAAAACAGAGAGAGAACAAAAATGGTGATTTTTATGTTTCGACCAATCAAGCACTAGCGCTTATTCACCCCGACGAGGCGCTATCGTTTTGTTGACGTTGGCCGCCATTTTCAAAACACGGGTGAGCAGTCAACACGGAAGACCTGTAGAATCCAACGAAAATCCGGAGCATCCGCCCATCTTACGCGGAAATAAGACTTTAAAGTTTCATTTTAGAAACTGATGCGCACGTGAAGATGTCGATTGGGGTACCAATTAAGGTTCTTCACGAAGCGGAGGGCCATGTTATTACATGTGAGACAACAATGGGGGAAGTGTACCGGGGGAAGCTGGTGGAAGCGGAGGACAACATGAACTGCCAGATGTCTAACATAACAGTAACGTATAGGGATGGCCGAGTGGCACAGCTAGAGAATGTTTACATCCGAGGTAGCAAAATTCGATTTTTGATTTTACCAGACATGTTGAAAAATGCACCGATGTTCAAAAAGATTCAAGGGAAAGGAGGCGGAGCTGGTCGTGGGAAATCGGCCATTCTTAGAGCACAAGGTTAGTATCATGCTGATGAATCGTTGCGAACACTGTAGTGGTATAGTTGTGAGTAGATCTCAAAACTAGGTTTAATTAATAATAAACTAAGTTAACAATAAACCACACTGATCTCTCGGATCGTTTTAAAGTTTTATTGGGCTGAACCACAGTCGCGTGGAGTTAGCTTTCTATATATGCTATTAAAAAATACCCGGTTGTACTTTTGGCAGCCATATTGGAGTACTGTGGCTATACCAGCACTTGTTAACAGGAATCCAATATGGCTGACTGGCTGTTGTTTTTCCAGGGTAATGTCACATGCAGCCCCGCGGGGAAGTTGTAAAGATTAGCATGATATTTACGTGTAACTTTCTACGTCATTAATTACGTCAGTTCATTCATGCTTCTTTGAATGAGACTGGCCAGATATGGAGGAGACCCTTTTCAGGTGTAGTCCAAGTGACTACATGTCCAAAAGCATGTGAAGATGTCTTGAAGCCGCCGTCGTATAAGTGAAATATTCTTGAGTACAGCGTAGAGCACCAATCAATCAAATAAATCTTATAATTGGTGACACGTGATAGTATCTAAAATGATAAACGTCTTATATCTGCTGTTTTTCTTTGCTTGCAAAAGAAAAATCCCTATTCAATTTTAACAAATGAAAAATCAGTTAAAGCACGTGACCGTGGGAAAAAAAATGACGTCAGAATGCATGTGGAAATCAGCACGTAAATATTACCCTAGTCTTACAACTCGGACCGGAAGCTAGTGACCACGTGACCTCCTTAGTAACAAATAGCATGGGTGAAGAAAACGGTCCTACCAACATTTTGGCATAGGAAAATACCTATTTTTGAATCGTTGTCAGCAATCTTGTATCTGTTGGATTTGTATAATTTTCAGCTTTCTAGATAGTCTGAGTATTTCTGCAGGGCTTTCGTGATGTTATTTTGTACAATTAGGCCTTACTCGTCACTAGCAAAGGGGCAAAAAGTGACCTTTTCCCCAGTGCTTAAAATTGGGCGCCCATTTTGTTTTAGACACAAAAGGGTGGTCACATGACCTTCAACTTCCAACCCATCTTACAGGATAGATTGTTGTAGTTCCAGAGGACTCGCAACTCCTTCTTTTATGTTGGCCTACCCCGAAAGGCTCCAACTCTCTTATACTGGTTTAGCATCATCGGATTCTCGACGCGAACTATGTTAATTTGATTGCCATTGCCACTATCGTGATCAGGTACGCTCATGTCCCGCTCTGAAGTCTAGTAGTGGGAAGATGGCGGCAGTGGCCAAAGTGTGCCTTGGAGGCCTTCATGACTATAATAAATCTATATTAAAATGAGTAGGCACATATGCTGGTGGTGCTGACTTCAGGTTGATTTGATGTCTTTATGGAGTAATACAGCTCCAAATGTGTCAGACATACAGTAATGAACATTTACCGCTGTTCACATGTACAGTAAAACTTCACTGTCATAAATCCATGTCAACCATGTAGTTTCTGTAATTAAGAGACCAAAACAACCTAAAACATTCAGTGGCGATCAGACCTCTGAATGAAAATTAAGCACTTTTCCAAGCCTATGCCATTGCAGTTAGAGAGTTTACCTCCATCATAACTTTGCTTTGACAATGACAGGTGTTGAGGTCATGACTTTATCAGTCAGGTGTAGAGCTGTGTGCATGGACTGTCTTCCTTAAATGGCATTTTGAGTGGCCACATTGATTACGATTGAAAGGCTTTCTGAAGTAGGGTAGGCCCTTCTGTTATTCTCATGGACAGCATTTTGGCTAGCCGACCTAAGAACAGGTTAGTTAATTTGTAGGAATATTTGATTTATTCAAGGCAAGTATTAATGTGTATGTAAACAGCGGTAAAAGTTCCTTACCCTAAGTCGACTAGTTCCCCAACTGCTTTGCTGGAAATGAGTTACCTCACTCTGAAACTATGGGCTGACCTATGGACAAGAATAATTGACTGTTTGGGTGTGGAAACCAGACTTGATTATGGCCACCTACACATAAGTGACTATGAAACAAACTTTCATCAGGACATTTATCAACGCAATAGGGTCAAAAGGCATATACTTCAATCTGCCCAGACATAGATATGATGGATTATTATTGTGTTCAGGGGCCCGTGTTACAAAGCTTTGGACTGGATATGTGATGTGAATAAAGTACATGAAAAATGTGGTAGCATTTGATGTATCGTCAGTGTTGAATGCGACTCAGAAAAAGCCTGGAATAACCTTCAGATGGTCAAATTGGTCATTTTTTTGGCCCATTATTTCTAAAAAAAATTTGCACTGGGAAAAGTGGAGGGCACTCTTCCACACTTACCTCGGTTATACCACCCTTGATATTTTGAAAATGGAATTGCCCTATTTAGCTTGTCTGTAAAAAGTACAGGCATAGTTTATATAGTTAAATATTATGGACATTAAATTTTGATTGTTTTGTACTTGCTCATCAATGTATGTGCATGCTTTTGTGCTTGCAGTAGGCGCCCAAATTTGTCAGTAAATTGTCTGATAACTGAAATATTGAAAATGTCACCTTTGGTACAAAATCGACTTCAGTGCAGGAAAGTTATTGACAAAATCAAAATAATGTGTCTCTATGCCATTTTTTAAAAAATGTGTTCAACCTGGGTATGGTCCTGGGTTTCCCCTCGGGCTCTGCCAGGTTTTCTCCCATTATAATGCTTGTCGTTGTCGTATAAGTGAAATATTCTTGAGTACAGCATAAAACACCAATCAAATAAATGAATAAATAAGTGTTCTTGAAGCTAGAGGATCCCAAAGCCATATGAAAAATGAAGGTTTGATATGTGCCCTGGGACATTGCAATGTTGCAAAAACTTCAAAATGTTTTGTTACTCCAGTAGGCCTAGATGTAAATGTATGTGCAGTGGAATGGCATCGTATCCAAGTGTGATGTTCTGTATTTTACCTAAGGTTTGGCCTGTAAAACTGCTCTTTCACAAAATTTTCTGTAGAGAAGAAATTAATCAAACTTGAAACAGAAATTTTCACCGCGGCCTTGTAATGTGGAATATTGAATGAGAATGAAGGAAAAAATTGCTGGAAAGAAGCCAGACTTTAGGCGAAATTGCAGTGTAGTATTTCTGCAATATTATTTAATATTTTCTTGTTTTTCAGCTGCCAGAGGTCGGGGAAGAGCAGGTGGCAGAGGCAATGTGTTCCAGAGGAGAAAGTGACAGTAGCAGCAATTTGATTGCATTTCTAATTAATGTGAAGGCAACACACACACAGATGTTATGTTGACAAGTGTTCGGTATTGTGGACTGTGTGCTGCACATTGGAAACAAGTCGGAAGCTCTTGTGGATGGTACCAGTAAAGACTGTCTGTCTGCTCCCGCTAATGTCAGGAATGGATTGATCATAACCAACTCTCATTACATTTTAGAATAATTGTACTTCGCTGTATATCCAGACATTTTCATTTTATCATCCATGTTTGAAATAAATTCCATCTTTGTTGATGGCTTAACATCAAATCATTTAGCTTGCCCCACCTGTTTAATGCATTGAATGAAAACGAGGGCTTAACCCCTGATGAGTGCACTTCCATGAAGCTGTGGTTGAGTTTGTGAGAATTGATTATGAATTGAAAAGTCTTGTTAATTAGCCTGTGGAGAATTTTTTCAGTTCTTAATTAAGTGAATCAAATCAAACTGATTCATAATTTGGTTGAAAGACTTAATCATTCAAAGGTAACTGGGGTTAGGCTGCCATTCACATGATGAGCTAGTCCAACAGGTAGTTTGAAGTAATATGGTAAGAACACCAGTGATGAATATACAGTTGGTATTGGCTTGTATAGGTGGTCTTGCATGAATTTCAATCAATATGGGGACAGCTTTGGTTGCTAGGTGGGACCAAACTCTGATTGGGGTCATACAAAAATTGATACTTGATGCTGCCTTGTGTGGCGATCAGCGTGGAAAACGTAGATGAAACAAACCAAATTGGTTGGCCTGGTGTCTTCGGCATGATACTTCAGTGCCAGCCGCAATTTTGGCATCGTGGCACTGGCAGAAAGACGCCAATAACTTCTTGTCATATGACTGAAAAATTGTTAAATACGAAACGCGTATGTACGTAAATGCATACACATACACATACATCCACCCACCAATCAATGAGCTCACTCTATGCTCTACGTTTGTCTTCTGTGAGAAAGTTTGCCCAGTACTTGCTGGACCACTTCAAGCGTTACTGTTCTCCCAATTCACCCGTGTAGCAATGCTAGTGTGTATGTTAAAATACATGTTAAAACAAATTGAGTCAGCCATGCCGGCCTACATACTGGAAACTGAAGGATTCGATCTCTTGTCCTTGGAGTTTGGCACCATCTCTTGCTGGATGTGTCTTGTGTCGGGAGGTGCCGTGAGGTGGAGGCGTTCGCTTTTCTATGGCGGTGAGACTCTTGCAATGCGTGGGTATTTTCTAATCCCACAGGGTTGCTCTAGTTTGAAGCAAGACCTCAAGTCACCTCACGCCAGTAAAAGTTTTGCAGTCAGATCATTCCTGGGCCTCCGTTATGTTAGATGTAACTTAAACACGACATGCGGAGTGTCAAACTCTAGCCTGCCTGAAAATTAAACATGTCCATTTCGCGTAGAGCTGAGAAGTGCACGTGTTATGTGCAATCTACATCTGCAGTATGATGAACGAACACAATGAAGTAGTCGTATTTAATCCCATACCTGGTAGTTCCATGTCTGTGAAATTCAATGAACTGGTAAATGAGAAATGTGATCATTATAGTTACTTGGGACCGCGCGTGCTGCTGACGTCAGATAAAAAATATTGACCGCAAACCTCATGTGAGCAATGGATGGCTTATGAAGGGCGGGTTATATAAAGAAAAGATAATGACCTATCACAGAACTTGGATTGACCAGTTAAATATGAAGACAGCTGTGAGTATATGAGGAATAATAAATAAAAAAATAACTCGTCCTCGAAGTCCAATCTTTTTTTATATCTGCGTGATCTCAATTTCCACTATCCAGTTCTTGACCACAATAAAAGTGAAATATTCTGGACCTGGTTGTTCGAAAGTGTATTGGCTAATACTAGAAGGCCATTACCTAGAAGTTTGCAACTTTCCTATAGCTAGTTTCCATGGCACATTACACATGTTACGTCATCTGTAGGAGCTTGCGCCACCTGGTGGAGAAATATGCCAACCTCTTGGGTGGGAATTGTGAACTGAATCATGGGAAAATCTACTGTAAACGGCTCTTACAACAACTGGCCATACCTTGAAACCGAAACTTAAAAAATATGATTTCGCTGATTATTGGTGCTATACAGTTAAGAACACACTGACTATTTTTATATTTCAAGCAATTCTAAAACAATTACTATCACACTGTTGTCCCGTTACAAAAGTTTACTGCGTGGCTTAATGTTAAATCTAGTATAAAGTCTTAAGACAGTTTTGGACAACTATGACCTGTGGAATGCCACGTAAGACACCAACATCATGACCTGACCTCAGCTGGGTCTGCAACCGACCAATCTACAGCGGTGACAACATCGGTCATTAAAAGTTGGAAAGCCAACCATTCTTTATTATGGTTGTGGCCTTTCGAAGTTACAGGCATGTGTTCCTTTCGAAAAGGACTAGAGATGGTCATAGGAGTCCAGGAATGTCATGAAATTCGTCTCCCTTTTTCAAGACTTGATCATTGGTGGGACTTCATGCACTGTCCTCCGTCTTGAAATTTTAATTATGGAAAAGAAACAATATGTACTTAAACATGACACTTTGATCGTGGCTAGCCCTAGAAAGACTTCGAATTTGATAGCCGAAAAGTGTACTAGCTTTGTCTGGATTAAAAGAAGCCAGTTTGTACATTTTATGACCGAAGAGAACTCCCAATAGCCAGTACATTCTGTGGCCCCGTCACAAAAACGGCCATTTACTTCGAGAGCATTCGCTGACTCGGCAATCACGATCCTATAATGTTTTATGTGGTCATCATGTTGAAGCATACTAGGAACTTCCTTCCGGGGTGACGTCATGTGCTCAATTTCAACTTGGATTTGTTTATTTATTGGACCGGTACTCAAGGATTTTTCGATTACACAACGGCGGTCAGCATTATATGGTGTTGGAAATTGGACAGAGCCCTGAGGAAGCCCACGACCATCCGTAGGTTGTTGTAAGGCTTCCTGCGTATGGCCGAAGAAGAAACCCGCATGAGCTTGATTTGAGACGGACGTTATTCTTTTTCAGTTATTCTTCTTTTGAAAAGAATAAATGATTAATTGTTCTTTTTCTGTCGTCGTTGCATAATTTTCTATCTTGACAAGAATGAATAATGGGTGTTTAACGCCACATAGGCAGTGTCTTTGAAAATAAATCTGTATACATACGTTTGTGGGCTTGAGAGTTCCTGCAACAAAATTAAATAGATGTGGAAAGTCCCGCCAAAATGGCCACCAAAACAGCACAGGCCTAGACCTATATATTCACGTACGTCGGTCTGACCAGTGACTATAGAACTCAATGGCCTCGATCCCTGTACTGGATTGCACTGCTCAACAAAACAGCTGACCTTTCCACCTCTTTACTCGACATTTACATGATACATATTATATTTACACTTGCTGAACAATGAGACATCCCTGAAATATTTTAAATTCTGCAAATGGCATGCCTGCACGACTCCGTTGTGTTTAATACACCGCCAGACATGTAACATCATTGCGCGAATTTTCATCCCGTAAGGCGTTAGTAGTCTCACTTCTGATCGATGAGAGCGCAGACTCGAATCCAGCTTTTGCTGGCACGCCTTATAGCCATGAAGTTTGTCAGATGGACAAAGGTAGGGCAGATTCCAGTTTTCACCATCCATAAAAGTAACTGACGTTTTAAAACTTACCTAGACGAAATTTCTCCCCTTTTGTGCCCTCTCCGCCAATATAGTGCGCATATATGTGTCGGAATCGCATCTGGCAAAGTTGGCCATTAACAGGCCAAAGAGCGGTGGTTTACCCCAATCACCCCGATTTTCTCGTGTACTTTGATATCAAGGCTCAAAAGAACGAAGTATAGGAAGTGCTAACTTTTATAGTTTTTGCAAGAAACAAAGCTTATTGTACAACGAATATGTGTATCAATGCCAGCGTTAATGATTAGCACAAGTGCATGAACAGAATCTAGTACACGTTCATGCAACAACAGCATGAATGAATGTTTGGGGTTTAACGGTGTGGTTAACAATTTTTCAGTCATATAATGACGAGGTGTCATTAGGTGTGTGCTCATGTACATATACTGCACCTTCTTGTACCAGGGTGAATTCATGTCGCCAAAATGCTGCCGCCACTGAAGTATCATGCCGAAGACACCAGACATGACACCCCACCCATTCACATTATACTTACTCCAAGGGGACCAGTCCTGTTTCCTTGCTCTAAACTCTCAGTGCTGGGCGCCTCGGTGAAGCAGCAATAAGCACCATTATAAACTTTTTGTCATGCGCTGGCCTTTACCTTCCCGAGACCTGAACCCGACTGGACATGTTTGTAATGGACTGGGAAGACTAGCGTGACAACAGCTGAATTCACAACAAGTCATCGCGATCTTGGGCAAGCGCTCCTTGACCAATGGCGGCGACGGTTAGAATGCTCCGAGAGATTCAATTCGTTACATCTTATATGCCGCTCTCTGCCCTTCGATTCACATCACTGTCAACAATATACAAGCTTGACCTTTGGAGCCTGTGAGACGCAAGTAGCCTTGTTAAGGCTCAGCCTCATCATGTGTGTCCTCAAGTGGAACTGTTTAATGAGCATTCATCAATAAATTGTTTTAGATGCTGGTTAGCATCATGTTGTAGGCCTACACACTTTAGATAAAGATAATACATTTGTATAGACTTATTATACATCAAAATTATTAGAAACAAAGGCTGAGACGGATTGTTGTGTTTTCTGACATCACTTCCTGTCTCATCACCGTGACCCCAGTGACCTCGGCGTTGTTCAAGATTTGTGTACAAAATCTGCCAGTGGTGCTAGTGGTGACAATGATGTGAAGCGAGTGTAGAGAACGACGCATGCGCTGTAAAAAGTATGCGAGGGTTCGTCGAGTCTGTGGCGGTCACCCAGGGAGGTCACACGGGTTAAGGACTTGTTTAGTTTCTACAGTTTTGTCACTGTGAATTTCGACTTCTCAGGGGAGTAAACTGGTATCGTAGACTATATAGGCCTACAACTAGAATTACTCAAAATTCCGTCACATTTAACAACCAAGAACATGAAAACAATGAAAAGTAGAACACAATTGTTTTAGACTCACACAAACATTCACGAATCCTAGTTTTGTTCCAGGCTATCATTTCATAAAATACATACATAGCATAAATTTTAAATAAACGAAGTTTTACATGATTTTCGCCAACAATGTCGTCAAAGTTTATTTTCACAGTTCTGGTAAAAGTTTTGTGAATGTGAAATCTCTACAACAGGTTAACAAATAGGGAATATTTCATTTTACACAAATTGACCACGGACATAATGCAGTCTGTCAATATTTCAGCAACTTCACACAAAGCATAGGCCCCCTACCTGTTGATCAAGCCAAATCATAGGGCTCACGTGTGCAAAAAAATTTTTAGGTTACTGATATGTTTTGACCTGGGATCTTTATGTCAAGAGCCTGTATTTTCAGTATTTACCGTCAATCTCCGCATAGCTTTCAAACAGGCTTTGGCTCTGATCTACCTGCAGATGGCAATTAAATATGTAATTCAGTTTTATTTGCTCACCCGTGAGATGATACCCCTGAGATTTCACAGCATATAGATGCCCAGTTAACTAGAACATAAGGACTGCGAAGATACATGAATATTAGAGTGTGCGAATTCCGAGGGGAAGAATGGTATATACTGACAATTTCGAGAGTGTGCGAATTCCGAGGGGAAGAAGAGTATATACTGAAAATTTCAAGAGGTGGCTTGCGTACTGTTAACCCAGAAACATGGATGAGTGTGTCCTTGAAACAGAAGTTTGAACACTGAGACTAATGGCATGCTGGTCCACTGCTCATGCGCATATGAGCCTATGCACCTAACTTCACATAGGCCTACCATCGGTGAACGCGCTCAGTGTCGGATACATAGCCTCACAGGATATACAGCTTCTAATACATACAGCCAAAAGCTTAAAGTAAGGTGAGTGTACATGGTTACGGTACCTATCCCTAAATTTCACGAAGACGACATCAACGTATATAGCAGCTGCGTGCATGCAGCTAATGTAAAATTGTTATGGAATGTTGTCTATGTAATTCAATATTTGTATTCATGCATGCTCACGTTTAGTTTCAGAACTGCACATTGTTTCATAGGCAAGCATTTCTGAAACAGTTATACAGCATGACATGTCATTTCGAATGTGAAATACTTTACGGCTGAATATCGAACTAAATTACCAGCTACCTATTTTTTTTTTTTCAACATAGACATCGAGTTGGGCGAATTGCATACCTATGTCTATTATGTCGCCAGGTTGATGTCTTGTTACTCAGCCTAATGTTACATCTATGTCACGTCACTTAACTCAACCAACAACATCAAACGGGCCATTATACTGTTTGGATAATGGCGAGGAGGTTTGAGTAGCATTACATATCTTTGTCTCAGATGCCAGGGCGATATCGCGCTCATACAGCCTAGTCGAATGATTGTATTGTTATAAAAAAAAAAACCAATTAATTGTTACGGAATGTTCCATCGAACCTTTAAAGCTATAATTAGTCCACAGAAGAAAAGCCAAATATACATACGATATATATGGGATTGATATGGTTTTATTGGTAACACTAGGAGAGTTTATATTTGATTTTTGGGGGGTTGGTGGGGGGGGGGGGGGCGGCTGCATATCCAGTTTATCGATTATTGTCCCATATAAAGTTCAGCTTACAGTCATCACATACATGCCATATCCATTCGGTTTTTTGTATGGTATTTATTGATTGCAAGAAACTATCTGGGACACCACTATCGTCACCTCGGGGATGACCACATTGAACTGCATCTTGACGGAGGCCTATAGGCCTATGTGCCCTACTGTTCACCTCACGAACACTTAGTATTCTTGACACGATTTGATAGATAACAGCTGAAACAAGCTATACAGTTGTGTAAATGTCAGGACTGGAAAGCTAAAACACTTAGAAATCAACGAATGTCGCGCCAGCAAGATTATTCTCAGATATGGCAACTGTTTAAGAGTGCGCCATGACAGGAATATCCGGTCACAAACCACGCAGACAAGTAAACCACTCGCAATTCAACACCACACGGTAAGTACTCCAAAACACTGTCTTTCTTGAAATCGGGCAGTGCCCGGGTGAAACCCAGACCATCCCATGCACGTGTGGCTGGAGAGGAAGCCAGCATGAGCTTGACTTGAACTCACAACGACCGCAGTGCTGACACGCCGACAACGTGGACCCTTCTATGTATTAAAACACTGCATATCACTAACTGTAATAAAAGAAAAACCAAACGTTTTACGTATCCTTTAAGTAGCCGTGTCATTTAGGCAGGAAAGTGTGTGACTAACTCTTAGACAAAAAAGGTTCTCTGTCATATGTACAACTGAGTAGTGATTAGCCTGTAAATGAGACAGGTTCTCTGTATGTACAGCCCAGAAGTGAATAACTTATCTAGACGAGAAAGATTCTTTATTACAGCCGAGCACTGACTACCCTTTAAACGAGATAGGTTCTCCCTTACAGGTACAAATGAGAAGTGACTAGCCTTTAAATGACAAATGCTTTCTACGATATGTACAGGTGAGAAGAAAATAAGGCATCTTGACCAAAAAGGATTTCCATTACAGCTACAGGGCTAGCCCGAGAATTATTCTTCATCGTGTGTGTAGCTAAGAAGTGACTACGGTAGCCTTTAGACAAGATATATATGTAGATTCCCTATAATTTTATACAAATGTGATTTATTTATAGGGTTGAGGAAGATGACTAAATCAGCTTATACAGAAAATTGTAAGGTTTCCTATTTTATATGTACAGCATGGTTAGTGGCTGTCCTGTGGACCAGAGCGCTTCCCTATATTTAAAGGCCTGCAGTAGCTTGTGTTCGTGCATGCTTCCATGGTGCATGCAGATGGCTACTAATACAATGAGAGAAACAGTGAGTGCGTATAAACTGTTGTATTCTGTCGCTATCGGTATCGGCTTTTGTGAGCAACAGCGGTAATGGTGGGCCAAATACGTGTAGTTAAGGACGTTTTATTACTGTTTCATTGTCTCAATGGCGGCATTATCAATTCTCACCTGCAGATATTTCGCACTTTTTACGATTGACAGGTAAAATGTGTATAGGCCCATAGCTTTGTGTACGTAGTTGTTTGGTAGGAGTAGCCTTGGATTGGCTTGTACTCAGTGACTGGCGTGTTTAGAAATCCAGTTGTTAATTCAGTGTGGTCGGTTGTACAGAAATGAACTTGAAACCATTAACTTAAGCATGAACATATGCCTTAATCGAAAGCTTGTTGAGCCATTCCGCTAAACCCTATTCCATAGATCTCATTGTGGAGGTCACTGAGACTGGGGTCGTGTGGACAGCACGTGACCAGGCACGGGTGTGCAAGGAAGCACGCTAAACGGGTGTCTGGGATAATAGCGTCATTTCTGTTTGATGGGCCTGGGTATGGTTTATCGTATCGACCATTCTGTTCAAAGATGCCTAGATTGCGAGACCTACATTAGGTGCTAATAGTATTCACTCAAATCCCCCTCCGGATTTGGCGGTGTAAGTGAAATGAAGGAAGGGTCGCACTCCAGGCCCGATTCTCGTTACTTATGTTTTCTTTTCTTTTATCTCGAAAATGTATCCTTTGTTTACTGCTTTTAATCGTCCTCCTGGTTGTGCATTGTGAGACTCGTGGCTAGTACTCAAAAATTGCGGACTGTGGACAAAAAGGGAATATTTATTCTTAAATTAGTCAACGTTAACCTTGCATCCACTTATCACCATGGATACAAGTCGACACGTTGTTGTTGTAAACTCTTTTATAAAGCCTGACTGGTGTGTGAATTCTACGCTGAGGGTAAACATGTTGCAGAGCTGTCAGTCTAGATAGGACCATAGGATTGAGAAACCCAAACAGTCGGTGTGGCCCAGGGCAAATTCCTGGGAGTGGGGGTCTAAGGGGAAGAAGTTTCCTGGAAAAAAAAATGATTTTGTGTATTTTTAATTGTGTTTTGTAAGCTTTTGCTAGCAAGTTTACACACATATTTCAGCTACATTAAACATCATGGATGTGGGCATACATATTCCCACACCTATCACAAACTCACTAGTAGGCCCATCCCATGTGACAGTAATGCATATATGTATTAATTTCTCCTGCCAAGAGAAGTACATGTTAAATAGATGTGTGATGACTATTGAAAAATAGAGGCATGAAAGAGACTCAAAACAAGATCCAGCAATCGTGGCTTGAGGGTGCGCTGATTATTCAGACGTGATCTTATGAGATCTTACATGACGGCATTTCAGGAGTCCCACAAGTTCCTGCAGATAATGACGAGACAGGGTGGGGACTCTAACTAACACAGCTGAAAGGCAAGATTTTAAGGTACACCTACTTTTAAGCTTTTGTGTACATGGCTTATGTAGGCTACATGAGGAACTTATATCACACCTTATTGTTTGACATTTTACATCAAACAGCAGGTAATGCCAGAATTTAGGGGAATGTGACCCTACTACATATACACTAATCTAATCCTGAAGTAACTTTTTCTGACATTTGGCAAAGAGAGTGTTCAAGATAGAGCATTCAAAAAGAAATTTTGGGTGGCCTCGGTGGCCTAGTGGTTAGCACAATGACACTGAAGCCTCTCACCAATGTGATCTCTGTGAATTCAAGTCCAGTTCATGCTGTCTTCCTCTCCGTGTGCCAAAGTCTCCAGCTACCTGCAGGTCGTTGTGTGTTTTCCCAAGGCTCTGCCAGGTTTTCTCCCGCCATAATGCTGGTCGCTGTCGTATTTATGTAAATGAAATGTTGAGTATGGCATAAAACCTCAATCAAACAATCAATCAAGAGCATTGGCAATAATGCATATTGTTATGCTTATACTTACATTTTAACCCAAATTTAATATAGAATGTTTACATGTTTTACATCCATGTAAACCATAAGGAAAAAGTTTTGCCATTGGTGCCCCGTAAATTAAAAAATTCCTGACTTCGTCTACCAATATGCAACTATTTATTTGTTTATTTACTTGATTGTTGCTTGACACCTTGCTCAAAAACTTCTTTAATACTTCTGTGAGGCCATCCTTAAAAAAAAAAAAAAATTTTGGGAGGTAACCCATCCCTATTGGAAAAAAGTAGGTTGTTGCCCAACTCCCTCTCCCCCATACCCTCTGCACTTTTCATTTGCTTCCTATGTCCCCAGTATGGTAGTACATATACTTTATCATTCAATGGGTTCAATCCTAGATTTCTTTATGCCTTGATCTTTATGGGAGCTTGGTGACAGTAAGTAGTCAACGATGCTGGTGTGATAGATTGCATAGCCTTAATGTTGCGGAAAGCCACTTATATGCGTGTCACATGATGCGCAAACTTGTCGGTGATTTACCAGTTTCACAAACTGACCACCATTGTATAACTGAAAAATTCTTGAGTGTGGCATAAAACAATAATCAGATATATAATACATCATCTATTGGTCACAGAAGTATGCCTGGAGTTTTTCTATATTATCCTGTATCCTGTAAAAAAATCCTGTATTTTTATTTTAAACGTCCTATATTTTCTTCTATATATTTGCTGAGAGACACTCTGAGGGCTGGTACTTGTTAGACTAAATATATATATATTGCATAGCCGGGTCAGTTGGCTCAAGAGCGCTGGTGGCAGCTACCATAAAATCACGTCTCGCAAGACTCCTGAAATGCTGACTAAGCTTATTAAAATGTAAAGTAATATGCACCATATCAAACTTGTAACTTACAATCAGATGAAAGGATTAGACCTTTGCATACATGATGGTAGATTTTTTTTACAGAAAGGACACTCTTCAGCTGTAAATAGGCATATTACTATAAAGGGCACTTTTTATACGGTAAATTTAAAGTGGTAGCATCAGATAACCAGGCTCTGAATTAGCATAGTTCAAGGCCCTCATTGCACTCAGTGAAATATTTGCTGAAACGTTGCTGTAGGTGTTCTTTGTCTTCAGATTTCTGGAATTTCCAAGAAACTAACTTTCAGTTTCACTTTTCGTCTTGTTGATCTGTGTTCACTCAGTTCTTAAGCAGCTGCATCATACTTCTTTTGGGAATATTTGTATGTATCAGTACTTTCTCTTTCAGTTTCATTTCAGAATGACTTGTTGAAGATACCCATACTTTGTGAAGCTGGAGGTTTATGGTATTGTTGTGGTGACGGCGGTGAATTAATGCTCCTGTTTTAACTGTTGTGATTATCTGTGCTGAGACATTCAGGGTCAGACAATCATCATGAAGATTGCTATGGATGAACTAGTGAAGCGGCTTGGGAACCCAGGCAAGTGTCAGCTGTTCCTGTATGTGCTGTTAGGCCTGAACTACTTCCCTGTTGTCACCAACCATCTTCTTATGGCTGTTTTGGGGTCGAAAATTCCTTTCCACTGTGATGAAGACAGGAGTAATGGGTATTCCATGGCCAACATCACTAGCCAATCACAGAACACGTGTGAGGTGCCCAGCAAAGGCACACACAATGGAACGACCAATCAAACACAGGATTGTACAACTGGGTGGGTGTATGATACATCTGAAGTCACCATTGTAACAGAGGTATGTCGAAATTCGAAATTTTAAGCAACTTTTCAGCTTCGTGTAGCTAGAAACACACAAGTTAAGAAAAGGTTGAAGGATGAAAGAAATAAAATTACTATGTTTGATTCAAGGAATCAGGGTCATTACCATTCAGAATTTTACATGGATTATCAAAAATTTCCTGGTGTGCTTAAGTTTAAATTCTTGATCTGAAAATTATCACAAAATTTAACCATCACTACATAATGCATGTGCTCTATTTTGGTGGTACATCTAACTATGTGACTACATTTCTCAGCAGTAATGGATAATTGTATTTCCATTTTTTTTATTGGCAGCTTTCGATGCAAAATTTGTTTTGACAATGGAATGTATATTTTTGGTTCCCATTCCAGGATCTTTCAGGATTGTAAAATATGTCCAGTACATATGAGCAGTTCAAGTAGATGAAAGAGTAACACATCTACATGCGCACCTCTACTTGTTTCAAACATCCACCTTTTAACATGTGATTAGAAGGCCACAGACCCCCATTAATTTTCCCCGTCCAACAATGTTAACGTTTAGCACTGTAGCTCAGTTCCAAACATTCCCTGGCCAATAAGCTTTGGTGCATACCTGACCCAGCCGGTTAGAAAGAAGCCATAAAAATCTTGACATAGGTTAACCATCAAAATCTGGACCTTTCCATGCTAGCAGCTGGGAGGCATGCCTAGCAACGCCAAGGGGACGTCACTCGCAGCCTCATCACTCCCTGCCTCATCACTCCCTGCCTCATCACTCACTCACACCTTGTGTCCTCTCGCCCAGAATTTCAAACTTTCATCAATAAAGCTCATACTTCTTCAAAGTTTAGACAGTTTCCAGCATTTTAATACCAAGCATGCACCTGTACACCAAAAATGGCCGCCTGGGAGCAAAAAAAGACTTTATACCCTAAATACACAGAATTACATTCATCCCTACAGAAAAACAGAAGTTGTAATGGGGGTCTGTGTGCAGAAAGTCACAGTTACAATTGTGTTCCCCCCCCCCCCCCCAAAGATTGTTGTTGCACACATCTTTCTGTCCACTCAAACAGTCTTGATTGTGTAATTATTTTATGAGAATGGTTGTAGCTCACTAGCTCACTTGGATAAAGTGCGCAAACCAGCCTTAGTCATGCAAGTTTTGCAATATTTGGCGTGTGATATATGTTCTCTGAATATTCATGTTTTTTTTTCTGTTCTCAGTGGGACCTGGTCTGTCAGCACAAGCACCTAGTGTCTCTCTCCACCACGGTATACTTCTGCGGGGTCATGCTTGGGGGTCTCATCTTCGGCTTCCTCTCGGATTACTTTGGGAGGAAACCATTCATCCTCTTCACGCTCTACAGCAATTTCGCTGTGGGAATCGGAATGTTTTTTGTGCCAAGTTATGCAGTATTTACAAGTCTTCGCTTTGTACAAGGAGCCTTAATGCAGGTAGTTTGTTTTTCTGGCTGTGGTGATTTTTCATTGTCAATCTGGATCAAATCATATGTCAATTTATTATATTTGTGTGGGAGCCTCCGTGGCTGAAGTAGTTAGCACGTCAGTGCGGCGCAATGACTCAGGAGCCTCTCACCAATGCGATTGCTGTGAGTTCATGCTGGCTTCCTCTCCAGCCGTGAGTGGGAAGGTCTGCGAGCAACCTGCAGATGGTTGTGGGTTTCCCCTGGGCTCTGTTCGGTTTCCTCCCACCAGAAATGCTGGCCATCGTCGTATGAGTGAAATATTCTCGAGTATGGCGTAAAGCGCCGATCAAATAAATAAATAAGTAAATATATTTGTGTGATTGTTGTTTACCAGCCATTCTGAAGTAGTTTTGTCAGTTTCATGGGTGGAGGAAAGGAGAGATCATGTTATACCACCATCGTATGACAAAGTCTATATACTGGCTCTGATAGCACAGTTGGTAGAGCGTACTCTTTGGGAGCAGTAGATCCAGAGTCAATCCTGGGTCGAGTCACACCTAAGACTTTACAAGAGGAAGTTGTAACTTCGTGTTCAGCATGAGGGGGACAGTGCAACGACTGGTTGACCTGTATCAGTATAATGGCTCGGGCGGGTGGCTTACTTGCCTTTGGTAAGTCGTCTCATTGAAGCAGCACTAGATGAAAGAGTGGTGGAAATCCGTCCTGCAACAAGGAGGTACATTACATGCCCTCTAAGAATTCCTTCGTCGTCATATGACTGAAAAATTGTTAAGTACGATGTTAAACCCCAAGCACACACTCGCTATACCTCCACCTATGATAGAAAGCCTGACTCCCGTGATGTAAGGAAAAGGACTTGAGTATTGGCTTTAACCACAAATCAAACTAGAACTGCATGCAGTCTGTACTCACAGCCTTTAGCGTCCGACTTTCTAAAACTTTCCACTTTCTCCACCACAGACCGTTCAGATCTATCAGTTTTATTTTCTTCTGAAAAGACCTCATGTTTGTCTAATACAAGCAAAAACATAGGCATAATCTACATTAGACAATTAACTCTTAGAACACATGAATTGCATTTACTGTGTCAAAACCAAATCTCGTATTTTCAATGGAAACAAAACTATTTCAACAATACCTGGCATCACAATCTCCCACAAATAAACCATAGTGTCCATACTTAAATCAGAATGAATTTTATAAGAATGGTAAGGAGTAGACTGGACTTGAACCCCAGGCTGATAGGACTGATAGCCTGGTGCCTAATAATTTCATGGTAATTTAAGAAAAAAGGAGAACAGAGATTGGCAGGTATGAACTGGATATGAACAGGTGACTGCTAGGGGATGATTTTCATCGGGGCTATGGTGAAAGGCAATGAAAAGAAGAAAACAAACACTGCTGTCAACTAGCAGTGCTGGGTCAGATGTATGGAGAGATTGTTCCTTTGATCTGCTGCACCTGTCGCCAAACCACAATTAGAATACATGCCCTGTAGCCAGCACTCTACAGTGAACGCGTTTCATGCAGTCTCGCAGGAAGTATTTCCGGAGGGTTGGGGGTGGCGGTTTGGGTCATACTTCATATTTTTTATGGTTTTTTGATCATAAGCTGAAAAAGATACCACGTACAAAAATAATTCTTAGATTTGTAATGATTTAAGCATTTTAAGCATTTTCTAAACTTGACCTACTTTTTAGCTAATTTCATTGGTCAGTTACAGCATAACTTGCATACCAAACAGAATGTATTTTTACAATATAGGTACAACGATCCACCTAAAACTTGCAAGTGAAATTTCATCTAAAGATCATTAGCCATTTTACGGTAAAAGATGATTTAAGCTTGTCAATAAAATTCAAAATGGCTGCTAAATCATGTGACAAGCCAAACAGCACAAAACGTCAAAAGCTGCTTTATATGTTCATTGTTAAAAATGCCAGGGTTGTTTTTTCTACCTTTACCTCTTTTGGAGCTATTGCAATTTTATGTGCTGACTATGAATAAAAATGACAAGTTTTTAAACACATTTTAACGGCAGAACTGTCACAGGGAGCCCCGCGGCCCTACCAGTCAGAAATATAGTTGATCTATCTACTGACCAATTTTCAACTTCATTGCTATCTTGTTTTTTTAATATTCCACCATCATGTGAATAAAACGACCAATAGCGAGCTTCCACATTTCTCGACCAGTTTGCATAAAATTTAAATCCTGAAACACCCATTAGTCTTCTACATGTATATCAATGTTCGATGCTATCGGATCAGCGGTTGTGGAAAACGATTTCCATACTTCTCCAATATGAGTCACAGGTACAGTTTTATACTTTAGCAGGTGGCTCAAGGGATGCGGTAATGCACATGTGTAGAAAGTTAACATCTGTGACACACATTTTTCTCGCAAAACAAAAAAAAAAAACAGTTATCAGAGAAGAAGAAAAATAATCTGAGCAAGAACGAAGCTTGGAAGCCTAATAAATATATAAAGAAATAAATAATATTTTCATGTAGTAAGAATAAGTAATGAAGTGTACCTGAAATTTGAATTAATACAAAAATTTGCCTTTTTATATATGTCTGTTTTCCTAAATGGAGCTTAATTTTGTATCATAATTTTTCCTATTGTCTTTTCACAGGGCCTGCAGACCACATCATACGCCATGGTCATGGAGTTATTTAGCCCTGCTCATCGTGCGTATGTCGGTGCAGCTTTGGAGCTCTTCTGGGGGTGTTCTTATATCATCTTAGCTTTAATCTGGTACCTGATTCAGGACTGGAGATACATACAGCTGGCCATCACCCTACCCTCAGCACTCACCATCACCTACATATGGTAAGTCAGAGTTGTACTGGGGCTGTAGTTACATGATCTTAACTTGGATCTGGTAGCTGATCCAGGACTGGAGATACATACAGCTGGCCATCACCCTACCCTCAGCACTCACCATCACCTACATATGGTAAGTCAGAGTTGTACTGGGGCTGTAGTTACATGATCTTAACTTGTATCTGGTAGCTGATCCAGGACTGGAGATACATACAGCTGGCCATCACCCTACCCTCAGCACTCACCATCACCTACATATGGTAAGTCAGAGTTGTACTGGGGCTGTAGTTACATGATCTTAACTTGTATCTGGTAGCTGATCCAGGACTGGAGATACATACAGCTGGCCATCACCCTACCCTCAGCACTCACCATCACCTACATATGGTAAGTCAGAGTTGTACTGGGGCTGTAGTTACATGATCTTAACTTGGATCTGGTAGCTGATCCAGGACTGGAGATACATACAGCTGGATATAACGCTACCTTCAGCACTCACCATAGCCTATATATGGTTAGCAATGTTCTGTTCAGCTAAATGCCTCCAACGATTCAACCCATGTGCACTCACTCTTAAGTCTGTTGTAACGCCCATCCATTGGCATGTACCAGGATATGTCGTCCACAGACTTCTCACCCCACAGGTAAATCTTTTTGACATCTGTTACCCATACACTATCACACACCTGAAAATATGGCCAGCTATCATCCATACATGAGCATTGATCAGATGGTGGTTTCTCACTTCTCAGTGACATGCTGTTCATGGTTTAGTGGCAAGAGGTTTGTCTTTCAGTAACACTGACACACAAGGTGTGGGATCAGACCTGGTCTTGAACATGAAATTTGTGGATTTCCTGCTTGCATTGTTTGTTGGGCCTTAGGGACAAAAAGTGATTTAACACTGGTTGAACACCACTTGTCTTCCACCAAAATGGTGTGCATATATTTGTAATATGGTTTGAATTTGCCAATGACTGTTAGTTATTTCGCCTTTTTTTTCAAGTAATGTGTTTTACTTGATTCTGACGATTCATCACCTATAACTGCAGACACTAAAGAATTTTTTTTGTGAAGTTTCATTAAATTCTTGTCAGGAAAACTTAGGCATCAAAAGTATCATTTCAAGATCTGTGTGCGAGCTTCTGGAAGTGTGTTTTTACAAACCAAGGTGAAATAAAGTATTTGCCGTAGATTGGTGGTGTACTACCTTGGGCAGTCTTGAGCATTTCCTGCACCCATAAGGGTGATGGCCATTGTTTCAGTGATTATGTAACAGTTAAGTATATAAATTTTTATTCGCAATTTATCATGATTTTATCACTTTTATCAGGTTATTGCCCGAGTCGTTCAGATGGCTTCTGCTGAAGAACAAATTCCAGGCAGCAGACAATGTGATCAACAGGATAGTCAAGTGGAACAAGATCCCTTACCCCGAGGATTCTGTGACCCTGGTGAAGTCACAGATCAAGGCCATGTCAGACAATCACACAGTCAGCTACACCGTCGTGGACCTGTTTAAGACACCGGTCATTAGAAGGCGGTCACTTATCCTCTTTTATAATTGGTGAGCTCATGTCGTACAGGTGAAGGTTCACAGAGCTATACCTAGAAGACAAAAACGCAGGTTCGGATGTCATACTTCAGGGTGACATTGTGACCGTGCATGAAGAAGTGGTAACTCATAAGTCATACTGTCTGAGAGCTTTTGAGCCTCCGTGGCTCAGTTGGTTAGTGTGCTAGTGCAGCATAATGATCCAGGAGTCTCTCACAAATGCGGTCGCTATGAGTTCAAGTCCAACTCATGCTGGCTTCCTCTCCGGCTGTACATAGGGAGGTCTGGCAGCAATCTGCGGATGGTCTTGGGTTCGCCCAGGGCTCGTCCCGGTTTCCACCCACCACAATGCCGCCATCGTCTAAGTGAAATATTCTTGAGTATGGCGTAAAACACCAATCAAGTAAATAAATAAATAAATCAATTTATTGTTGGTATGAATACAAGTTGATTAGTTTTAGCGCCCAGTGGTTATGGGGCCCAAAAGTTGAGTGGTACTAAAAAAATGGCTCTTACATGTAGATATGGCCCTGGTTCAAGAGGGTCTGCAGGTGCATACGTGTACATACATGCACCAGTGCGCCTACATATTTGTCTGAGAGCTCATTATGCTTGTAGAAAATGTTGTTATAGTGTAAATTTGCCTTTGATTTACACACGTGCATCACAAAGTTATCGAGAATGTAGTTTATCAAAGGCCATGGCATTGATCTACATCTATGTAGATTTCTGAATTTTCCCTGTACAGATTTGTCCAAAATGTTAGTTGGTGCATGTAGATATTTTATTTTAGATTATGTAGCCAGGTGCACTGCAGAGGTAACTTTTTGCCTTAAAAGCAAAGAACACATTTATGCAGCATGTTAATTGAATGAAACAGCTATGCTTAAGGTTAAATGAAATACCTCTAGTTTCTGCCAGTAGTGCTGGTTATTTGAGCTTTTAACAGATAATCATCAAAGGCTTAGAAGTCACCTTCAGGCTGGCATTGTAACAGATTACATATACGACACCGTGCTTAGCTGTGCTGAGTAACTAATCAGGGCAAGCCGTTCCAGATACATTTTGGAAGTCTACAGCCACGCATGTAGGCGTGATGTGGCCCTCTGGCAGATCCCAAACTCTTCCTGTTTAAATTTGAATTTCATAGACCTTAAAATCCCTGATAATAACAATATACACATGCATTTAGCTGAGACTGGAATTACTTTTAGAAAGTGACCATGTTTAAAACAGTTTCTTTTTGTAAAAAAAAAAAAAACAAAATAAAATTCCATACATTTTGTATGGCTCTTTCATTTAAGGTATAGGTTGTGAAAATGTGTTTTTTTTCTTTAAAATTAGGCCACTAGGTTTTTGTAATTCATGAAAATCATAAAATGAAGTTGTTGCTGTCAGACACAGTATTGAACACTTTGTCCAAAACAATTTCATCACTTTGTTAGGGGTAGTAAGAATGGTGGTCTTCTGTCCGTGTGACAATCATTTGTTGTAATTTTATACAGCTAAGGCTATATGTACCAACCCAAGTGTTACGTTGTGACACTCAGATCTTGTAGGACCCACATATGTGGGAACAGTTGCACAGATTTTGGATATTACTGATGTGGAGTGAGTTCCTGCATATTTCTCAGTTTGATAAGTTACAAGCGGAAAGCTTTGAAACTGACCGGTGCTGTAGCAGAATCCTTCAGATCGAGAACTTAGCCTCGGATTTGCACAAAAACCTATTTTTGGTGCAAATTTACAGAACCAGCAATAGGACAATTTCTTAAGCCCTTTTGCATGCTATTGATGTGGTGTACGTTTTTGTGTAATTGACTGCTACATTTACTGCCAGAAAGTTGTTCAAACTGTCAGATTTTGTAGTATAAACTTGCAGCATGTGTATGGCACCTTGATTCAAATGACACAAAAGGCTAAGGTTTGTTCTTTTGCTAGCTCACAGATTTTGCATTCCATTCTTGTGCCTACAACTCACACTGATGGACTGCTTTGTATTTTATTTACATTTGTAACCTTTCATTTTGGTTTGCAGGTTTGCCACAGCTTTGGGTTACTATGGCCTGTCTCTCAGTTTTACGCAGCTGGCCGGCAATAAATTCCTCATCTTCTTCATCAGTGGAGTCGTGGAACTGCCAGCTTACATGGCGTCCATTTATATTCTCAACAGGTAAGATTATCATTGCAGGTAAGATTGTCAGACCAGATACATGTAAGATTGTCATCACAGGTACAGGTGAGATTGTTATCACTGGTAAGATTGTCATCACAGGTACAGGTGAGGTTGTTTTCACTGGTAAGATTGTCATCACAGGTACAGGTGAGATTGTTAGCACTAGTATGATTGTCATCACAGGTACAGATGAGATTGTTATCACTGGTATGATTGTCATCACAGGTACAGGTGAGATTGTTATGACTGGTATGAATGTCATCACAGGTACAGATGAGATAGTTATCACTGGTAAGATTGTCATCACAGGTACAGATGAGATTGTTAGCACTGGTATGATTGTCATCACAGGTACAGGTGAGATTGTTATGACTGGTAAGATTGTCATCACAGGTACAGGTGAGATTGTTATGACTGGTATGATTATCATCACAGGTACAGGTGAGATTGTTATCACTGGTATGAATGTCATCACAGGTACAGATGAGATAGTTATCACTGGTAAAATTGTCATCACAGGTGCAGATGAGATAGTTATCACTGGTATGATTGTCATCACAGGTACAGGTGAGATTGTTATCACTGGTAAGATTGTCATCACAGGTACAGGTGAGATTGTTAGCACTGGTAAGATTGTCATCACAGGTACAGATGAGATTGTTATCACTGGTAAGATTGTCATCACAGGTACAGGTGAGATTGTTAGCACTAGTATGATTGTCATCACAGGTACAGATGAGATTGTTATCACTGGTATGATTGTCATCACAGGTACAGGTGAGATTGTTATCACTGGTATGAATGTCATCACAGGTACAGATGAGATAGTTATCACTGGTAAGATTGTCATCACAGGTACAGATGAGATTGTTAGCACTGGTATGATTGTCATCACAGGTACAGGTGAGATTGTTATGACTGGTAAGATTGTCATCACAGGTACAGGTGAGATTGTTAGCACTGGTATGATTGTCATCACAGGTACAGGTGAGATTGTTAGCACTGGTAAGATTGTCATCACAGGTGCAGATGAGATAGTTATCACTGGTATGATTGTCATCACAGGTACAGGTGAGATTGTTATCACTGGTAAGATTGTCGTCACAGATACAGGTGAGATTGTTATCACTGGTATGATTGTCATCACAGGTACAGATGAGATTGTTATCACTGGTATGATTGTCATCACAGGTACAGATGAGATAGTTATCACTGGTATGATTGTCATCACAGGTTCAGGTGAGATTGTTATGACTGGTATGATTGTCATCACAGGTACAGGTGAGATTGTTATGACTGGTATGATTGTCATCACAGGTACAGATGAGATAGTTATCACTGGTATG
This sequence comes from Liolophura sinensis, assembly GCF_032854445.1. Lineage (NCBI taxonomy): Eukaryota > Metazoa > Mollusca > Polyplacophora > Chitonida > Chitonidae > Liolophura > Liolophura sinensis. The sequence goes on from NC_088304.1 coordinate 19,640,775, forward strand.
ATTGTCATCACAGGTACAGTCAATGAACATATGACTTGACTGCACTGGGATTCCTTATTTGGAGAAGTAAGATGACCTGTAAAATGTCAATGTCACAGTCTCAGTGAATGTTCTAGTGTGAGTTCACTTTTAGGATGCATTAGCAAGGAAGTTGATGAAAACCCAAGTTAATCAAATACATGTACACACTGTACATGCACATTTGGAGGTTTTGGAATCTAATATTGACATGTTAATGATATTGACATGATAATGATATTGACTTGTTAATGATATTGATTTCTGTCTACTCTCTGGAGAGACAGCAATTTAGCTGAATGGGGATCTTTAATCTAAATCTAAATCTAAAGAATTCTTAAGTGTTTTTTTTTTTATTTTTGTTCTTGGTTTCTTTATATTTCTGTACTGACATACATGTAGTATTTTCTAAAATAAATCTGAACAGTGATTTGTCCTGTCAGTTGTCTAATCTGTCAGTGTTTTCCTCCTCACCCAGGTTTGGTCGTAGAAAGCCAATGGCAGGATTCTTCATCCTCTGTGGTATCACTTGTATTGGGGCTGGTATGATCCACAGTAAAGGTAAGACATCTACATAACATTGTTTGTTTAATCTGATTAGGTCATACCAAAGACTTTGAAAATGGTACTTGTTGTTGTGGCCTTGCTACGTGCTTAGCACTGAGAGGTTAGAGTAAGGACACAGGACTGGTTGGCCCGGGTTTCAGTGTTATGTAACTGGGTGGGGTGTCATATCTGGTGTCTTTGTCAGGATACTTCAGTGACGTCATCAGTTTAGTGGCATGGACTCGCCCGCCACAAGAAGACACAGTATATGTGCAAAACACCAAAGGGCTCCTCGTCATCATATCATTTTGACTGAAAAATTGTTAACATCTATGAAGGGCATTTAGAAGTTGAGTGGGATAACATAACGAGATGTATGGATAACAAGTTCTGTTTATTTGGAAGCAACATTTCAGTATAGCTACTAATACAGTTATCAAGCAATGCTATTAGTATCTATACCGAACTATCGCTTCCAAATAAACAGAAGTTGTTATCCATATATCTCGTTATGAAAAATTAAGTATGGGGTAAAACCTCAAGCATTTATACATATATGTTATCATTTTATGTGAGGTGACAAAACTGAGTATTACAAGTGTTACAGCTGCAATGCTGTCATGAACACTGCAGTAGTGTACGGCAGCTGCATGGTTTTATTTGACAGCTGTACAGTACTAGGAGCATAGTAACTAATACTTGTAATTATCACACAGCACAGAACAGATGTAATCCACACAGCACCGTGCAACAGCCGCAAAGTGACATGTAGTTACCGCACAGAACCGTGCAACTGGTGTGCATTGTAATGAGATCTGGCTGTGTTCGTACAAGGGAGATAACACTGGGGGCTATGGTTTGTGTTGATATTACGACACTTATACGTCCGCTTTACAGTAATAAATTACTCCATGTTTTGATTGTGTCCTTACATGCATTACCACAGGGACTGTTACTAGCGCAATAATCTAATTAATCTTACCAACTTCAGTTCTGTAAGTATGTGCTTTAAGGAATTACTGAAATAATACGACCTTTGTGACCTTCCCATAGAGCACATGTATGAAATGCATACCATTTCCAACTGAATTAAAATTCAGTCTGCAGTTCCAAGTGTAAGTCTAGATAGGCATCTCCTCTAGTTTATATATATTTACTTACCTGAATTATTTGTATCTCGAAGTTTATTTGTCTGTTTATGCTCAGACGCTAGCCTCCAGAACCTGTCCCTGGCCTTGTCTCTCATCGGGAAGTTCAGCACTGCTGGCCTCTTCAGTGTTGTGTTCCTGTACACAGCAGAGCTGTACCCAACAGTAATCAGGTGAGCTATCTCCATTTTGTGTGTCTGTGTGACAGCACAGTTGTATTTTTGTACTCAACATAGCTGTAGGCCTCCGTGGCTCAGTCGGTTAGCGCGCTAGCGCAGCGTAATGACCCAGGAGTCTCTCACCAATGCGGTCGCTGTGAGTTCAAGTCCAGCTCATGCTGGCTTCCTCTCCGGCCGTAAGTGGGAAGGTCTGCAAGCACCCTGCGGATGATCGTGGGTTTCCCCCAGGGTGTGCCCGGCTTCCACCCACCATAATGCTGGCCGCTGTCGTATAAGTGAAATATTCTTGAGAACGGCGTAAAACACCAATCAAATAAATAAATCAACATAGCTGTATCCAACGGGTGAGTTACCTCCCTTGAGTATGTCCCGGCAACAGTCAAGTTGTGTTCCCATTGGTGGAAACACTGTATCGAGCAGTCATCTCCCTTTGATATGTTTATGTCAAAGGCCAGGTATGTTCACTGTCACAAAGAGCACTCTTTGTGTACTAAAGAGCAGTGTGTTTGGTGATATTTAGATATCGTCTTTCACGTAAAGTTTAGCCGATAATTTCTGGCGCAAAGTTTAGCCAAATTGAGTTGCATGTAGAGATAACAGGGGAGAGTGATCAGTCCAGTGGAGTGCTACGTGGGGTGAACTTCCCAAGCATGGACTGAGAGCGTGGTGTTTATACACGCAATGCTGTGTAATTGTGGATGTGTCAACAAAAAGTATGCTTTTTAGGAACTGAAAAAAATGTCAATACAGTTGTGTTTTGTTTTTCTTTCTCTTGAATTTAACTAATGAAAATGTTTAGTGAAATTCGATAAACCTGGCATTGTTGTGGCCAGCAGGCCTATCAACTGGTAGTGGTGACAGGAAAACACAGATCTGATTACAGTATGCAGATGTGACTGACACATGTAAGCCTGACAAAACATGTCACTTTATTCATGTTTGTCCATGATAACCAGAATAAAGCTCAAACCACTTAAAATTATTCACTTTATGTATTTTTTAATAACATGATGCAACCAGTAAATCACATAATACAGTCCAGGTAAATCATGCTGACCACCATACTTCGCTATGCTTAAATTAGGCTTTCCCTTATAGAGCGCACAGTCTTTTACAAGACGTCTCTAATTAGCTTAGAAACCTGTTGATGGCCCTGGATTCCCCCAGCCCAGTTTCCTACCATCATAATGCAGGCTGCCGTTGTATAAGTAAAATATTCTTGAGTACGGCGTAAAACACGAATGAAATAAATAAATAACTTAGATTTATGTGAATAAGATTGACATATATCCCAGTCACTGCCTGTTGTCTATCAGAGGTATCTCCCAGTCACTGCCTGTTGTCTATCAGAGCTATCTCCCAGTCACTGCCCATTGTCTATCAGAGGTATCTCCCAGTCAATGCCCATTGTCTATCAGAGGTATCTCCCAGTCACTGCCCATTGTCGATCAGAGGTATCTCCCAGTAAATGCCCATTGTCTATCAGAGGTATCTCCCAGTCACTGCCCGTTGCCTATCAAAGATATCTCCCAGTCAGTGCCTGTTGTCTATGAGAGCTATCTCCCAATCACTGCCCATTGTCTATCAGAGCTATCTCTCAGTCACTGCTCGTTGTCTTCTGGCTCTTACAAGCTTGACTTCTATTTCCCAGAGTAAGGTTTATTCCGGAAAATACATACTCAGATCATCATTTCCGAGTAGTGGAGGTTATGTGCAGGTGATTGTGCCGGCAGACGATTAAAAACCAAGCAATCTGAGAGATCTCGGCAAGCATGTGTCCGACACTAATGTGCCCCCTACGTACAGCCGTGGCGTGTCTGTCGTGTCCGTTGGCTATGTCACATCGAGTAGTGAGTTGCTTATTTTCTTCTGGTAAAGGCAGTCCGATACTGGTGATATCTACGAACAGATTAGGGAAATTGATAAGTCCGTCTCTATATGTATGTACTATAACTGTCCTCTGTATTTACGGGTAACCATCAGGATATGTCACTATGCTGCATGGTGATGCATATACCATAGTAAACAGGTGTTTTGCAGTCTTGAAGAAACACATTAACTAATTTCCTGAAACAGGGTAGAATCAGTCACAGTGCGAAAGAAGCTAAATGAAAACGAGGTAATTGACCAGAACAAAAGTAAAAGCACTGCTCAGTGAGTCGAGGTATCTTTGTTCACTGAATGCATTGTTTATGATAACGAAGTATTATCTGTCATTAGTATGGGAGATATGTGCACATGAGCAGTTCATCTCCTGTACCGTGAACCTGAAACCCAGCCAAAAACGCAATTTCCAGAATGAATTCGTTCTTAGAATAACATTTATTGAGTTACTACCATGTGACACTGAGCTCTAGTGGTCGTATTTTTCAACTATAATCTGCAGCTCCATTTTTTTTAGTCTTACATGCAATCCGATTAAATAACCTGATCGCTTGTCGCTAAATCAGAATGTTTGGCGGCCACTTCGAATGACCTACAGTAATCCTTATTACTCACTCGCATGAAAACAACGTGATCAGATAAGCGACAAAATCCCATTCAGATTTCCAATAAGAAACTAACTATAGCATCAGTCGAAGTCGGGAGATCCCGGGGAACCAGCCCGGCTCGGGTCAGGGTAAAGACTTTAAAAATAGGACTTGCTGCTGCCTTGCTTGGCGCTCAGCAGTGAGCGGTTAGAGCAAGGATACATGACTGGTTGGCCCGGTGTCAGGATAGTGTGACTGGGTGGGGTGTCATGTCTGTTGTCTTTGGCATGATACTTCAGAAGTGGCAACACTTTTGGGGCATAGACTAACCTAATGACTCCTTGTTGTCATATAACTGAAAAATTGTCAAGTACGACGTTAAACCCCAAGCATACATGCATACATACATACCACGACATCAGTTCTAGCTACTCGTGGCACTTATCGGCGATACCCTCTGAATTAGAAACAGGCGGTAGCTCAACTTGCTAGTCCTCATTCGCTTATCTTTGCGTCCAAACAGTTAAGGATACCGACAACGTCAGTCGTGAATTGTCGAAAGAAACTGGAGTCTGGTACTGTTCAGGATGGGAAAGGTAACATCAGACTGTCCGTGTCTTATCCTGATCGCATTGACATGCAGATCAGAGACTAAGCGGTGTGGCAACGGAGCAACAATCTACCAGTATCTAGAGCTGCAGTTATGGATTACGCCCGGAAAGCTCCGGACAGTCCCGACTTCAAGGCGTCCGATGACTGGTTGCGCCACTTCCTCTGTAGGCACAACCTTACCCAGATGACGAGGATGAGTGTGGCCCAACAAGTGCCTGATGACATGGAGGCGAGAATATGGATTTTCCAAACTTACATCCGAGAGCGGAGGATGAATGGAGAATTTGACGATGAATGCATCATCAACACGGACGAGACTGTCGTCTTCTTCGACTCACGACCAAACACAACTCATGCCCAGAAGGGGAAGAAGACCGTCATCATCAGCTGAAAAACGTCACCTTACCGTTGTGTTTGCCACAACACCTAAGGGTATAACCTTTAGCCTCTGGTCATCTTCAGAGGTAGGCATATGCTTTTTACTTTTCTGCTCTCTTTCCATGATATTTTTCAGTCACCACCAGGAAAAAGTCATTGCACATTAACTTAATTTTCTTTTTGTATTTTGAAAGGGAAGAGTTGGCTATCGGACATTGCATCAGTGCTGGGAAATAATGGGTGCAGGATAAGGGTGGATGTCGGAAGGTTTTAATGGTGAAGTGGATCAGAACAGTCTTGGCCCTCGTTCACGTGAGGAAGGAGAAGTCTTCTGATCATGGATTCCTTTGCCGCCCACATTAACGCCTCCCCCCTCACACCCCACCTTTGATTTGATTTGGAGATCAAATTATTACCTAGCCATATGTTAAAATACAAGATATATATATGCATTTTAGGTGTTATCATGCCACAAGTATGTATATTTTTTCCCACAAATACAACCGTTGGATCTTTCAATCAACAAACCATTTAAAGACCACCTGAGGCATTCTTAGACAGCTTACATGAGTGAGTTCGACCATACCTGTGCTCACATTCCCACAGCCAGTTGCCAGCTTATTTTGGACGAGGTTGACACGGCTTGGCGGCCGATGGGCCGGAGTCCACACATGGTAGCCAGGTAATTTGACGCATACGGCATCACAGGAGCGTTGGGTAAGGCAGCAGTGGAAGTGGGAAGGAGAGCAGCTGTTCTTCGTGCTGCTCTGCTCGGCTATCAGTTGGTGGATTCACTGCTACTAATGTGAATGCACCCGATCTAGACGATGACACACAGAACCCTTTTCTCTAAATGTTCCAGTCTCAGTGTCTCTTTCATATGTTGCAACTGTGTGGAATTCATTGTATACATACCAGTTTCATTTTTCAATTGAGGAAAATAAAGTGTTGTTAAGTCGATAAATTACAACTCTAAATGTGTTGACTTGATTGATATAGATCTTGCGTCTGATAATGAGCGAATTCGTTATATTTCCACTAGTAAGACAGTGACCTGCATGACCGTAATAATAAAAGCAAGAAATATTTAAAATTATAGAAAAAAAACTTTGTATTTAGTCAGTCTTACGGCAGCTTTGTTTTGTTTTTTTTTTGGCAAAAATCAGTCCTCGTCGTGTTATGACGAATCTTATAATTGAGACCTGTACCTCAACCGATTGGCTTCGTTGTTGCGAACTCCACTTATGACGACAGCGAAAAAAACGAAAGCAGACATGTATGGAATGGAGTGTAGATATGTTGGCTATTTCTATTTGCAAATTAACTTTTAAGACGCATGTGTGTATTTATTTACTTTGGACAAAACTCATACGTCATTAGACCATGTTGTGAAAAACTTGCGCTCTTGTAAACGTAGGCCTGTTTATTACGGGTTTGTCCTGCGCAATCCCGTGAGCACGCTCCTCCAACCCCACCTCGCCTAGCTGTGTCCAGTTAACAAGAATCACAACTAGACACAAGGAATCATGGGATACACATTCTAGAATTATGGGCTAAACTCTACGAGAAATACGGTAACTGAATTGATAAGCAGAAGGCATTGAGTCACTAAAAAAACCCAACTCAAATATAAAACAAACATGTGATCATCACTAAATAAAGAGCTGTTTTAGTTGCAGATAAAGTACTTTTATCATAAATTACATATGTATATGCTGTAATGTCAATAGAAACAATAATGATACTCAAACTGTAAAGCTTTAATTTTGTCATGTTACAGGATTATTATTATTAATTTATTTATTTATTTATTTGATTGGTGTTTCACGCCCTACTCAGGAATATTTCATTTATACGACAATGGCCAGCATTATGGTTGGAGGAAACAGGTCAGTGCCCAAAAGAAACCCACGACCATCCTCAGGTTTATTGTTATTATTGAATATATCTTATTATTAACATAGTGATGTTATGATGTTGTGTTTCAGAAACGTGGGTTGTGGAGCATGTGCCTTCTGGATGAGGGCAGCTGGGGTGGCGGCCCCGCAGATTCTACGACTGGTAAGTATGGATGCATGTATATACATGAAATGTAAGCCTGAGTGAACATAGACGAAGTGCCAGTCAGATCAAGTGTTGGCTTATAACTATAATACCTTTGTACAACGATACACAATTGTTACTAATTGGCAGCTGTAAGAGATAGGCAAGTCCAGCCTAATCTTGAAGTAATCTTGTATGGTTAGGTTTAGTCTGCGTTCACTGAAGTGTGACCAAGGTCAGACTTTGAAGTGTGACCAAGGTAAAACTTTTTTGCTCTTCCATCTCCAAATGTACATAAATTATTCATTCCTGGAAGTACACGAACAGGAGAAAGATATCTAGTTTCACTCATTCCATGAACAAGGTTTAAGCCAAACTTACACAGACAAAGCAACACGAGGTCTCCTAGTCTCGAACCACTTCCTGCTGCTTTGTCCACAGCTTTAGCTCAGGAAATATGTCAGGTACCTGTCAAGGTGGGTTGGTGAATTGGTTTCTTTCTGATTTCCTCTTCCCATATACCTGATTTCTTTTTCCCATATACCTGATTTCTTTCTTATAAGTGAAATATTCTTGAGAAAGGTATAATTCAAATTGTTCCAATTTAACACCGATGTCAATAAACTGAGTTTCTTCTTGTCTGTAATAGGATGCACTGTATTTCAGGGAAAGGCAGATAGTCTAAAGTGCCAGCAGAATTTGTTTTTGAAACATTACAAGTATTAAACTTTAGAGTATGATCACATTTCGCTACACATGTTCATTGTCAAAATAAAATTCACAACGTTTTATCACGGATTTCTGTGATGCCTCCATAGGCAAATTCGTAAGCTGCATTTAGGGATACTGTAAAGAATTGTGTTCATTTCAGCCTTTGGTAAAACTGCTATAATTACCAAATACTTCTACGAGTCAAACAGTGGATCATTCACTTAGTCTGTCCCACTTGTTGAGTCATGACTGGTTTGTGTGTTGTAGGGTTTTGTCACATTCAAGCAGCTTCCTACCATTATATTTGGGGGTGTGGCCCTGGTGGGAGGGGCCTTAACTCTGACCCTCTCTGAGACTCTGAACAAAAAATTACCTGACAAGATCGAGGACGTAGAAGACGTGGCAGACTTAGAGATGGAGGAGGTAAAAGCATCCAGCGAGAGAGGAGACGCTGGGATGCCTCTGAAGGTGTCACCGGACCATGAAGTGGACAGCAATGGCATATGAGAAGAGAGGATAAAGTAGGGACGGAAGAATTGAGGATGGGAGGGGATAGTGTCCGGTAAATGAAAGCCATGCGTGCCATCGCTGAGAGAAGCGAAAAAACTTTTGCATGTCTTGAAAAGAAAAGACCTCTAAAAGCAGTAAGCATCAATCGACATACCACTTAAAACTAGGAACAAATATACTTTCATTTATTTATATTTTTTTTTTTCGATTTTTGTTAAAGGTGTTCAAACATCTGAATTCTAAAGTGGGCTTTATGGACAATAGTATGAGAGTTGAGTAACGCTGATGTCACAGGAAGTTTTCCCAACTCTAATCACGACACAAAATGTTGGAATAACTCTATTTTTTACCCATGAGTAAAACATTACTGAAATAATGTTCCCAAAAATTCCTTCTTTCTGGTGAACACCAGGAAAAAAGTGAAGTGACGTCAGAGATCCTAGATACCGTCAGTATGGCTTATCCAACCCCCTCCATAGTATTCCAATATTTGAATGCCTTTCAATACTCATTCAATACATGAAAGTATTTATGCATAGTCTTCAGTTGTCCGCATGATGAACGTTGCATCATATTTTAGCTTTCTTTTACGTTGAAATGATTTAATAGAAGCTCTTGTCATTGATACTCCCTTAAACTGTTTGCAGGTGGTGCCAGTTTTTTGGTCAATGAAATCCTGTGTATACTCTCAAGGGCTGTATTCATGAGAACAGAAATGGTTCTCAAACATGTTGACACATACCATACACACCATACGGGTAGACACACACCATACATGTAGACACATGCCGTACATGCAGACACACGCCGTTCATGTAGACACACGCCGTACATGTATACACACACCATACATGTAGACACACACTGTACATGTAGACATACACCATACACGTAGACATACACTGTACATGTAGACATACACCATACATGTAGACATACACTGTACATGTAGACACACAGCATACATGTAGACACACACATGCATGTAGACACACAACCATACATGTAGACATACACTGTACATGTGGACACACACACAATGTTTTTCTCTTTCTTTTTGTGCCATCCTCTGGATGGCATGATAGGGCTGCTGATTTTCACAGTTATAAATACACCCATAATTTACAGTAAATCAGTGAGAAAAAGTCACAAGTAAAGAGATCAAAAGTTAAAACCAAAATTTAGTTCATTGTGGTTTTAGGCATTAACATGAAAATGTAGGGATGTACATGTAATCATGAAGAGGTATCAGGGATGTAGGCCTTAGATGTAATCATGAACATATATTAGGATCTACATGTAATGATGAAGATATATTAGAGATGTTCTTGCAATCATGAACATGTATTAGGGGAGTACATGTAATCATAAACATGTATTAGTGATTTACATGTAGTCATAAACAAATTAGGGATGTATATGTAATCATAAACATGTATGAGATGTACATGTTGTAGTGATGTGCTTGTAATGACGAACATGTATTAAGATGAACAAGTGGTCATGAACATGTAATAAGGATGTACATGTAATGATAAAGATGTATTAGATATGTGCATGTAATCATGTGAATGTTGTGGGAATGTGCATGTAATCATGTGAATGTTGTGGGAATGTGCATGTTATTATGTGCATGTTGTGGGGATGTACTTGTAATCATGTGCATGTTGTGGGGATGTACTTGTAATCATGTGCATGTTGTGGGGATGTACATGTAATCATGTGCATGTTGTGGGGATGTACTTGTAATCATGTGCATGTTGTGGGGATGTACTTGTAATCATGTGCATGTTGTGGGGATGTACGTGTAATCATGTGCATGTTGTGGGGATGTACATGTAATCATGTGCATGTTGTGGGGATGTACATGTAATCATGCAGTGATCATGAGTGAGGGTTCATGTGTCTTATGTTTTATGGTGAAATTTGGAAGGAAGTGCTATAATTTTGCTAAATGGGGAATGTAAGGCTTAGCTTTAGTGATGTTTTTTGAGAAAAACAGTTCTTATACATGTATTGTTAACTGGTCAACAATGGAAAACAACTTTAACTGCCAACAGTGTTCAATATTTTTGTAAGTGTTCAATGATGATGATTTTGTCAGTTTTGTCAAAATGTCTCTCACGTAATGAAATATGTCAGCATCTGTTTTTTAAAATTTTTTTCTTGTAACTCGTCATTGTGTAGCAAGACGTAGTATTTTGATGGTATCTGAGACTGTCGCTGTTGGATTCCGTGTTTATCCACGTGTCTGGTTATTAGATATTTTTGTTAAGGGTAAGTTTGGTCAGTACATAGTAATTGTATGTATATCTTGATGTGTATTGTGGCATTTATTTGCTGTTTGCGGTGACTGTGGTCAAAGATATATCTTGAGGCCTGGGTCACACTTCTTTTTGTTCATGGATGTGAGCAGGCTGCTTAGACCTTTTTATTTAGCAAATCCTCTGAGTTGCTACCATGGGTTTCTTCTAACCCTTGTTTTGGAAATGAAATGCTTTTATATGGAGTTTTTGATAGAGATATGTTCATACGATGTGCAGGACAGTAAAAAAATATTCTGAGAATGTCAAGAATAAAACCTAAAAGCTGATGGATTTACCTCGCTGTGATGGATTCAGCTCGCTGTTACACATTCAGCTCGCTGTGACGCATTCAGCTCGCTCTGACGCATTCAGCTCGCTCTGACGCATCCAGCTCGCTGTGATAGATTCAGTCCATTCCTTAGGTTCCAAAAGCCCTTGCTGCGAGCTTGGCTCACCTGACCTCGAAGTACTTATTTGTTTGAAAAGAAGTGCGATCTTTTCAACTGGTGATTGGATAATATATTTTGTACAAGATCTGACACTAAAACGAATATTTATAAAGATATTTGAATGCTTTGGGACTGACAATGCGAAGATCTGTTGTTATAATTTGTTCACATTCAGCTGAGCTGCCTGTGATCAGTACTTTGTTCATAGCTTGTGGACCGACATGTTCAGCAGGTATGCCTACAGGGAGGCATAAATAGAGAATGTCTGCGACCTTAATTACCACTGCCTGATTAAAATATCCATACATACTTGCCAGATTTGTAGACCACGCTAACACACAGTGTAAGTTAATCTCATCTGGAACTTCAATAATTTACACTTTACATGACCAATTTTCCGGACGTCATATTTCTTTTGCAGTTTTCTGTCTTTATTTATAAGAGCTGTCTGCAGTGGTCATGGGTTGATATACCTTACCTCACTAGTTTTTTCAGTATTTGCAATAATGGTTTTCTATTTAATAACATTGTAGACGTAATCGTTATTTGTGTGACAAAAAGGGTACGAAGATGAGGCTTGAAATCCACACTCAGGGTTTTATAATATACCTCCTGTGCAAAGTCAAACCTAACATCCACTTCACCTTACAAGTTACGAAATTTAGTGCATATTGAATTTAGCAACAGTTTGTAATCTCAATACACTTGTTATCAGTGAGTTGTCATCACTTTTTCTTATTAATAATGATGAATGCCTCTTTGTCGTAGGGATTGATTTTTGTATTGTGCTAGTTAATACTCTGAATGCTGATCGTCCCTGCTAGTGCAATTCCACTTCTCATCTCAGTATTACTGAAGTCTTTTTAACATGTTTTGGCTTGAATAAGATAGTATACTGATACTGAGGAAGCTGAAGTATATATGATAAAAAGCCAGTTGCCAGTTTTAGTTATCATTGTATGCATACCTGTAATTTGCTGAGATCAGATTTTGTTATACTCAGATTTCACTTACACCGTGGAGGTACAAATTTTATAACTTTATACCTCCAAGACCATACGTGTACCTTCTCATTTTTCTGTACTTGTATCACGTTATGTAATACATAAATTACGTTTATGTATTACATAACTAGGTTAATTATTTTAAACTAAAAACTTCATGCGTGAATACTACAAAACAAACACCAGGGACCCTCCGTGACCAAGGGGTTAGTGTGCCAGTGTACCACAATGACTCAGGAGCCTCTCACCATTGCAGTCACTGTGAGTTCAAGCTCAGCTTATGCAGGCCTCCTATCCGCTGGTACTTGGGAAGGTATGAAAGCAGCATGCAGTCGGTCGTGAGTTCCTTCACATCATATTGTTGAACAAGTGAAATAGTATTAAGTATAGCATAAACGACCAATAAAATAAATAAATAAATAAATAAGACATAATGTAAAAAGGTACGGTTTTTGAAACTTTTACATATCCATGTATGAATCTCTACATGTGAAATGTTTCACAATAGTATGGAGGAGAATTCCTTAATTCCTTATCAAGGTAGATGCTTATTATTGATATGAAAACGTTTTCTGGATGTTTTTTAATACTTGCTTACTCTTTTATGTCGATTTACCTAACTCAGACATTTTGTTATATTTGTACACTCCATGTACCTAAATGTACTCTTTTGTTTTGAAACGAACTTACACAGTTTAATTTGCATTTGAGCTTTTAATGCTTCGGTATAATTTTCCCTCATTCCTTTACATTTGGGATTGTGAAGCATCATTTCAGTGTAGTTGTTGGACTCCGTGCCCAAGGTGGTTTGCGTGCCAGAACGGCGTGAAGACGCAGGCAGGAGCCTCTCACCAACGCGGTTGATGTGAGGTCATGCTGGCTTCCTCTCCGGCCGTACGTGCGAAGGTCTGCAGCAACCTGCGGTTTTTCGTGGGTTGTGAAATATTTTTGACTACGGCGTAAAACATTAATCAAATAAATCAATCAATAAATAAATACAATGTAGTTGCCCTTGCTTTCTCTACATTGTCGCCTGTAAAGTAGGTTATTGATTGTCTCTTATTGTAGTACATTCGAGCTTTTAAAGCAATAGCATTGGTCTCTTGCACAGTGTGAAATGCATTTAATATGTGAATGTTGAGTACATTTTCTGTGTAATCAACACGTGTAAAACACGTGGACCTAAGGTTCATATTTAAAGTTATTAATTTTTACAAGTGCTATAGGTAAGAAAATTTATTGTATCGAAAAATAAACATGTCTGCTAAATTCCATGAATACTGGTCTAGTGGTATTTTCTCAGTCTTGTACAAGATTCTTATCTCAGTGCTATTGGACCCAAGTAGTTAAAGGCGCTCGTGTTTCACTAGCAAGTGCACACGAGGTTCGGGTTCAGAGCTGGGTTTGTACTGTAAATTTGTACCCCCCCCCCTCCCCACCTTCTCATTCTTCAAGGGGGTTTATTGACAATAAGTGGTGGGCGATGCTTGTGTGGCCGTTAGGGTAGTCTAACGTTTCTTGGAGACCACTAGTCCTCCACCAATTTGGCGTGCAGGTCTGTGTGTCCCACAAGACAAAGTTCGTCAGCAACTTGCCAAAGGTCGGTGAATTACGTTAGGCTCTCTGGTTTTCTCTATATTTCTTGAATGTGGGTTTAAACAACAATCAAATGAATAAATAAATCCATGCATTTTGGTGTCACTGCCTTCAGTTAAAGCCTGGTTTTACGTCAAGAAACATTTCGTGGAGACCCCGAGCGGTCTATCGAGATCGATGCTGGAAACTGCGCCTTGGCTGGATTCGAGTGCGGCTTGATGAGGAAGTCGGGAAGTTTGTCAGATAACTGGCGAAAAACCGATATTTTTACCGAGCACTTGGGTTTGTTCCATCAGAAAGATGTGAATTGCTGCTAAGTATGCAGTCCAGCAGAAGGTCTAAAAACATTTGGTAATAATTCGTTCAGCAGGAGTCTAAATTATGCTTTTGTTGGCCTATATATGCTGGACCTTTAAGAAAGCTTGCAGTCAAACAAGCGCGTATTCACAATGACTGCGGCACTCCACAAAATCGATGTCCCACACTAAGATAATGATGGGATGTCTAAATAATAATTCCAAATGGTTCAGCGGCAGATTCCGTATATTTTCCTGATCTAGCCAGTAAAACAAAGCAAATGGTTCAGCGGCAGATTCCGTATATTTTCCTAACCTAGCCAGTAAAAGAAAAGAAGTGGTTCAGCAGCACACTCCGTATATTTTCCTAACCTAGCCAGTAAAATAATAAACAGAAAAGGTTCAGCGGCAGATTCCGTATATTTTCTTAACCTAGTCAAATAGTAAACGCAAATAGTTCAGCGGCAGATTCCACATATTATCCAAGCCTAGTAAAATAATAAACGCAAATGGTTCAGCGGCAGTTTCCGTATATTATCCAAGCCTAGTAAAATAATAAACGCAAATGGTTCAGCGGCAGATTCCGTATATTATCCAAGCCTAGTAAAATAATAAACGCAAATGGTTCAGCGGCAGATTCCGTATATTATCCAAGCCTAGTAAAATAATAAACGCAAATGGTTCAGCGGCAGATTCCGTATATTATCCAAGCCTAGTAAAGTAATAAACGCAAATGGTTCAGCGGCAGCTTCCGTATATTATCCAAGCCTAGTAAAGTAATAAACGCAAATGGTTCAGCGGCAGATTCCGTATATTTCTCTAACCTAGTGAAATAATGCACGCAAAAAGTTCAGTGACAGATTCCGTACATTTTCCTAACCTAGTAATGTAGGTAAATGTCGTGGTAAACCTGTAACCCGTTGGAAAGGTTAAAATGTTTGTTTTCCATGCACTTGTGCCACCACGTGCAATGCAGCTGATTCACGCGAGACACCATGTTGCGTATGGCAATGAGTCGGCAGGCGTGGGACAAGTCATCGAACACAACAACAACGCTGTTAATTCGAATGTGCCTCATGTCGACGATGGTTCCGAACAGGGACAGGAGTCGGTGTAGGGAGGTGAGGTTGTACAGGACCATGTCTGTTCTCCAGCTGACAACAATGGTGGACAGCGGGAATTGGGAAGCACCATTTTCCTTTCGAGCCTCGTGTACGTCGCGGACAAATCTGTAAAACGCATGGGGAAATCTCTAGTAAGTTACAGAAGACAAATTTACAAAGAGCACAGTTGAAAACTGCAAACACGGTGATCTGGCCTTTTACCAAATTTGGCAGACTCCCAGAACAGCATTTAACACAAACTACCAAAGAACTAAGAATTTATTTATTTATTTATTTGATTGGTGTTTTACGCCATACTCAAGAATATTTCATTTATACGACGGCGGCCAGCATTGTGGTGGGAGGAAACCAGGCAGAGCCCGGGCATCCGCTTGTTGCTGGCAGACCTTCCCACTTACGGCCGGAAAAGAAGCCAGCATGAGCTGGACTGGAACTCACAGCGACCGCATTGGTGAGAGCAAAGAACTAAGAAATGGAATAAGGTAAATATAAGCGCGTAGATTCGTATAAAGCAAAAGAAAAACAAATACTTCAAAACAAAGTTCGTAAAAAACATTGGAGAAATCCATAAACCAAATGGTAATTCTTTAAAACAGAATACAAACAACGTGACTTAAACCACACCAATCAGTCACCACTGACATAAAATATGCACTGGCAAAAAAAACATTTCAACAAAGGCACTTTTGGTGATAAGATCTGCCGTCTTCAATATTAGTCTGGACGAATTGCTTGCTTAGAGTTTATTAACGTCACTTTCAACACCATGTAGACTGTATCACGACAGTGTTTTGGAAGTTGAATATTGGAAGTCATACAATATGACTGTTTTATAGTTCTGACTTCACACTAGAGTCATATCGTGATGTATTTTATGCCTAATCGAAAACTATCCACGTTTCAACAACAACAGCATGCGCCACAAACCATCATACATTTCGCACAAGGGTAAAGCCAAATAGCTTTTTCTGCCTTCATGGCGATATTTTGAAACAGCCAAATCTGCAACTTGTCGCTGATCGCACCCTGCTTATGTTACCCACAGCATGGCAGTGAGCATCAGTTTGAAGTATCAGTCCAGAAACCGGCTCGCCAAAGGCTAAGTGGAGTAGTACAATGATTTCCATGCTGTTTCAAGACTGGTTAATACCTGAAAAACTAAGGGTAGGCCTTATCTCAGGAGATAAATTTACAGTATAAAATAGGAAAACTGATCATTGACATACGTAAATTGAAGCTGTTCGGAAATGGAGGGAATCATGCATGGCCGGATGTAGGCTTCGTTTGCGATTAATAACACATTGTATGTTTGATAGTTTCAAAAACATCGGCTTTAAACAGCGGCGCTTTGCCAAGACGGAAAGAAAGGCTTAGTGATAGTGATGATAGTGTCAAGTCAGGACTATAAAAAACAGTCATATTGCATATGATTATCTCAAAAGAAGCTGGTCACAATGTTGTTCTGTACTGTAACACCTCTACTGTTGGCCGCCAAATAATGTGCCTGTCCGTACTCATAGTCGTCTCAGCTATCGATTCCAGATAGGTGTCCCCATGTATCATCCCTAGTAAATCCGGACAAGCATGAAACTGGTGGAAATTGAGAAAATCCGATCTCCAACCGACGTCTTTGAATGCATACTCCTCACAGTGAGGGGAATCACTGCCACAACTACTACTAGACTGGTTTGACCTTTTGGACACATATGGGCTCATAGTTTAGCATCAGTCGCACAAGTAATGATCTAGAGAAAACCCATAATCAACATTTATCACTAAAACTTTCTCAAACAATTAAATTAACGATTAAACAAGATGTTTAAAATTTGTCAGTTGCTAGTAGTGTCAGCAGTTATCTCCCTTGTGTGGGCTGTGAGGAGCATGGACACAGACCCCCATCACAACTTCCGTTTTCGGTAAGGACGAATGTAATTCTGTGTATTTTAGGGTGTAAAGTCTTTTTTTTGCTGCCTGCCTGCTGTGTTTGGTGAACAGGTGCATGCTTGGCATGAAAATAATGGAAATTTTCGAAGCTTTGGGCAGGTATGAGCTTTAATAATGAAAGTTTGAAATTCTGGGCGAGAAGACACAGGAGGCAGGTGGTAATGAGGCTGTGAGTGACGTCCCCCTTGGCGTTGCTAGGCACCCCTCCCAGCTGCCGGCAAATAAAGGTCCAGATTTTGATGGTCAACCTATGTCAAGATTTTTATGGCTTCTTTCCCACAGGCTGGGCCAGGTATGCACCAAAGCTTATTTGCCACGGAATGTTTGGGACTGAGGTACAGCGCTAAACGTTAACATTGTCGCTTATGGAAACTAATGGGGGTCTGTGGCCGTATGCATTCAAGAATGGCGGTTTGAGTTTGAACTTATCTAGCTTTCACCAGTTTCATGCTTGTGAGGATTTACTAGGGGTGATACATGGGGACACCTAGCAGGAATCCATAGCTGAGACAACTATGATTATGGACAGACACATTATTTGGCGGCCAACAGTAGTGTATTGAAGTCATGCTGATATTATTTATATAGTGTTATCTCAGTGGAAGCCCCCATCTTACCCGTAATCCGATTTCTTTAAGATTCGTTTTCCAGTAAAATTTTGCCCGTTTTCCCAAAGGCTTCTCGTGACGTGTAGTGACTTTTGGTGGCACGCGCATGTGTAGTTTTTCTTTTCCGGAAGAACGTGTCCTGGAATTGAATGACAAAACTAGTGCAGAGTTTTGGTCGTATCACACTGCCTATCGCTTAAAAAATGAACCCCGATCAAGAGGAAATGATAATATAAATTAGCAAATAAATGAAGAAATTGTGAGTTTAATGCTTTTGTATTGTTTAGATGTCGCCATAGAAGAAAAAATGACCCTTTGCGCGGTCCCAAGCTGTGGGACGCATGCGTATTAAAAAAAAAAATCCTCCATCAATCAAGAACAACAACAACGCCGGGTTATAATAGCCTTGAACAAAAAGTCTTCAGTTCTATACAAAACTGGCAAAAACATTAAATATTTTAGTTTGTTTTATAATAACAGTGCAGGCATTTATAGTGATCCAGCAACCTGTGATATTTATGTGGCTGTATTATCCAGTCAGTGCCCCAGCACTCTTCAATCCGGAGACAAACCCTACACCCAATTGCACGAATTGCGCATGTATAACCCAAAAGGAGGGCAGATGTAGCGTAACGCCGTGCAGTCTACATTAGTGCCGAAGTTGACCCCAGTCTCTTACCGTCAAGGGTGCTGGATGTGTCCCACTCCCCCCGTATTACGGCCCGTGAGGTGTTGGGTTTGGCTGGTGGGATCAGACGGCTCATCAGGTTCCACCGATCAGGGTCCTGTTAGCCCCAGAAATGTTAAAAAGCAGAAAGTAAAATCAATGACTAAATGTATCACAAGCACGTTTCACTGTATTTTACAGTGGACAAGTTATAACATCGTGCCTACACCAAATAAGCTGGAGAGAGATATGTTTGTACTGTCCACAATGGTGATGGCGCTAAGGGCTGATACTTAACAAATCTTGAAATGTTGTGACACCGACATTGAGAATTGGTCAACGATTTTCTCCTTCACCCATTTGTCCAGTCGTCAGTATATTGGCATTACTGCCGTTATAGCCTTATTCGTGTGGTATGTCCAGTACTTTTGGCACGTGGATGTGCTCGAATTTGGTTCGAAACGCGATTGCAAAGACCTTATAAGAATTGGTCAAGTTCTGAGGTATGTATGCTCACTTGTCCGTTCATCAGTATTAAGATATGTTATAACTGGCAATAGTTTCAGAACTACCGGAATGCATTTAATCAGCTTAGGCTTACTTAGGCTTAAGAACTGACCATCTTTTGGATTATATGAGTTAGTTCTTGTTTCCATTGCTGTGATCATCTTTTGGAGCCTTAATATGTGGTTGATATTTGGTGCAGAGGGGCAATATTTTCGCTCTAATACCTTTACTTTAGTTTTGTTCATGTTTTATTTTGTTCTCAAATATTCCACTTATACAAGCATAATTACAAAGATGAAAACAACTTCTTAACAACTTGACTATTTCACTATTTACATTCCAAATGTTAATGCAAATCAAGCTATATCGCTGTTTTGTACTGTATTTCGCTTTACCTTGCATTTTGTACAATATATATTCTGCATCAGAACGGTACAAGTACGTATGCGGTTACCTTTTCCCGGGACAGTTTACTTTCCGCTGGATCGTATCTTTTAGTCGCCGGTTCCACTACTCTACATCGTACAGGCATCCGCTGAACGTCCATCGTGATGTTTTTCAAGTTCCCGCTTGTGATTCCCACCTACATGTAACTTGTCTGCTTTTGCGTCGTTCACGTCACGGAGGTGAACGATTAGTTGTTTATGACGTCACAATCAGGTATTTATCAGGCGGAAGTGACGTCATCTTAAAGGCGTTATGTAGATTGTCATCACTGACGTCACAGTCAAGATTAGGAATGTTTTGGGCCCATTTATTAAAAAGAATTTAGCTTGCCGCTCACTAGGTCTGTGTGCTGAGCAAAATGTCATTCAAGGCAGTTTGCTCTGCACTTAATTCTTATAATGCCGGGTTATTTTGCTCAGTTCTCCACCTCTAGAGTCGCTAGAGAAAATATTCGAGACGTGTTTGATATTTTCTGTCTGGTGAGTTAAAAATCTCATTCTGTGCAATGGTTGTAAGATATCTACTGAGCTGGGACCACTCAGTCGGACATCTCTTGTCGTCTGCTCTCGACATGCCGAAGTCACAAGTTTAAGCATTTCCGTATATGGACTGTAGTTTGCGGAAAAATAAACGGTCATTGATGTACAACCAGTTTTTAGTGTTTTGTTTTTCATGGTTGCAAACAAGGCCTATAACGTCTGGAAAATTCAAGCCCTGGTGTTTTACTTTATACTTAAGATGGTCTCATTTACATGAAAGTTGGCATGTTTATGGATGATGAAGAACAGAACCCAGAAATAAGCAACGCACGTGACAAAACACCCAATATAAAGCCGCGCCCGGGTCAGTGCACCTGAATTCGAACACGTGAAATCATTGGTCAATGACTAATGGTATGATTGGAAGAAATCGTAAAAATATAGAAATGTCCAAATTGGCAAATATACTCTTCAATAGGTTAGCCACTTTCAAAACTACAATGTATACCAAAATGTGGTCCCAAATATCTTCCATACAAAAAGTACTTTCAAGTGTCTTTTTCTCTTGAAAGAAAAAAAAATATTTGAAAATCACATTTACAACTAACTTTTCGCGCCCTTTATCTGAACATTATGTAATTTTTATGTATTCTCCACTGTCATGACAAACATAGTGCCAAGTTTAAGACAACAGATTTCCCAGTGCCCAGGTGCCCAGTGTCTAGTCATATATGTACATGTAATACAGTATAGGTACAGTATAAAACCAGTGACTTCCCAGCCTGAAACCAAAATATCCCCCCGCCTCCCTGAAATTTGTTTTAATGAAATCATAAACAACTGTACATATAAGCAAGATTTGTTAGATTCATGCTGTTCATTGGTTGAAAAAAAACAAAAAAAAAAAAAAACAACAAAAAAACAAAACAAAAAATACGGGTATCCAAAGTTGTCATTAGATTTCATCATGTTATACCGAGTTTTAATACTTTTTATTTATTTATTTATTTAATTGGTGTTTCACGCCGTTCTTAAGAAGTTTTGACGTATACGACGGTGTCATGCATCATGATGGGAGGAAACCCGGCACAACTCGGGGGAAACCCACGGCCATCTGCAGGATGCTGACAGACCTTCCCATATACGGCCGGATAAGAAGCCAGCATGAGCTGAACTTGAACTCATAGCGACCGCACTGGTGAGAGGCTCGTGGGTCACACCAACAACCTCGACCACGGCGGCCCGCTTAAATACTTTTTACTGTTAATTTTTTTAGACAATTCATCATGATTAATAACAGATATTCCTGATATCAATACCACAATCAGAATCTAATGTACCGGCCATACGCCTTGCAGCGCATGTAGCACTCATTACGCTCGCTACACATCACTGCCACCGCTAGCCAATGTTGCACAGAAATCTTGAACAACGCTATGGTCACGTTCTCTCAAACTTTCTATTTATAATTTATACATATGCATTCTGTTTATATATTGAAGACTAGATTCTTCAGTGCATTCTCAACACGAATAAAGTTTCATAAATTTTACGGTATCTTTATCATCAGAATACTAGTTATTTATATAAGGTGATTCTAGATAGTTCCAGGGGATACTGTGGAATAGCTGGAATGACATGCTACAGACACCATTAGATAGACACCTCTCAGCGAAAAAAATAAATATAAAATAAAAGTTGCTCTCCGTAGATAATAGCCTGTTCATTCCTTGCGCCCCACAAAGTGTTAAAATCTTGGACAAAAGAGCTCCATGACAACTTTGGGCACGCACAGAGGTTCTCTCGCGACGGGGCCCCGAGATTAATGGGAGGCTGGCCATATTACGGACGAATTGATGAGTACTTCGTACAGCAGTAAGTAAAATGTTTCGCACGACTGGCCATAACCGTTCACTTCATGTGTAAGACAGGAATGTTACTCTTTAGACAGAAGAGCTCCATGGCAACTTTGTGATCGCACAGAGGTTCTCTCGCGAAGCGGTCCCGCAACTCGTGCGAAGTTAGCCACTGCCGCGCTCTTCATGCTTCCACAGCCCTTCCTTTGGTCGGTGCTTCTTGGGTGCCTGACTAGACCTGGACCCGGAGTTTCAGGAAGGCGAAGATGTGCACTTGGTTTGAGCAACTCGAGTGTAGGCAACTTGCGGTCACACTCCACCACTACAGGCATACTGGCCAGGATTTGAACGATCTGGCTGCGCCGCCTAGCAGATGTAGTGTTGCCATTTACCTCCCTATCGATCCTGGACTGTAGGTTTATTCGCGTCGTGGCCGGTCCGTACTGGCCCAGGTTACTGGAGAACTTCGCTCGCTGCCTGTCCAGGGCGAGAGTCTGAAGGGCGCGTAGATGCGCGAGATTTACCTTCAGCTGTTTCTCATGGTCTTTGTATTCTCGTTGTTTCTTCATCAAGTAAAGATGTCGTGTCGTCTCGATCTGCTTGTGTAACACAAACAGACGAACCGACTCCGATCGGTTGTTATTCTCGAAGAACCGTCGCTGGGTGTCGCAAGCTCTCTTTAACGCTTCCTCCAGCGACTCCCTGTAGAAAGCGCCACAGTAGTTGTCATAAACAACCTTGCGCCTTTTGCTGTATTCTGCAACTTCCCCCATGGTGGTCGGCGTGGATCCCCCAAATTACATCGTTTCACAAATCCACAAAGAATTTGAGTGGCCGTTGGTTTTGAATCCCCTAGTCGTAAGATCAGAAAACTTCAGTTGTTTTCCGCCTTTAACTTTGTCCAGAGTTGTAAGCAACTCTTATACCGTTCTACTTTGACGAAATACAAGAGGTAACAGTTTAGAGCAATACTTATGCAGCACTCGACGGATTGAGCTTAAAGGAAAGTTACCTGTAGCTAATGCCAGAAAGCCTTTCAGCACTGGCAAGCTGCTCCACTTACATATGTAGCTTTCGACTGAGACGACTACGTGAATTCAACCACTTTACTCACCACAAGGGCTCGCTCTCAATGCATTCTGTGAACACATTCTTTATCAATGCCTCAGTAAGATGTGGTTGTTTTTTTACTGGCATTTGTCCCACGATATGAGAGCCGCTCGCGGCTCATATGCAAAACTGTCCATTAATTCCATGTATACAGCGTTCCGTCAATTGTCTGCTCCACTATCTTATGAGTCAAACTCATAAATAATGTGGAGATCACTTTCGTTTAACTCTATTCAAAGAGAAGTTGTTTATATTTGTTGTCTGGCTTTGGGTAGCTTTGATCGATCCAAGTTCCATATCGGTATACGGTGTTCGGGATTAAAACAGAGAAACATATCATGCACTATTTTTCCAGTGAGATGTGTATTTAAATGTCAGTCGCAAGGAAGCTTCGTCTGCTTGAGAGAAATTATTTAACTGGTTTCCAGTAAAACGTTTCTTCAGTTGCGCGGAAATGCACACACTTTAAACTTTGGTGCAATCAAAGTGATGTTAGACTGAAATGTTCGAGGATCGTATGACGGACAGGGCTCGTCTGCGCAGGGCCGGAAGTTGAAATGCTGTAAGAGTGTTGTTATAAAGAGGAAGATTCTGCAGCGGGCAAAGGGCTCCCCAAAACAGGCCCGCTTTCCTGTTCCAAACGGAAACCAGCTGTTGACAAACAAAGACATTTCTTATTGATCAAATTAATAGTATATGCCTGCAAAATAGATATATGATCGTCTTTTGATTGGCTTCACCAGAATTACACCGGTCAGGTTGATGGTTGAATGATTTTTGTAGACGCCACGGGGGGACACGCCATCTTGTCAAAAGCCTGGCATCCCTCCTGACGCAAACACGCAACCGGAAGAGCAAGAGGTGGATTCGAACTCGCAAACTCATTAATCAAGAGCTAGTGATCTGGGGTAGTCGTAACTATTTGGCCAGCTGGATACAGACCACAACTGCATTTTCTCGTTCAGTAGATAACGACATATAGTTTCAGTTATGTTTAACATTAACTGTTTTGGATTGATTGTATCCGTCTTTTCTTTTTCTCATTTTCTGTTTCTTTTGGGGTTTTTATTTCGAGTGTCATTTTATAAAGCTGGCTTTGAAGTTGACAGCCAAGTGTATTTTGGAAGGTATCAGTTGAAATTAGGACAGATATACACACTTAGATGGCTGTTGTCAGAGTAGCTCAGCGGCACTGAACGTTAACATATAAGTAAATAGAATTTATTTTGTACGGTGTTGTCAGTGTGACTGTAAACTTCGCCTCTGCCTAATCTATTTTATTACGTGTTAATACGGATTGTATGTACTAGATGCCTTCAGAATTGTGTTTGTGAGAAGGAGTTTCGCGATTTCTACCGTGCACATATGTTCCTTGTTGACTGACTTTTGTCAGGTATCCATGGAAAAGCGTCACATTACGTCATATCTAATATGAATTTGGATTAAAAAAAAAGCACACACATTTACCCAGCTTGTATGCCTAACAAATTT
The DNA here is from genome assembly GCF_032854445.1 of Liolophura sinensis. NCBI lineage: Eukaryota > Metazoa > Mollusca > Polyplacophora > Chitonida > Chitonidae > Liolophura > Liolophura sinensis. Next base: position 19,665,275 of record NC_088304.1, read on the forward strand.
ATATTTGTGTTCTAAAAGCAGATATATGGTAAAATATTTATATTAATTGTCACACTTTTAATGGAGCACATTTCCCGTCTGAAGTAATTGGGGAGTAACAGTAATCCATGTAATCTATAGTAATCTATAGTTCATACCTGCTTTCATGAGCAACACTGTTACTCAAGTACATGCATTTCAAGAGAACAATGTTCAGTCTGACTTGGACCCGACTCGCCATTTGCCCGGGAATATACGCCCCATTGTCTGCGGGACCATGCAGCACTGTGTTACTTCTCACCTTTTCATGAGCTCACTGTCCGCCGGTAACAGCCTCCCGTTCTCGTCTAGGAACCGCTCCGGGCGGTACTCCCAGGGATCGCCCCAAACTGCCTCGTCGTGATGTGCCAACCAGGAATTAGTGAATATCTGACAGGGAACAGAAGAAGCAACATTTTATTTTTTTTATTTAGATATGTGTTTGTTTGGTGGTTTGCTTTGGGTTATCAAGACGGCGTCTCCTTGCAGCTCACCGACATATTTATGGTAGTGAATTACTGGAACGCAATGCCGAAGACACCAACTACGACACCCCACCAAGTCACGTTACACTGACACTCAGTCCACTATTACTTCGCCTATTTACTTGGCAAAGAAGAGCCAACGTTACTATAAAGTTCTGGTTTTATTTGTTGCTTGATTCCTTATCCTGGGTTAGCCCATTTGTAATAAGGCAATAAATTTAAAACAAATCTGCCTGGGTGAATCACACAATGAGGGCTGAAAATCAGTGCCATTTTGAGAACTGTGTGCCTTTAAACCAGGATTCTACTGGTGAACTAAGCATCCCCGAAGCCTTGGTTTAATGATACTCTATGTTAACTGTAACGACAACGCCACATTTTGAGTAATTCTATAGCTCAGTGACGTCTGATAAATTGCAATTACAAGGGTGCAGGCTAGACGACGTGAAATTAGCTGCTACTTAAGCATTTGAATGAACATCGGGAGTAAAACTATAACAGAAGTGAACTGGCAAGAGGACGGTTACTTGTAATAATTTGCCAGTTACACTTTCGTCGCTTCTCTTGTTCCATTCTCTATGGCTGTAAGTCTTTTATTATAATCAAATGCGAAAAGTCGCATTTCGTGCATTATCTGTTACTTTTTTCAAAACAATACCAGACAGTGAAGTCCAGGTCATGTGAACCTCCTTACCACAGTGTGCTTCGGAATAAAATAATCTCGAAACTGGGCCTCGCGTGTGGTAGTATGTACGACACCTAGCGGGAGAACAGTGTAATAGCGGAGAGATTCCAACGTGGCTGCCTCGGTGTAGGGCATGTGACCTTTGTCTGTCAGTCGTGGAGGTCGTTCTCGTCCAATCACAGCGTCGATCTCCTGCTGAATCTTTTTCATCACATCCGGGCGGTGCAAAAGGATAAGAAAGAAGGCTAGTACAGAGATGCTTGTTGTGCCCAGGCCTGTCAAAATGAGAAGAAAAAAAGAGACGTGAATTTCTATAAATCCATATTTATTGAATCCGTTATGCGTGCATGTACCAAACACAGGCTAACTTTTAAATCAAATATAGGTCTGCCAAGCAAGTATCTATTAAACCGGATAGAGGACTGCCAAAGAAACATCTCACAAATCGAAAATAAGTCTGCTAAACAAGAATCTCACAAACCCAATATAGGTCTGCCAAACAAGTATCTCTAAAACCTATTGTAGATTTGCCAAACAAGCCTCTCACAAACCGCATATAGGTCTGCCAAACAAGCCTCTCACAAACCGCATATAGGTCTGCCAAACAAGCCTCTCACAAACCGGATATAGGTCTGCCAAACAAGCCTCTCACAAACCAGATATAGGTCTGCCAAACAAGCCTCTCACAAACCGGGTATAGGTCTGCCAAACAAGCCTCTCACAAACTGAATATAGGTCTGTCAAAAAAGCCTCTCACAAACCTGATATAGGTCTGCCAAACAAGCCTCTCACAAGCCGAATATAGGTCTGCCAAACAAGCCTCTCACAAACCGAATATAGGTCTGCGAAACAAGCCTCTCACAACCCGAATATAGGTCTGCCAAACGAGCCTCTCACAAACTGAATATAGGTCTATCAAACAAGCCTCTCACAAACCCAATATAGGTCTGTCAAATAAGCCTCTCACAAACTGAATATAGGTGTGTCAAACAAGCCTCTCACAAACCGAATATAGGTCTGTCAAACATGCCTCTCACAAACTGAATATAGGTCTGTCAAACAAGCCTCTCACAAACCGGATATAGGTCTGTCAAACAAGCCTCTCACAAACTGAATATAGGTCTGCCAAACAAGCCTCTCACACACCGGATATAGGTCTGCCAAACAAGCCTCTCACAAACCTGATATAGGTCTGCCAAACAAGCCTCTCACAAACCGGATATAGGTCTACCGACATACATCTTACAAACCGTATACAGGTCTGCCAAAGCTGCATCTTACAAACCGTATACAGGTCTGCCAAAGCTGCATCTGACAAACCGGATATAGGTCTGCCAAACAAGCCTCTCAGAAACCGAATATAAACACAACTTGTGGTCAAGTAACAGAAACGTTTTGGTTACAGGGGATGTAATTAAGTAACTTCTTGTAGTTAGCTTTGTTCGGGAGACGATTATTCGGTTTCGGAGATGCTTGTTTGGCAGAGATTTATTCACTTTGGAAGAGGCTTATCCAACAAACCTTTCTTTGGTTTAATAGAAGATTGTCTTGTTTGGAAGATGTATTTTAGGTTTTGGAGATGGTTATCTGATAAGAGACTTACTTTTGGCGGTGTTCTCACACCATTTACATGTATTTTTCAAAGTGTCCACCCTAATTTTTCTCATTTTTTTGGACAGATATTAGCAGTGCTGAAAACAAGGTATTACATTTCTCTCCCAGTTTTTTTGAAAAGTAAAGACATGAATAAACTAACCATGAGAAAAAAAAAGAGAAATTATATATTAATGGTACAATTAGAGGTATATTGGCGAAGAAGAACAGGATAGGTGTCCCGAAAATTAGAAGAATTAGGGTAGTGGTTCGCCAGGAAACTCCGTTGGCGAACTTTGTTCCTCTGCCAGACATCTTCACATTATTATCAGTTCTTTTTCGCTGCGTTTTAGGCTGAAGGAATGAAAGAATGGCCTCTGATATAGCGATAATGCTGCAAGACTCTCCGTTGGATTTTAGGCAGACAGCATGAATCTGTACGGATTTACGGCGACTGGTTTCTTGATCTGGCGTAGAATGTAGATATAGTAAATCAGAATTACCTTGTATTTTGGGTGAATGAATAGCAAGCACTGCAGTGTACATGTGAGTAGCCTACCCGCACTGACTATCTCCCGCACAATGCCCCGGATGTTGTCGTCTTTCAGCCACGGCGATTCTGATTGCAGCCGTAAGAGCTCGTTCACACATCCTCCGGAGGACTCCGAGTCAAACCTTTCCTGGAAAGAACACATTTATATGCTTTGTTTATCTCTTTACTAGATACACAGTATAATAGACGCACGGTTCGATAACGTAGTCAAAGAAAGAGCTAAACAAACAACAAATGTATCATGAGTTTCGGTTGTTTAAGCCCTTGCGGTATTTATTTATTCATTGATTATTCACATGTGTAGTTTGCACATCTGTTTATTTTTAACTGGTGGTTTTTTTTGTACATGTGTGTAATTCTTTTGTAAATATGTGAACGTTTTGTAGAAATTGAATTTTTATTTGCACATATGTACAAAAGATTTCCACAAGTACAAAAGATACACACGTGTTTACACAAGATTTTCACATACGTATACAAAATTTCCGCGTGTGCAAAAATTTTCACATCGGTACAAAGATTTTCACGTATGTACAGAGACTTTCACATACGTGCCAAAGAATGTTATATACATGTATGTATAAATAATGACAGGTATGTATAAAAGACTGAGAGATATGTATAAAAGAATTTTACATGTACATTTTCAAATTTACATCAAAACTATACGTATGTACAGTTCTTTTGCACATATGTATAACAGAAAAAATATATTTTTGGCATTAACAGAAAAAAAACATGTACAAATTAGTTAGCCGTAAACGGTCCTGCTACTCAAACAACTCTCGGGTTTAAAAATGCTTAACACTTATTTTAGATGACTTGTTTGAGATAGTCACGGAAGAGTTATATCGGCTTAAGATTTTTATAAGAATAGTAAAATTAAATTATGATTGCTGGCCCATATTTCTACAGAATTATGGTTACCGAAAGATGCTTTCTGCCCAATTTCAATCGCAGACAAAATATTTTGCAGAGGTAAAAAAAAATCCGTACAGTCCCATTCCTACCTTCGGGATCTCGAACATGAAATACAAATATCTCTCGAAAGCTCGTTTATGATCTCGATACAGCCGTCCGTACCCAAAGGGAAGATGACGTAAGAAGGGAAACAGGGTCATCACGTAAACAATTTGACCCGTCAGGATCTCAAGATCAACGCGCTCAAAATCTATAGCGGCCTGAACAGCGGGATGGCCGAGTGGGTAGCGCTCTCCTGTCATCTGAAGTACAAGGTTAGATCATTTTATTACCACTGATAATTTTTAAATGAAATAATACCTTTAGCCTGTAATTAGTTTAGACTTGGCTGCGGCTTTTATTCACGATGTTTTTTGATGACTGGCGAAGGTCGCTGCTTTCCTCCAGACATAAGGGTTTTCTGACTATATATAAACCTCACCATCATAACATACAAAATACACTTCTTCTGTAAAGCAAATTTATGTTCTTTCCAACACGAAGTCTTCTATGATATTTGAACAACTCTATCTTGTGTACAATTAACACAAGTTCTTGTGCTGAAAGAATTGAATTTGGATGTTGTACACAATACTTGTTGTAAAATATAGAAGCTTTTGCTGTTTTGCATAAATGACCTCATTTTGCTTTAACACAAGTTTGTGTTTTATTATTTTGTAACACAAACATGTTTACTTCACACTTACTTCACACATGTTCATGTTGGGATAACATATTTCTGTGTGGAATGAGAACAACAAAAGCGTTTTTTGTGCATATAAGAAAATTCTTTAGTGCAGCCTCAAACACAATTGAAATAAATAAATAAATAAAAACATTGGCATGGAAATGCGTAAGGTAGGGTCAACAATTCGTGAAAACTGTTATGATTGAAAGCACAGCATAGGGAAGATATTGACGTTGTACGGGAGGATGACATAGCTGAGGTGACTTATCAGAATGGTGAGGATATTGGCCAAAGACGGGAGGATGACAGAGCTGAGGTGACTTATCAGAATGGTGAGGATATTGACCAGGGACGGGAGGATAACAGAGCTGAGGTGACTTACCAGAATGGTGAGGATATTGACCAGGGACGGGAGGATAAAAGAGCTGAGGTGACTTACCAAAATGGTGAGGATATTGACTAGGGACGGGAGGATGACAGAGATGAGGTGACTTACCAGAATGGTGAGGATACTGGCCAAAGACGGGAGGATAAAAGAGCTGAGGTGACTTACCAGAATGGTGAGGATATTGACCAGGGACGGGAGAATAAAAGAGCTGAGGTGACTTATCAGAATGGAGAGGATATTGACTAGGGACGGGAGGATGAAAGAGCTGAGGTGACTTACCAGAATGGTGAGGATATTGACTAGGGACGGGAGGATGACAGAGATGAGGTAACTTACCAGAATGGTGAGGATATTGACTAGGGACGGGAGGATGACAGAGCTGAGGTGACTTACCAGAATGGTGAGGATATTGACCAGGGACGGGAGGATAACAGAGCTGAGGTGACTTACCAGAATGGCGAGGATATTGACCAGGAACGGGGGGATAACAGAGCTGATAACAGAGCTGAGGTGACTTACCAGAATGATGAGGATATTGACTAGGGATGGCAGGATGACAGAGCTGAGGTGACTTACCAGAATGGTGAGGATATTGACCAGGGACGGGAGGATGACAGAGCTGAGGTGACTTACCAGAATGGCGAGGATATTGACCAGGAACGGGGGGATAACAGAGCTGATAACAGAGCTGAGGTGACTTACCAGAATGATGAGGATATTGACTAGGGATGGCAGGATGACAGAGCTGAGGTGACTTACCAGAATGGTGAGGATATTGACCAGGGACGGGAGGATGACAGAGCTGAGGTGACTTACCAGAATGGTGAGGATATTGACTAGGGACGGGAGGATGACAGAGATGAGGTGACTTACCAGAATGGTGAGGATACTGGCCAAAGACGGGAGGATAACAGAGCTGAGGTGACTTATCAGAATGGAGAGGATATTGACTAGGGACGGGAGGATGGCATAGGTGAGGTGTCTTACCAAAATGGTGAGGATATTGACCAGGGACGGGAGGATGACAGAGCTGAGGTGACTTACCAGAATGATGAGGATACTGACTAGGGACGGGAGGATGACAGAGCTGAGGTGACTTACCAGAATGGTGAGGATATTGACTAGGGACGGGAGGATGACAGAGATGAGGTGACTTACCAGAATGGTGAGGATATTGACTAGGGACGGGAGGATGACAGAGCTGAGGTGACTTACCAGAATGGTGAGGATATTGACTAGGGACGGAGGATGACATAGGTGAGGTGACTTACCAGAAGGGTGAGGATATTGACCAGGGACGGGAGGATGACAGAGCTGAGGTGACTTATCAGAATGGTGAGGATATTGACCAGGGACGGGAGGATGACAGAGCCGTGGTAACTTACCAGAATAGAGAGGATATTGACTAGGGACGGGAGGATGACAGAGCTGAGGTGAGTTATCAGAATGGTGAGGATATTGACCAGGGACGGGAGGATGACAGAGCCGTGGTAACTTACCAGCATGGAGAGAATATTAGCCAGGGACGGAAGGATGACAGAGCTGAGGTCGAAGGGCTCTGTTTTGGTGTCTCTAATAATCTGTACGGTCTCTTCTAACTGCTTACGAGTTATCGTCTCAAACTGGTGATGTGGGTCATCGAACCGCTTCAAAGTTTTCACCATGAAATTTCGCTGCAGCTTCCAAATCTCGCCGTAGTCCATAAAGGCTGTGGACGGACCACGGTCGCAATAGCTGAGATGACTTACCAAAATGGTGAGGATATTGACCAGGGACGGGAGGATGACAGAGCTGAGGTGACTTACCAGAATGGTGAGGATATTGACTAGGGATAGGAGGATGACAGAGCTGAGGTGACTTACCAGAATGGTGAGGATATTGACTAGGGACGGGAGGATGACAGAGCTGAGGTGACTTACCAGAATGGTGAGGATATTGACTAGGGATAGGAGGATGACAGAGCTGAGGTGACTTACCAGAATGGTGAGGATATTGACTAGGGATAGGAGGATGACAGAGCTGAGGTGACTTACCAGAATGATGAGGATACTGACTAGGGATAGGAGGATGACAGAGCTGAGGTGACTTACCAGAATGGTGAGGATATTGACTAGGGACGGGAGGATGACAGAGCTGAGGTGACTTACCAGAATGGTGAGGATATTGACTAGGGACAGAGGATGACATAGGTGAGGTGACTTACCAGAATGGTGAGGATATTGACTAGGGACGGGAGGATGACAGAGCTGAGGTGACTTATCAGAATGGTGAGGATATTGACTAGGGACGGAGGATGACATAGGTGAGGTGACTTACCAGAATGGTGAGGATATTGACCAGGGACGGGAGGATGACAGAGCTGAGGTGAGTTATCAGAATGGTGAGGATATTGACCAGGGACGGGAGGATGACAGAGCCGTGGTAACTTACCAGCATGGAGAGGATATTAGCCAGGGACGGAAGGATGACAGAGCTGAGGTCGAAGGGCTCTGTTTTGGTGTCTCTAATAATCTGTACGGTCTCTTCTAACTGCTTACGAGTTATCGTCTCAAACTGGTGATGTGGGTCATCGAACCGCTTCAAAGTTTTCACCATGAAATTTCGCTGCAGCTTCCAAATCTCGCCGTAGTCCATAAAGGCTGTGGACGGACCACGGTCGCAATACCGCGCGTAGAAGCTATCCGGGCGTCCAGCGAAAACGTCCCTAGTCTCTTCGGACAAGAAGGCTTCCCGAATCGCCTTTGCACTGTTCAGTACGACGACCTTTGTCTCCATCATCGTAATAGAGCAAACATCGCCGAACGGCTTGGTAACACGGGTGACGTTCAAATGAGCATTATTTGAGTAAATGCTCAGAAAATTACCTAGTATCGGCAAGCCTATGGGCCCTGGGGGGAATTTGTAGCGCCTGTATTTGATTCTCCTGTACAGCAAGAAAAAGACTGGTATTGTTACGGCCAAAGCTAACGTCAAGAAAATAGCCATGTTGTCCCTTGGCCGACTGTGTTGCTCTCCTTCTTTAGTTGTCCTACTTATTTTTACTGTGCTGCACGCACTGCGGCCGCATTAAGAAACTCCTGAGTCTGCGCTAGCGGGCTAACAACCTCAGCCACTAGATCTCATGACCCAGTTATGTAAATAGATCACTGTCTCTACCACAGTCGTATTTTTAAAAACTCATCATCATTGCATTTGGCTACGTTAAATGTTATGTCAAATTTGAGACCTTCCCTGCTTGCGGATTTCACTTTGTGTCAGGATTTATTTATTTATTTTATTTCATTGGCGTTTTACGCCGTACTCAAGAATATTTCACTTATACGACGGCGGCCAGCATTATGGTCGGAGAAAACCGGGTAGAGCCCGGGGGAAACCCACGACCATCCGCAGGTTGCTAGCAGGCATTCCTACTTACGGCCGGAGAGGAAGCAAGCATGAGCTGGACTTGAACTCACAGCGACCGCATTGATGAGAGGCTTCCAGGTCATTACCCTGAGCTAGCTCGCTAACCAACTGAGCCACTGAGGCCCCATTTTGTGTCAGTATCTATCAGTACAAAGACGGCTCAATGTTCGTCAAGTTGGATGCCATTTCGCGGTTGTCAGTTCGATTTTCAAAAGTAACTTAGATACCAGTTGCTAGTTCGATATTCAGGAGTAACTTACATGCCAGTTATCAGTCCGATATTCAGGTTAAAACATATATATCAGGTTAATCTAAAAGAATGTTACCACCAAACTTGGTACGTTTGACACACACACATACACAGAGCACACTTTTGTGACATCAGTTTTGGATTTGGCCCTCAGGGGGCGAATTGGCAACTGGGTTCGTAATTAACTTCTGGCATACTAACTCCACTAATTTTTATCACATGCCACCAAACTTGGTACGTTTACACACACACACACACGAACGCACCGTGCACACATTCGTGATATTAGTTTATGATTTGACCCGCAGGGGACGAATTGGCAATTGTTTCTGTCCACCCAAACAGTAATTCAGTCGCTTGGATTTGGTATATAGTCACCCTTGTAGATTAATATATAGTATTGTTTTCTCATCGAATGTCACTTTTTCTTATTTTTATTCCATTAACCTTGCCAAAGCTGATCGTGATTGCATTCTGCTGTTGTATTTCTACTATATAATATGTATATAAAGACATATTTTTTTTCACTTGTCAATGCTTTCACAGTGACACTCGATAATAAATTTCCATATCTCAGCGTAAATATCATACTTTACTATCAAGTCACGTATATGTACCATTCTAGTTTCGTAATGAAGTTACTTATTTGGATCTTTGTAATATACTACTTATTGAATATTATGTTTTTGTATCAATTAATTTTCCCCCACCGTTTATAAATAAAATCAGTAAGGAAGATTTCCTTTGTAAATGTTGTAAACAATATCAGTACCATTTTGGTATTGTATATTATTTATTGATTTGAAATCTTTTTTCGTTGTATTAGCGTCGTAGTCTGGCAATTTAGTACTATGTGCTCTAAGTGCCCTGTCTAATTGTAAGTACTCGCTGATTGTATATACTAGTGTCATCCTTTTGCTGTAACGTGGTGATATACACCAGTACCCCAGGGCTTTCCCATCGAAATAACTTGTCGTGTTGTCACATTGACGCAAGGTGTTTACTCACGCAAGGCGATGACCAGCTTTCCCCGAACTTAAAAGCAGATGTGATATCAACTGTTCTTTCACATGAATATCACTTTGACTTCATCTGTGTCAGTGAAACCTGGCTAAGTTGCGAAATTTCAGACGACTTAGTATATATTAATGGGTTTTTTGAGAGAAATAAAAGATTGGAATAGACATGGAGGAGGCATAAAATATGTCTTAATGTCACTCGACGAAAAGGTTTGGAAAATTAAATGGTGTTGATCAACTTGAAATATAATGATAAACATGTGTTTATTACTGTCTGCTATCGCCCGCCTAATCAATCTGCTAATGAACGGGAGCTCTCCATAACTAATCTAAATGATTCTATTATAACTGTCTTAACAGAACACCCAGATGCCGTTTTAATTTTGGGAGACTTCAATGACAAATACACCAAATGGGACGACTTCCATGACAAGAGTAAACTAAAAATTAACTAGTTTGACTTGATTACGGTAAACAATCTCTTTAAGCTTATTGACAGATCTAGGGCTTGTAAAAGACGTGTTTGGAACTTCAAATGTGCCGAATTAGTCGGTTAATTCCATCTCCTATCTGTTACACCATGGGATATTATTGGTGAAATCTTTACTGACATGAATGATAAAGTTTATGTTTGGTATAAATTATTCCTGTCATGTTTTAATGAATGTTTACCAAACAAAACTGTCACAATTCGCCCTCGTGACAAACCCTGGATGACGAATGATATTAGTTTTGAACTACGGATCAGAAATAGATGCTTTAAAAATTCAAACATACCAAAAAGAGAGGAAGACACATTCCCGTTCTATATTGCCAGACTTGAAGCTAATACTGCTAAACGAAATGCAATATTGCGTTACTCTGAAAATTTGCGTTACTCTTAAGACAGAAAAACGTACTGATCAGTGATGAAATCTTTATTTGCCCCTAACACAAAGCCCCCAAATCCTCCTCTTAATCTTAACGGAGAAAATGTGTCGAGCAACAAGGACAAAGCTTAGGAATTCTGCAGCTTCTTTGCCTCCCATTCCATTCTACCGCAAACAGTACCCTTTTTACATACGTTACCAACTCACAATTTCACTGCATATAAACCAGTGAAAAGGAAGTAACTTATTTTCTTAAAAATCTAAGTACAGAAAAGCGCCTGGTGGTAATTGTATAAGTAACTTCGTATTCAAATACAGTGCTGAAACATTGCCCTATCTCTAACTAAAACTTTTTTCATTTTTATAGTCTGGAGTATTCCCGACTTCAGGGAAACTCTCTCATGTTAGCCCAGTATTTAAGAAAGGGGTTAGGCTTGGTATCTCAAGCTGTCGATCGGTATCTCTACAACCTTCTCTTTCTAAAGTTTTGAGAAAGTTGTATATAAACACCTGTATGAATATTGTATCAATAAATATCTTCTCATGCCAAATAACTCTGGATTCAAACAAGGAGACTCTACAATAAATCAATTAATGAAGGTAGCTCATATAATTTACCGAAGTGGCCATTAGGCAGTGGGGAATCCTCATTAAACAAATAAAGCATTACATAGGTGACTCGCTAAAAGAAATAGTCTATAACAGTGCGTATGGCGTTAAATAGCCAATCTAAGAAAGGTAAGTCCAGTAAGGAGTTTTATGTATTTGTTCTGTTTCACCTACAAGGGCTGTGACAAGTAATTTTGTACAGGAATCGGTGACGAAAGGACATGAATATTCAGTGAGAAATGCTACTACATGTAGGTGATCAACGTTACCCAGGGTATTCACAGCTACTCCATCCAGTGCAAGAGTCAAGTCGCTCGGGCTAGCACAGGTTAACCTGTTTTCATGCGGTACATTCGCACTCATAATAAGTACATTCTTAATGATGAAATTCTGTTCAACCTTTCTGTGTGGGGACAGTCCTCACTACTCCATGCATTCATTTATTAAGTTGCCAGGTCCCCTGACATTGGCAACTCACCACCTTAAAGTCATAATACTATGTCTTTATAAATATTTATTTATTTGATAGGTGATTTACGCCGTACTGAACAATATTTGACTTGTGCAACGGTGCTCAGCATCATGGTGGGAGGAAACCGAGCAAAGAAAGGGGGAAATCCACGGACAAAATCAGGTTGCTGGAAGACGTACGGCCGGAGAGGAAGCCAGCATTAGCTGGACTAGAACCCTAATGTAAGTAAGTGTCTATTGAGCGTGTCTATATGGGAATTTATCTCACCCAGCGGTGTAATAATTCATTAAGATGCCATCTTTCGCAGCAGCCCAGCTTTGCCCTCTTTGCCCTTTTGTCCGTAGCCCTAACGCTCTCAAGGGGGTTTGTTTAAGTGACCCCTGCCCCTCTGGTTATGACATTCTCCCCACGGCACACTTACAAGTACATCTTTGGAAAATATCCGAAATAACAGGACTCTCCTGGCAACTCTCAAATCGGCAGCAAACAGTTTAAGATGTAAATTGGAATGTGTGGTTACAAAGCAATGCCTGATTTTAACATGACTGATGTAGAGGGACAGTGTATCAAGGTCACTCCATCAAACGCCTTCACCCCAATTTTACAATGAGTATAATTCTCTTGTAAGTAAATATGGACACAGTGTCCAGAATCTCTGGCGCTCTGCTTCATGATTGTGCCTAATTCCGCTTAACCCGAGGCTAGGGACTGTACATTCATCATGTGGAATTAGATCTCCACGTTGGATATATGAACAGTTGCAATCGAAGCGCAACTGAGATTACAGAATTTTGTTAGCAGTGAGCACAATAATAAGTTGAATGTGTTATTACAATCAGCACGGCAGTTTAAACGTCCTTAAATCTATGATAAAACAAAACAATGTGCATAGGATGAAATAATCCTAGGTTGACACAATCCAGTTCAGTTGTTTTGATTTAAAAACAGAGAACAACAACTGTTTTCAAAAAATGTACCGTATAATAGGGAACCATCCACACTGCAACAAAATACTGTTCAAAAACAACGGCAGCCAAGAACTCGTCGTTGGCACCAGATAGTTGAGATTCTAACGGTTTACGGGTTGAAAACAACAAGCGTAGGAACTAGTCGTATGATAGACAGTTAATTAATATGCAAAAAGATGGCTCAAACGACAGCAATGGTAGTAGTCATTGGTCGGGAGTCACCAGATAGTTTCAATGACTCACTAATAGATAAAAACAACAACTGACTTGAAAATGTTAGTCAATATACAGATGAACTATCTGAAATAATGGAACGTTGATAGGAAAGCCTTTAACCATGACTACTGATGAATGGAAACCTGTTAAGGTCAACATCGTACCGTCATACTACAGAGAGGAAGCGAAGGCATGATGTAGTGGAGACAGTACGAGTAACACGACTTTCCTAAAAAAGAAACGACGAGGCGCGATAGCGCCAAGTCTATTCTTCTTCCAGGAAAGCACTGTTACGAGTGCTTTCTCCGTCTTAAACGATAGCCACTAACAATATCCTTGTACCTGAGTGACTCTCTACATTTCTGAAATGATAGGTGGAGTAAACATTTGACATATTGTCCCTATTTTATGCAGTGAAATGTGGACTGTATATATATATCTACAAGACTAAAAACTTCATTACCATCCTTTATGTAACACGTGCGCGAATTTATAACTGGATTCTTTATACATGCGCCCAGTTAAATTGTATCGGATATATATGCGTGGATTTTTCTTGGATCTTTGAACAAATGCGCTAACTGAACAGGACTTGCCGTGGTAGAACATAATATGGCATTTGCATCACAAAGGCAGTGGTTTGCATGGGTGTCTTGTGCAAGGCTGGGATGGCGTAGTTGGGGAGAGCTTCATAAGATCCAACCCACATAGCACAATGCGCTAGTTCACCATGTAATAATCATTTCGATGACCACTGTACACTAAGTGCTAGGTCGAACTGTACTTTCCAGAAAAAGAATGTGCACTACCTGTAGTTTCCTTAAAAAGAAACTACAGTTTGACAATAGGGTGACGTCACAACTATCACTTAAATAGTGAGAAACGATGGGACGTTACTGGTGATCTGTGGTACATCAGCAGACTTAACCTTCTGGAATCATCGTGATTTCTGACAGTGGCTTATTCAGAGAAAATGACTGTGATTTGTGCATGCTCTATACCAGTGACAATAAACAATGCATCAGTGACAGTAAACAATGCATCATTGATATTGACAATTTTTCGTGCATGGGCGGTTAGAGTGCAGCATTCAGGTAATCTGACAAGAGGCCGTATTTCACCGATTATACGCGTGGCCATTTGCCGACTATCGCACCAGCGTAGCTGCTCCGGCTTTACTCTCTATGCCGTAAGTTTTTTTTAGATCACAAAGCTTTCCTGCACTCAGAAACATTGCGCATGCCCAAAAACCGATATTCCTGAAACGTAACAAATATTCTTATTTCTTTCAGATTCATTTGCATTTTAATATTTACTTATTTACTTATTTGATTGGTGTTTTGCGCCCGCACTCGAGAATACTTCAGTTATACGACGGCGGACAGCATTATGCTGGGATTGAACCGAGTTCTGGAGGGAATTTTCGACCAACCCGATGTAGCTGCCAGACTTTTTTTGACGTGCGACCAGGGAGAAAGTCAGCATGAGCCTGACTTGATCTCACAACGACCACATTGGCGAGAGGCTCTTACGTCAAAGTACTCTGAACTCACTCAGCCTTAAGCCATAATGACGTCACTGCTGACTTACGCTGGTGTATTCTGGGAAAACCCGCAGTTTCGTTTGAGACTTGGTTTGCATAACAGGTGCGACTATCGGGGCTTGCTTAAATCTGGCAGTTAACATGCAACATCTTGTGTGCCGTCGTGGGTAATAGTAAAATGTGCAAAGGTCAGGAAGGTGTAACTGTAAAATCTTTCTCCAAACAGACGCTTGTAGGGATGATGTCGGATATCATGGTAACGAGGGCGTGAAACCGGCTTTAAGCAACAATGCTTCGCACCCTCGTTTCTCCCCCATAAACTTTACCACCATTGTACAAATGAAAAATTCTTGAATATCAAATTCTTGGCCTATCAAAAGGCTACATTATATTATATTTAGTCTCTACAACTTATATTTTTTCAGAAGGATCTCCTCATTCTACAACTTCCAAACAAACCTCAAAAACAACTTTGTAAGATCAGTAAAACTCACGGAATCATTATTAATGGATCTATTTCATTAATAACAACCGGTCCTTGGAATCTTCTCCCTGGTCAATGCTTTTCGGAAGTCTTACATTTTGATTTATTATGTGTGTGATTATGAATGCTTGGGTTTAACGTCGTACTTAACAATTTTGTGTCATATGACGACGAAGAATCCTAACGTGTGTGTACATCTACTGTGCCTTCTTGTTGCAGAGCGAGTCCATGTTGTTAAAGTGTTCACCGAAGACACCAGACATGACACCCCCACCCAGTCAAATTCCTGCATATCGCAAGACATCTCGCCTATGCGACGATTTTTACTCAACTTCATTTGTTCTTACTTCTAGCGTGTCAAGGCTATTCCATCAAATATAATTAAAAACGTACAGCACAGAGAGTAAGACCAGACCAGCGATGACAGTGTGATAGCTTGTAAATGGCCACACGTAACCCGTGAAACACGGCTTCCTGTCAATTTACCTCAGTCAGGGTTTATTGTAACTATTTATGTAAATGCACAAATAGTAGCAAATAAAACACACCCCGTAGCATCATGGCTTAAGCAGAATTAGGCAAGAAAAAGTATGCAGTGATGTTAAATACAATTTATTGGACATCACTGGTCTAGAAGTACTCAACTATGTACTCAGTACTCAATAACATTAAAACAAAGCAAAGGAACCACCGCCAAGGGGGATGCTTAGTCCACCCAGAAGAATCCTGTTTGTATAGGAATACAATATAATTAGTTTTACGATGGGTATATTTCCTTTTTGTAAGTAGATATGGACAACCTGGAGGTAGGTGCTATATCTCCTCCGTGTTGTTTGATATAACGAAGAGTTGAGAT
Organism: Liolophura sinensis; assembly: GCF_032854445.1. Lineage (NCBI taxonomy): Eukaryota > Metazoa > Mollusca > Polyplacophora > Chitonida > Chitonidae > Liolophura > Liolophura sinensis. The sequence goes on from NC_088304.1 coordinate 19,681,336, forward strand.
ACATTGTTTTATTATCGACAAGTTATATTCTAGCATGGTACACGATCTGAATACTGATTTCACTCCGTCGCCTAGAGCATACCTTGCGTGTTTCTGACACCACTGAAAACTGTGAATGCTTCTGTTTGCAAGATCTCGTCCTATTTTCTCACTTAATATACTTCTTATACATTTTGGTGGTTTGTGTTAAGCGTCATTTTGGTATATGGTCTTGCGATTGTGGATCTGGAATGTTCATTTTCGTTGACCGCTGATCTTTGAATAATTATGACGTCATCTGAGGCAATGAGTTCTTGATGTGGGAACCAAGGTTATGAATTATAAAAGGTATTTTAACTCTTTCACTCTGTGAAAGTCCAGCATATCAATGCCAAGAGCTTGAATTGTTTCGTGTCACTGACAAAACGCAGCTTTGCTAGTGAACGTGCCTGGTTTTACAGGGAACTGTATGCTGTCAACAAGTTAAAAGAAACAGACTATAAAAATTAAATTTATGACTTCCCGGCGTACGGATTTTCAAAGCAATCACGCTTTAACCGTTAGGTGAGGTACAGACCAAAATTTCATTTTTGAAGCTTACTTCTTTTATCTGTTAACCCCTCTTCTGTATTTCATGCGTGCATGGTGGGACATTTTCAGAAATGACGTGTCGGCTTGATACTTCAGTGTCGACAGCATTTTGGCAAATAGGTCAAATTTTGTGAACGTTCGAAAAAACGCCTGCGCTTTACTCTTATCACAGTTTTTTTATTTGATTTTAGTAGTAAATTCCTTATCGTTACATGTACTCTGTAAATGATATATTATTGCACAGAGGAATAATGTGGTACAGACATAAAATGGTGTAGAGCTAAAATGGTACAGACATAAAATGGTGTAGAGCTAAAATGGTACAGACATAAAATGGTGTAGAGCTAAAATGGTACAGACATAAAATGGTGTAGAGCTAAAAATGGTGTAGACATGAAAATGGAGTAGAGCAAAAAGGTTCAGAAATGAAAATGGTATAAAGCTAAAAGGTGCAGACATGAAAATGGTGTAGAGCTAAAAGGTGCAGACATAATAATGGTGCAGAGCTAAAAGGTGCAGATGGTGTAGAGCTAAAAGGTGCAGACATGAAAATGGTGTAGAGCTAAAAGGTGCAGACATGAAAATGGTGTAGAGCTAAAAGGTGCAGACATAATAATGGTGTAGAGCTAAAAGATGCAGATGGTGTAGAGCTAAAAGGTGCAGACATGAAAATGGTGTAGAGCTAAACGGTGCAGACATGAAAATGGTGTAGAGCTAAAAGGTACAGACATAATAATGGTATAGAGCTGAAAGGTGCAGACATGAAAATGGTGTAGAGCTAAAATGATAAAGAGCTAAAATGGTACGAACATAAAACATGGTATGGTATAGAACTGATGGACATGACAGGCCAAGGCTCGCTCCGTCTCTGAGAAGATGTTCCTTTGCTAGTCTGAGTCAAAGAGAAGCCGTGTGTAGCCGATAGCAGCTTAGGTAGCTGGTGTCAGAATCCGTCCAAAAATACTGAACTCAATACCCACCATACCACTGTTTTCTTTAATAAAAAGGACGTCACACAAAGACTTCTTGATGTGGGAACCGTGTTTATAGAGACAAGCTAACAGAAACACATTATAGAAACTAAATTTATGAATTCCTGGCGTGTGGAGTTTTAAAGTAACCACAAGAAACCAGAGTAAAATGGCGTCAACAAATGCTACACGCACACAGTGGCCCGTTACATACCTGTAGATCATTGAGTCTAGAGCCCAAGGGATGGCTCAAATTTATTTGATATGGGAGCTACAAATCTTAGACTGTTTGGTGATGTTTGATGAAGTTTTAATTTTGAAGCATATATCTTTTTTTATATCTGTTACCCCTTCTGTATGATATATATATTCGGTCAATGGTCGAAAACTTTCGCAAATGACGTCATCGATGAACTTACCGCCTAAGCGCCCCCTATTCACAACCACACACACACGTAAAGGTGTTTTCACAGCTCTCACCGTTGATTGCACCACCGCAGATTGCTTAATTTCCGGACTGGGCGCTTAGGCTTAGGAATACTTTAGCTCGAAGTCATTTTTATGCCCCAAGAAGAAAGATGAGAATTTTTTTTTTGTAGTTTTATATGTTAGGCCACAACCTAAACTATATATTAGAGATAACAATCGTTTCATGTATCCTTTGTTACCTTTTCACTAAATAACGTGGTTTTATATGGGTGATCATTCATGAAGACAAAAAACTCTATATGTTTCAGCTCTGTATGGTCTATGTCAATTAAAGTAGAATCAATGGTCATTGGGACTAAACTGACCTTTCACCTGGTCTATAGTGAGCATCCCACAATAGGAACTGGTCTAATCCCGATGATTATTGGTGAAGTAGAATAGAGTAGCATTTGAAGCAAACTGACCTTTGACCTTGTCTTAAGTGATAATCCCACCACGAGAGCTGGTCGAATGTGGATGATTATTGAAGAAGAGATAATAACTCTGCATTTTCGAAATTTCTTTCCTGGACTTTTTTTCGTGAATTAAAGTAGAATCAAAGGTATTTCGAAGAAAATTGACCTTTGACCCTGTCTTACGTGACCTTAACCGCTGTGACTGCCAAACCTCTGATAAGTATCACAGATTAACAAATGAGTAGGATATCATAGAGTTAAATGGAGAGCCCTTCGACGTCGGTTTTGGGCCAGTCCTTGGCGGAGGGGGGACGGAGGCGGAGGGGGGGGGGGGGGGGGGCTCCGTGACGTGTGGTTAGCACGCCAGCATGACACAATGACTCGTGAGCTTCTCACCAATGTAATGGCTGTGAGTTCAGGTTCAGCTCATTCTGGCTTTCTCGCCACCCGTACATAGGTAGGTCCTTCAGCAACGTGCAGATGGTCATGGATTTCCCCCTAGCTGTGCCCAGTTTTCTCCCATCATAATGCTGGCCGCCGTCGTGTAAGTGAAATACCATTCTAATAAATAAATAAATCAATAAATAAATAAAAAAAAAAAAAAAAAATCTAATAGTAAGTTTGAGCTGTAAACGGCACGTATTAACTTCCCGTGGCACGTTTAATCTAACGTGCCTAACCCCTAACCCTAACCCTAAGCTTTAAACTATAAACTTTAAAACGGCAAGTATAAACGTCCAACAACTCACACGGCAAGTATAAGCTGTAAACGGCATGTATAAACCTCAAACCGCACGTTTGAACTCACACGGCAAGTACAAACAGTAAACGGCAAGTAGAAACTTTCAGCGGCACGTTTAATCTCACACACCAAGTATAAGGTTACTAACCTCTAACCCTAACCCTAACCCTAAGTTTTAAACGATAAGTATAAACTTCCACTGAGACGTCTGAACTCATACGGCAAGTATAAACTTCAAGCTCTAAGCATTAACTACAAAATGAAAGTATAAAATCAAACGGCAAGTGTCAAAACTGTTTCAAGTTCATGAAAGTAATAAATCATGGAGTCTTAACAGAGGGAAAGTAAAGACAGAAGCGTCCAGTCTGTTAATCATGAAGACGTTGATGTACTGATGTGGTTTTCGAGATGTTCGTATTTAAATGATGAGTTTTCTCTCTCCCCCACCCCCTCCCCTGCCCCACACAGGATTGGCGGTTGTATTCCGAGCTGCCTGGCCTTTGTCCTCGCTGGCTTGGCATGTATTGGTTCAGGTTTTGGTTACAGTGACAGTCAGTCAGTTTAAAGGATACATGAAACGCTTGGGATTTTTTTTTCTTGTTATGGAGTTTAGTATGTGGCGTAACAAATAAAAGGGCAAATAAAATATTTCAGCTTTTTTCTTTGAGTGAAAAAGTGGCTTTACGCCCTAACGATCAGTTCGAAAATTAACGTAGCCAGTAGTATGTGGCCTAACATATAAAAGTACATGGGCTTCCCCAGGCCTCTGCCCAGTTTCCTTTCATCATAATGCTGGCCGCCGTCGTATAAGTGAAATATTCTTGAGTACGGCGTAAAACACCATTCAAATAAATGAATAAATAAATATTTCAACATCGGCATATTTCAACATAAAGCATTACTTTATTTGAAAGCTTTCATTTTTTTTTATAGTAGGCCAGCCAATGTACAGGTTACCTTAACCTCTTGGAGGTTTGAATGGTTTAATAAGAATTTTAGTAAGTATTAATAAGTTTAATAAGTATGAGTTTTAGGAATATTCTTATTGCGGATGGCTGATGCCTGCTACATCAGATGACAATCACGCCTATGTTGACGGGTAGTTCAGAGCATGGAGAAAATAACAGATATACATAAACAGATTTTTTTCCCTTTATAGTTAGAAAAATTGTTGGAAGACAGAAAAACAGTTAAGAAATAAACCTGCATTCTTTTATTGCTTTTTTCCAAATGAAATATAAGTTTTTTTTGCGTGTACTTAGGTGTCCAGTATCGCTGGATCCATCTCATTCCCTAGTCGTTGGCACCGTATCCATACCGCAGTGGTCCAGTATCCTAATATAGCCTTTACGAACCTCCAAACCTTTATGTATTTGGCTGCTTTCTCACGGGATGGGCAAACTACGTGTAGGCACCAATACTTAATGGCCATGGAATGTTTGGGGCTGCTTATGAAACATTAAGGATACTCTGATGTGGCATTTGTCAGAAAATGTGCAGATCTGTGTTTAGCTGTATATTTATCTCCATTTTAGACTGCACAACAGCCAACCCCCAAAAATGCCAATCAGAACATATAAAGTATAAACACCGTAATGAGACTAATTAAATCCTTTTTAATTTCATATATGGCATTATGTTGTAAGGCAATGGCATGGACAAGAATGCGCAGAACTGTCTAAATTTTAAACTTAATGACGCAGATTATGACACAAGATAACCATTGTCTTGTGCATCCGTTAGGGGCATCCTACCCACGTTTAGGGGAATTTCTGGTAACATCAGCGTCGAACTATTAATCCAAAGTTTATGGTTTATGCCGGTTATATTTCTGTACCTGCTTAATGGTAGGGAGTGTGATTTTTTGAAAAATCACTGGTGGAGTGCCGTAAATTATCACATGAGTGTTGTTTTACATGACAGTTTATATATGTATATAAGAAATACGAAGGGATATACCATGCTTTAGTCCTTGCCATTATCTTTGGTCATAATTAGGTCAATCTTAATTTCTGGTAGCTTTATATATATTGTATGCGTTCACTGTTTGATAACAGTTGTGTTGAGCCTTTTGTTGTTGTGCTATCTTTAGTATAAACCAAGATACGATCGAAAGCAAACTTGTTGATATATACATCAAGAGACCCGTAACAAGGATCTGAATGCCATATAGGTATGCAAAGGCACAGACAAGGGACAATACTCCTGACACGTGTACTAAAGAGTTAACTCCCTTTATTTCCATTGTAAATCTGTTTCCCCTGAGTTCCCGCATATGAGGGTCACCGAGTCCACGCCACGTTTATCGCTTACCTCTTGTAATACTCGAGTCCTACGTTACTAGTTCGTCCACAAATCTTTATCGCAATGGCAGCAATAACCGATAGCTAGACTACACAGTTTGGGCGCGAATTAGTTCATTGGGGTAAAGGTCTGCTTGGGATGTGTAGTTAATACCGGTACCTTATTTTTATTTATTTATTTATTTGATAGGTGTTTTACGCCGTACTCCAGAATATTTCACTTATACGACGGCGGCCAACATTATGGTCGGAGGAAGCCGGGCATAGCCCGGGGGAAACCCACGACCATCAATATTTTCACTCAATGTTAGTGATACTTTCATCCTACAGATATGGGTTTGGTTTGTTGTTAACGAATCCATTTTATTCATTTATGTATCTATTTATTTATTTATTTATTTATTTGACTGGTGTTTCACGCCTAGATTATTTCGACGTCGGCCAGCATTATGGTTGAAGGGAGCTTTATGCATGAAACGTACATGTGCGGGCAATCTCATTTTAATCTCCAGCTCACAGGAAATATCTCAAGTTACGATCAGTTATTTCTGTATCCGCTTTCTATACATCTGAACCAGCTTATGTGCGGTGTGCATTCTAGTAGTAGGTCATGGACGAGGCATGATACTGGAACCACTCACCTGTCCAGACCTAACTGGCATTTAATTTATTTATTTATTTATTTGATTGGTGTTTTACGTTCAAGAATATTTTACTTATACGACGGCGGACAGCATTATTGTGGGTGGAAACCGGGCACAGCCCGGGGGAAACCCACGACCATCCGCAGGTTGCTGCCAGACCTTCCCACGTACGGCCGGAGAAGAAGCCAGCATGAGCTGGACAGCGATCGCATTGTTGAGACTGGTGGGTCATTACGCTGCGCTAGCGCGCTAACCAACTGGGCCACGGAGGCGCCCCAATTGGTATTTAAATGTTTATAGGATTAGCGGAAGTAAATTAAGACATGATAGCCTTTCTGCTGTGTTAGCTTTATCACATATTTTGATAAAACAAAAAATCCCCTTATAAGGCGTGTGCAAATTACAAAAAGTCAGAAAAATGTCGATATATCGTGGACTTTTAGTTATTTATATAATTAGACCAATTTAAAAGGGTGGTTTGTATTGTTTATGAAGCAAAGAAAAATTAGCAGTCCACATTTTGTCTATATTTCATGTACACTATTAGCTAAATTCTCAGTTTACCTGTACATTTACATGTAAGATTTGCAAGGTTTTCAGCTGGGTTGGTAACAGTTTATCAGCAGTTTATATGCCCAGCTGTGTACTTCTTTTGTTTACGCCCATTTTAACGGTGATTTAAGGTAGATCAGTACAATGTCAGAGCAGATCTTTGATCAGATTTTTTGACTTCCCATCAAGAATACCGGTCATAGAAAGTTCCGCCAAACACTAAGATTAAAGACTAAGTTATTCCGTAACACTCTTTACAGATTTTAAATGTCTACTTCGAAGTTAGACAAGAAAGAGAAAAACACTGTTTTGAAGTGTGTTCAGACGAAATACTTTTTTAAAAATTATTACGACCTGGTGAATTGCTTTAACACACTGGATACTTGACTGGCTTTTTCTGACCATATTGTGAACAGTTACGTCGCAAAAGATTTTTGCCACTTGACAAATGCAGAGAGCTAAGCTACAACATTAAAATGCACTGGCATACTTGTATAGAGCCATAAATGCATTAACAGAATAGACCCTAAAGCAAATAGTTTCTTAATGGATATATCGTTCGTTGGTGAAGACACTGCTTAGTGTGCAAATGAAACAGTTAGGCATCATTCATTGTTCTAATGATAACTGGATCCTTGATATCGCGAGAAGATTAGGACACTGCTTAGTGTGCAAATGAAACAGTTAGGCATCATTCATTGTTCTAATGATAACTGGATCCTTGATATCGCGAGAAGATTAGGACACTGCTTAGTGTGCAAATGAAACAGTTAGGCATCATTCATTGTTCTAATGATGACTGGATCCTTGATATCGCGAGAAGATTAGGACACCGCTTAGTGTGCAAATGAAACAGTTAGGCATCATTCATTGTTCTAATGATGACTGAATCCTTGATATCGCGAGAAGATTAGGACACCGCTTAGTGTGCAAATGAAACAGTTAGGCATCATTCATTGTTCTAATGATGACTGGATCCTTGATATCGCGAGAAGATTAGGACACTGCTTAGTGTGCAAATGAAACAGTTAGGCATCATTCATTGTTCTAATGATAACTGGATCCTTGATATCGCGAGAAGATTAGGACACTGCTTAGTGTGCAAATGAAACAGTTAGGCATCATTCATTGTTCTAATGATGACTGGATCCTTGATATCGCGAGAAGATTAGGACACCGCTTAGTGTGCAAATGAAACAGTTAGGCATCATTCATTGTTCTAATGATGACTGAATCCTTGATATCGCGAGAAGATTAGGACACTGCTTAGTGTGCAAATGAAACAGTTAGGCATCATTCATTGTTCTAATGATGACTGGATCCTTGATATCGCGAGAAGATTAGGACACCGCTTAGTGTGCAAATGAAACAGTTAGGCATCATTCATTGTTCTAATGATGACTGAATCCTTGATATCGCGAGAAGATTAGGACACTGCTTAGTGTGCAAATGAAACAGTTAGGCATCATTCATTGTTCTAATGATGACTGAATCCCTGATATTGCGAGATTAGGTTCGTGGAACATCCTACAACAACCGGTGGACATAAGGCAAGAGGACTTGAACACGAACAAATTTCAAAACAGTAACATGGCTGCTAGTTCAGTAGCATTTTCACCATGACAAAGACTTGACTGTGCTATCCAGATGTGCTTGTGACTAGCCTGTAACTACTACTTGAAGATTTTCTAAGGATACACCAACTACTTCTAGAGCCTTCCACCCAAAAAGTTGTTTGATAGATCCCAGGATGATAGATCTAATGATCTCCTTACGGATGAAATTGTGCGCGCAGACAAACAAAGAGGTCTCAAGGATTATCATGTAGACGCAGTTGTTCTCTAATGGACGAAAACAAACGAGCCTCCTATCGAGTTTGCTTAGCTTGGTGTAGATGGGAGGAGACTTAGAATAACAATCCAAAAACTTCTTTGCCCTACACAAGACGGACCTCAACGCTGCAGTGATGCAGTAGAAGCTTTAGATTGTACACGAAGAGGAACCTTCCTCCAGAAAAAGCAGTGTGAATCCACCACAATCATTCCTCCAGAAGTAGAATTAAAAACTCTTCTCATAAGGAATGTTCTTCTAAATCAAAAAGTTCTTCGCTTGACAGATTTTATGTAAAACCCAATACGTCCACAACAATCATTATTTCAGAGTGAGTTGGATTAATCACTTAATTTCGTTTTTCGGATGAGAAGGGAAACACCTTGTGTTCCGTAATTAAAGCTCCCATGCAATTAACACATGAAATTAAGGAGCATGATGTTGATTAAACATCCATGGCACCCATTCACAGATAAATTAGAATGTGAATGTTTCTCTGGAAGAATCAAAAGTCTTACAGTTTCATTTGGTGTTTGGGGTCATGGAAAGACTGTGTGCCATTTCGAATATACGATTTGGGTATTTAGACATGAAGTGAACAGTTAATTATTAACACAACCACGATAGAATGTAGTAAAATTTTACAAAACATAAACTTTATGATTTCTGTCGTTTCCTGGCTGCAAAAAAAAATCCTGATGCAGTCCTTATCACCCTTGGACCTCACCCCTCTCCCAACCGATATAGGGCTAAAATGTCATCTTTCATCAGCAAATCTGCCATTATGTTTGAGAAGAGCAGCTTGAATTAGTTCAGGAAGCATTCCTAAAGGTAAACGCTCTGTTCATGAGTTGACTGAGGGTTCAAATAGCGCCGTTATTGTATGACTGTTGGCAATATATGAGTTAGCACGTTGAACAATAGGTGCATTTATTAAAAGGGCCATAACCCATACAAAGCCATCTATCTGTGAGAGCTACCGTATCAAAACATCAACTAAAGACATGTACCATCTTGAAAATAGCAAGGAGATTTGGCCAACCTGGAAGGTACCAATATGTTAAATTTTGGGCCTTGGCTCATGAGCTATAGGCGTCGTTATTTCGTCAATCCCTGGACAATATGCATTTGGTATAAACAGTACTGTTTGTTTGTTTTATTGTGGTTTGACGTCGCTTTCAACATTGTTTTCGAGGTCATATCTCATTTACTAGGCTGACGTGCTATTCGTCCACTACGCGCTATACGCTGTACCGCAGACGGTTTGTATGAACACTAAATGGATGACAGGGTCAAGATACAAGTTAAGCCCTACCCTCTATAACACTGTCTATCAGCACCTACTGAGTGCCGTCTGTGTGACGTTATTTTGCTGAGATTTAAACCTGGTTGCCCCGATGATGTTTGTATTACTAGACAAAGTTCTGTTTTTGTGCCTGTTTTATTAACCACGTATAAGCCGTAGTTTATTCCACACACAGACGACGGTAGTCAGGCTTGATGTGTGAAGCCGCAATCCACAGTATCTGGTTAACTTCTTCACTTTCTTGATGTGCCTTTTCTTCTAACTGTACTATGATAAAACACACCCTTGAGTTTAACTAGAGATAAAATCAGGGGAAATCGGGGTATGGTGAAGAGGTTGTAATCTTTTTCAGATTATACCATTATACACACAGCTTATCCCCTGGTAAGTGTGCTGAGCATTGATGTACGGCTTCGTATAGGCGACATACCACTGACAAGGCTTTGTGTGAAACCGTCGATGTGCATGGGTGATCGGACGTCCTGTGCGCCCTCGTGCTCTTGCTGAAATGTTATTATTTTATTATTTGATTGGTGTTTTACACCGTAGTCAAGAATATTTCACTTATACGACGGCGGCCACCATTATGGTGGGTGAAAACACGCAGAGCCCGGGGGGAACTTGTTGACAGACCTCCCCACCTTACATATGTACATGCGCTATGTGATTTAATCGGGCCCATTCACGATATTGCCAGGTTCTTGTAGATGATACGATGGGCACTGATATCTAGAGGCATGCCATGTAACCTCCGGCAAGTCATGTTTATCATCTCTACTGTTAGTTCCACCGATAACGCGCATAGTCTCAGGCTGCTGGTCTCACATCCAGGCTGTGAAAATATAGGTCATATTAAATATTTAGTTATTTATTTATTTATTTGATTGGTGTTTTACGCCGTACTCAAGAATATTTCACTTATACGACGGCGGCCAGCATTATGGTGGGTGGAAACCGGGCAGAGCCCGGGGGAAACCCACGACCATCCGCAGGTTGCTGTCAGACCTTCCCACATACGGCCGGAGAGGAAGCCAGCATGAGCTAGACTTGAACTCACAGCGACCGCATTGGTGAGAGGCTCCTGGGTCATTACGCTGCGCTAGCGCGCTAACCGACTGAGCCACGGAGGCCCCTCATATTAAATAAGCTCTCTCGATGTTAGCCTTTGCCATCAATGTTTCTTTCAGAAGATGGCGACTCGGCACACCCTGACACAACCACAGATTTAAGAAAACGGAGTTCGGTTTTTCAGTCTCCGGTATGTGGGTTTTAAAACAGGCCCGAAGTACTGATCAGTTCTTGTTAAAGGATACATGAAAAAGAACTCTAGAACAAAAGTTATGTTTCTATGCCATATGTAGAAAATTATGCCCAACAATTTTCAGTTTTGGGAGTATTTTTTATACATGTTAATTACCTCTCTATACTATGCATATTTTCCGCCAGTGGTCGCATTTTTCGAAAATTACGTCATCGTTGATCTTGCTCAGAGCTCGGTGAACACCGCCGAAGTGCCCCGAGCCCGGTGAATCGTGACAATCCCCGGTACATTTAACTGATCAGTCAGCGTCACTTTTTTTTTCGCTGAGATTGCCTCAAGTCAACTACATATTCATTCATAAATATTTCCTACTCTCAGGGATGGTTTCTTATGCCATTATTAGCTGTTCCAAAAAGTGTGGGATGATTTCGGGCGTCAGATTCTTCCGATTTCCACTTGATGTGACATTTCGACATGAATGGAAAATGAAGCGATCCATATTTCCCCCAAATGACTGGATAAGAATGCTCTAAGCAGCCACTGTCAAACTCCTCTATTAAATGATCGTAGATTTTTTTGTTCAAACTGATACTGTTGTATGTTGAATGATGTGTGTTCCATGGTGTGTAAATTTACGTTGGTCTCTGTTCACTGACTGTCGCCTGGCTGCCACAGCCCTATATACACGCACATGTTTAAACAGTGTGGGCAAGCTGACATATACTGAGGCACTGCATGGCTTCTGTGTGTTGGCTTAGCGCCCCCAATCCCCCGCGTCCCTATACACCCGCTCTCATTTGGCGCCCATCCCCCACGGAGTTCTTTTAAAGCAGGGTTCACCGTTGACGCCACCGCTGCAAGCTACTTAATTTCTGGACTGACCACTTGGGCCTTAAGAAAACTGAACTTTGAAGCTATTTTTACCCCGCAAAAGCCAGAGTTGAATTTTTTTTGTACTGTTATATATATGTTATTCCACATCCTAATCTGCATATTAAGGAACAAAACCAAAGCGTTTTATGTACCCTGTGAGGGGTTAGAAATGAATTTGACCACTGTTTGGAAACGGTATTTGGAAATGTGACTTGACAACTGGATTTGGTAAATAATCTTACCTAGCTCTTTCCAAATAAAAAAAAACACAAACACTCCAGGTCAGAACGGCCAAGAGTTACGGCATATGCCGAGGACAATCAAATTCGGCTACGTCATTTGCGTAATCGATTCACGACCTCAATGTCAACCGTCAACGTCAACGTGGGCAGAATTTAAACTTCGCTGGAACCAAAGACAATGGAATAGGGATGTGCTTAGCGACGAATTACATTTTACGCTGCGATCTGCTGACAGAAGGGCGTCAGCGTGGCGTCGGAGCGGTGAACGTTGGTGCTGCGTACAGGAAGTTGATCGATCTCGTGGCATTGGGCTATGGTTTGGAGAACTCGCGGGAACGTGTACTCACGTCTTTTTTAACGTTTCTTTATTCCTGGAGATCTTAGTGCAGCGGCCCTTGTCCCGCAGCTGGCGCCGTTCATGGCTGCTCATGGCCTTCAGTTCAAACATGACAATGCGGCACCACCCACAGCTGTTTTGACACGAAATTTCCTGGAAATTGTGGGTATTGACGTCATGGAAAGGCCATCAAAATCACCTGACCTCAATCCTAAGACCTGGGTGTCATTGTGGTAGAGCAATGGAGCAGGTTGCATAATGCTGTGTTCACGGGTGTAGGGCAGTCAATGAGACGACGTTGCCTTACTGTTGTGAATACGAGGGAGGGACATACGTGGTACGGAACAAGCTCCAATATAGATGGCTAGTCCGTGTGAAGTCAAAACGTGGACTCATCATGCTACTGTTGATTGTGGGTGGTGCACCAAGCGCACCTTTATGCCCAATCCTGTTTTATTGTATGCCCATTACGTCCTAGCTTATTTGATCAAGCTCAATTCAGATTTATCTATTAGCAGCACACTTTGTTCTTATCGGTATGTTTGGAACATACAGTGACACGTAAAGTTGTAGTTGTTTATGGTATGAACTTCTCATTGTCCACATTCACAGCACGAAACCCAAATCAAATCTTGTCGTCAACTTTCGGGCTTGACGCTTAGATGAACTAAATTACCCTCTATTAAGAGCCTTCTTTACATCTGTTGTATTTTTCCACAAATACATTTTATTTCAGTTTAGTCAGCATTTATAAACTATAAACCAAAAACGACAACTCATAAACTAGCACGCTAAACAACTGGGATACTGGTGTCATTCATTCGCCTAGAGCAATCCTTGCGTCTATCCATGATCATTCAAAACTGTCGACTGCTTCTCTTTGCATAAATTCGTCTAAATATTGTACTTTGCATGCCTTCTTTGGTGGTTTGTGTTGAACGCTGTTTTGGGAATTAGCCTTGCGATTATTGATCTGAAACGTCCATTTTGGCTGGTGACTAGTATATGAATGTTTGTTTTGACGCATAGGTTTTATTTTTTACTGCTGGAGTCACTCACTACATGTTTCCGCCTGAAGTTTACATATAAAACATTGTGGAGATGTGTCTTCTCAGTGTATTTGGAGATCTGGGCAAAAAGAGATGAGCTGGAGAACTTGGTTGACCAGAGATCTGGGTGAAAAGAGATAGGCTGGTAAACTGGGTAAACCAGAGATCTGGGCAAGAAGAGATGAGCTGGAGAACTTGGTTGACCAGAGATCTGGGCACGAAGAGATGGGCTGGAGATCTGGAATGACCAGAGATCTAGATGAGAAGAGATGGGCTGGAGATGTGGAATGACCAGAGGTCTGGACAAGAAGAGATGAGCTGAAGAACTTGGCTGACCGGAGATCAAGGCACGAAGATATGAGCTGGAGATCTGGAATGACCAGAGGTCTGGACAAGAAGAGATGAGCTGGAGAACTTGGTTGACCGGAGATCTAGGCACGAAGAGATGGGCTGGAGATGTGGAATGACCAAGGGTCTGGACAAGAAGAGATGAGCTGGAGAACTTGGTTGACCGGAGATCTAGGCACGAAGAGATGGGCTGGAGATGTGGAATGACCAGGGGTCTGGACAAGAAGAGATGAGCTGAAGAACTTGGCTGACCGGAGATCTAGGCACGAAGAGATGGGCTGGAGATGTGGAATGACCAGGGGTCTGGACAAGAAGAGATGAGCTGAAGAACTTGGCTGACCGGAGATCTAGGCACGAAGAGATGAGCTGGAGATCTGGAAAGACCGGAGATCTGGACGAAAAGAGATGTGCTGAAGAACTTGGTTGACCGGAGATCTAGGCACGAAGAGATGAGCTGGAGATCTGGAAAGACCAGAGGTCTGGACGAGAAGAGATTTACTGAAGAATTTGGTTGACCGGAGATCTAGGCACGAAGAGATGGGCTGGAGATCTGGAAAGACCAGAGGTTTGGACAAGAAGAGATGAGCTGGAGAATTTAGTTGACCGGAGATCTAGAAAAGAAGAGATGGGCTGGAGAACTTGGCTGATCAGAGATCTGGGCAAGAAGAGCTGGGCTGGAGAACTGGGTTTACTAGACATCTGGGCAAGATTAGATGGGCTTGAAGCCCAGGTTTGCCAATTGATTGGAAACTAGGTGTGGTCAGGGGTTGAGAGACAGATATTGTCCCAGAGTTTGAGAATTACTCGTGGTTAAGCCGTTACGAATTGTTTGAGGCCAGAGGAATTTAACGAATGATCTGCGTTGTGCGTAGCACGAGGAAAGCTGGGCAACTTAGCCTGGTCAGGGAGATTAACTTGGCCAGGAGATTGAGGCTGGTATGTCAGAGAATTAGAGAAGTAGCGTCAGGTCTAGTCAGGTGACAGGACACTGGCGAAGACAAGGAACTTGGGGGACTGGTATCATTCGGCCACTCCAGGACTAGAATTTGTCAGGTGGCTAGAAACTGGGCGTGGTTAGATTGGTTTTGAAAATGGGTTGACCAGTGGTCTCGTCAATAAAACATATGGCTGGGACTCAAAGCCATGTTTGTTTGAGTAGGAAGTGAGATGGCCTACAGCCTGTGCGAGAAGAAAATTACGGAGACTTGGAGAAGTGTGTTTTTTTTTCAGGTGGTTTGGAACTTGGGTAGATCAGTGACACTAAGGGAAGAGTTTTATCAGTGGGTCAATCAGCTACGAAAGAACGGGCTCTTGAAAGACTGGGGTTGTCCCTGAAGTGGAAAACATAGTTTGGATATGTTGTCATTGACTAGGTGTTTCCATGATATTGAGTGAAGAGGTTTATTAAATAGCTTAGGGAACGGTAATTGGACAGGAAGATGAAGAATTAGATTGAGTCTCACAGCTGTAAATTATTCATGGAAAATAGCTTTGGAATGTGGATGGGAAACTGTAAACTCGTGTAAAGGAGGTTCATGGAATGGGTTTCGACAATGATTTGGCAACAGGAAAAAAGCGGGAGATCCATGTCTGCTGAGATTTGGTGGTTGGAAAACAGAAAATATTATCCTCATGGTGGATAACTGACTTTTGACCAGGAGGTAGGGTTTGTCACAGTTGACAACCTTGGAAAATTAGACCACCATTTGCAGACACAAACGCTTCTTGAATGTAAGAAGTCGCTGGCCTGTGCATCCAGGTCGAGTGACCTGTCGATGGTTGGCAGTAAGATCTCAGGCACTGGTAAACATCCAGCAATAATGCGTAATTGTGAATCCGGAGGATTAAACTTAAAAACTGTCACGAAAAGCCCTTCTGAATAAGCATTCATAAGTGTGAACTGTTTTTGTCTATGTCGCGTACATATAAGTTGCAGAACTGGTTTCAGTCATACGACGGAAAACGTGGCGTTGTTCGGGGCTTGAGGGCTGAAATTGGGCAAGAAATGTTTAAGCATCAGACGGTTTTGATTTACATGTAGGAAATTTTTAGGAAAGTTTCTATTTTGGGAAGCCGGCTGGAGCAGGGAATCGAGTCAAGGAATGAGTATTGTGTGTGAATGGAAGGAAATATATTGATCTATATTGATCTATTATCCAAGTTCCAAGAATAAGGAAAAAGGCTGGTGCAGAATGGGGCTTGGTTAGGGCTGGGCATTGGTTGTGCAAGAAGAGGTTTGGAAGAAATGACACGATCGATGATCTGAACAAGTGTGGTAGGGAAGCAGGATAGCGGCGAGCCTTTTTCAGGTGCGTTGGGTATTGGGTGTACAGTTGAAACGATTGAAAACCGTCTTGGGATACAATTTGGTGCAACTTTCACTGTTCTAGCTCCCATAGTTCTCGAGTTAGAGTTCATTGAAATCACTTACCTCAATTTCAGTTTGTTCACCATATCTTGAAAAGTTCCCAAGATAGGCAAAAAATAAAGCAGATTTGGAATCAGCGACTCAAAATGCACCGGAATACGTTTTTAAAAAATTGAAACTTCAAAACTAGTTTTGACGTCACAACTTCGACCAATGGCGAACTTCCACAATTTTTACCCGAAGTCAACGATTTTTTCAAACTTATTGTACCTACCAACGGTCTACGTGTATATTAAATTTCAGAATACTCCGTTCAGTGGTACTTGAGAAGATGTTTAAACAGTTTCACATAAAATCCAATATGGCCGCCGAACCACTGCGTCACACATATAACATCCCAGTCTCCGCACCGTATACAGGGTTGGAATGCTGGACCAGAAGATAACCAACGCGTTTATGGTCTGGATAACAAGGCTTGTCAAGGCTGATAAACTGGAGGGCGTTAAAATTTTCTGTACGTTTGGGCCATGCTATAGCATTGTTTGGGCCAATTAAACTATTGGCCCAACTAAACGTTGTCTTCGAACTTGACCTGGCGTTGCTTTCAGTTTGGCTGACGGCTGGTATAGGAATGTTGACTAGAGTGAGACATAGATCTGGCGCGTACATGCAGAAATAGACACTGTACAGAGATCGATGCTATAACATTGTTTGGGTCATGCTATAGCATTGTTTGGGCCATGCTATAGCATGGTTTAGAAGTGTGGTTGAAAGTAACTACTCTCCCTACAGAGGTAGAAATTTCTGCTGTGTGGAAGCAGGCTAGGAAAGTGAGTATTGTCAGAGGTGAATGGGAATTGGGTGTAAGTGTACAAATAACCGAATGAAGAATTTTATGAATGGAGTGAAAAAATTTGGTTCAAGTAAGGTGAAACGGAGAAAAGTATCGCAAGCATTGGGCATTTTTGCTGAGGAATGTCTAATATGACCCCCAGTTTTAGGATGACTTAATCTAGACAATGTTTGAACTGAACAAGAACTGCTTTAGATAACACCAAATATGTAAGGGACATACATATCAGTGAAAATAAAAATACTGGCATAGTGCAAGATTGAGAACTGCTTTGCCTGGGCAGTTTTTGGCCTTTGCTTGGGTCACGTGCATTGGACTTTGGTAAGGTGTGAGTCGTTGCTGAAACTGTTGACTAATGATACGAACAAAAAAGCAGAAGTCGAAAGGAAAGTGGCTCGCTTGGTGCGAGGTTGACAAATAATGTCTTGGTACGAGCAGCACCCGTCATGAAGGTGTTCCTAGAAAACTGGCTAACATGATTGGCCTTGAAAGTGTGTAATTTTGGCGACACGGAAGACCATACTGCACAAATGGGATGAAACCTTTCCGGAAGCTGCTTCTCGACAATTTGTAGTGCCAAGGAGGCCTAAAGGCATGTCATGAATATCTGTGACACCTTTGCCACGTCAGCGTTCTTCGACCGTCCAGTACCACAGTATCAGAAGGATTATAAACTGGGGGCTGCCTCTGACTGGCGGAAGTGGCTAGTCTTGAACCTGTTACAATCAGGCCATCTGTTAACGCAGAAATTTTTTTGAATTTTGGAGCTCATTTATATCCGTTACTTCCGGACTGAACTGCCAATTCTTGGCATGGAAATACCAAGCTTTTGTGAAACAAACCTACAACGCTGCGTTGCCGTCAATCGAGGTACTTGACGGACCAATGAGTGTGAAGAAAAACCGCTTTGAAGCTAGCTCAAACCAGTTGGAACTGGTGTTTCTAAATTTAGCTCGTATGCAGCGCATAAGAATGACTCAACTCAGCTCGAGCGTTTGGATTGATCGATTCTCTCGAGGCATATTAATTTGTGGATTGTGTAAGCCAAAGTATGGCGTAGTTTGTTCTGGAAGTAGATTATAACACCATATAACAATTACATTTGGAAAAAGGTCAGTCAGTACTGATTTTATTCATTCGCCTTGGACATTCTTGGCGTCTTTCAATCATCATTGTAAATTACTGACTTTGGATGAATCCGTCCTGATTCCGTACTTTAAATAGTTTCTTAGTTCTTCGGTGTGTTGTACTAAACGTTGTCTTCGAACTTGACCTGGCGTTGCTTTCAGTTTGGTTGACGGCTGGTATAGGAATGTTGACTAGAGTGAGACATAGATCTGGCGCGTACATGCAGAAATAGACACTGTACAGAGATCGAAAAGCGTTTTCAATGTCGCTAAAATTTCTTCTACTTAGCTAATACTCAATTAGCTACATTACATTTCATCTCAAAATCATCCAACATACGATGAAAAACTTAGATAATAAAGACATTGCCACCAAGGGAACGATACAGGAGGTCTCATCACGGGCTCATATCAGTGCCTTTTACAACGAGGCTTCTGCCCTAGAAAGTATCACCCTGTCGCGCGACGAATGGGATGCTTTAACAGGCAAACAGCTTCTGTAAAATGTATATACTGGTGTTTACCTTTGCTTAAAATGCAGGAGGAAGCCAGTCTGATCTCGGTAGAAACCACCACGTACCCCGCTACGCCAGCCACTCATAAACCCTTGACGGGTGAACGTCGATCAAAGGGAAGGAATTAGGTCCGAAGATATAAAGCTGTTTTATTTATTTATTTATTTGATTGATGTTTTACGCCGTACTAAGGAATATTTCACTTATACGACGGCGACCACCATTATGGTGGGTGGAAACCGGGCAGAGCCAGGGGGAAACCCACGACAATCCGCAGGTTGCTGGAAGACCTTCCCACCTACAACTGGAGAGGAAGCCAGCATGAGCTGGACTTGAACTCTCAGCGACCGCATTGGTGAGAGACTCCTGGGTCATTACGCTGCGCTAACGCACTAAGCAACTGAGGCACGGCAGCCCCTCAAAGCTGTTTTGAGATTTCTAGCATCACAAATGCAGTTGTACAATTAGAACATAATAAGAACATGTTTCCTACAGCATGGTAGTGGCTGAGAAAATCAGAAGGTAAGAATCTTGGTTATCCAGGAAGTAAAAACATTTGGCCAGATTCTACTTGTACGGTAAATATCGTTCATACAGTTTCGGCTCAGTATATGGAACCGTTGAAATATCTGAAGAGAAGGTCGACAATGACTGTAGTTAAGATTTGGTTTAGAATTGTCAGGGCTGATGAGGGCGATGACCTTTATTTGTTCACTATATGGGCCATGCGAAAGCATGACTGAGAAGTGTGGCGGAAAATTCCCAAGCCATCGATAGAAGTGGATAATTCTGGAATGTCTGAGTGTTATATAACATTTTCCACAAGCTCATGTTAACACGTCACAAAACCGATCGATGATGCAAGTCAAGGCGGGTAAATGGGCGGGTTTAGGCTGGATATTTGGAAAAACCGCTTTGATCATGCAAGAACAAGTCTGAACACGTTCTTCTAAATTTGGCTTGAATTTTGTACAGAGCAAAGAATAAATACGCAGTTCATAGCAGTACGTTCATAACGCCAAACATCGGCTATACGGCTCAACTTATATCTAGGTTAGTAGACCGGAGTTTTTATGCCAGTCTTTTAGTCTATTACAGTTCAAATTGTATATCGTCGTCATATGACTGAAAAATTGTTGAGTACGACGTTAAACCCCAAGCACTCACTCAATCAAATTGTATAAACCACGTCTTACAAAGGCATCGCTTACTTAAATGATGCTTATATAATATGTAGGGATATGCCGTCGTATAAGTGACATATTCTTGAGTACTGAGAAAAACACCAAATAGATAAATAAATAAATGAATAAATACTTCAATGATTCGTTATTATATTTAAATTCAATTTCAATTCCTCAGTCCATAATCTAACATCCGCTGAAGATATATGCAATTCTTTGTTCAGCAGAGTGTGCATTTTAAACTTTCCATAAACACTTTCTATAAATTTACCTCTGGTATAAGTAGCCAAAAAAAAAAAAAAAATGGAACATGGCAAATGGATTTCCAATTCCGACAATTGAGTCACGAAATCATTGCTGTTTCAGGAAATGAATGTTACAGCTTCTATTTTGAACAACTAAATTAATGCAATTAGACGCAGCTATCGGCTTGATGCGGTTAGCTATTTCCCGTAGCATTAATAGCCATCATGCCTAGTTTCCGCTTCCAGTTTGAGGTGTCGCTGTGCTAGTGCTTTTCTGATGACCATCAAGCTGGCAAATTCTACAATTTGATGGAATTTCCCAACCCACACAGATTTCTTTGGATTTGAGCACGCCACAAATTCATGCAAAATGTTCTACGGGATAGAAAAAACTATTATGCTGTTTTTACAAGCGAACAAATCAGACACACACTGGATCGCTTCAAATTTGAAATTACAGAGAACCCGATATCGCAATGAAACTAACTATTTGGGTCACTGTCTTATTGAAGGCAGTCGGGGTCTGTGGATTCTGCCGCTCTCAATGTTCGTAAAGGCCATTAAAAGTTAAAAGTTTAACTTGTAACGCCAAACTAGAATAGGTAAACTAATTCAAATTTGAAGTTAGAAGTTACAGGTTGTAACTTCTGACTAAAGGTCTCTAATAATTCGCTGAAAACAACTTGCCTGTACTACTTATATGATATGTAACTACATAGGTACATGTACTTCACACGTGGGCAATAACTTGCCTAAGGTTGGTGGTTTATCATGGAACATTCAGGTTTCTTCCACCTGTAAAGCTGGTCGCCCTAGTGTAAGAGAAAAAACATTTGAGTATGGCGTTAAACTACCAACAAGCCAATAAATCACACAATGAAGGCAGTTGCTTCCATTTTATTTTACTAGATGTTTCGATAGTTCGTTAATTCATGCAAAGCGGATGTGTACGTAGAGGGCAATGTTTATTGTAGTGATCTGATACCATAAAGCAGCAAATTTTGGTCAAATTAAAGACAACGCCATGGACATCACGTAGGCATTGGGCATTCAGTACTTATTATACATGTACTAACGGCTGGGTTTGCTATTTAGTCTTGCGTTTACAAAGGAACGGCTGTTCCCAACCAGCGAGAATCAGGACTGCAGATACAATGCGCTGAAACTGCAGCTGGCCTTTAAGGGCAACGTGACCCGCTGTTAACAGACAGACAAGGGATTTGCCCCCAACGCTATAGCGTAAATGAACCTTGCACACACATAATGGCCGGGTGGAACACGACTGCAACACCAATGTAACCGTCCGAGGTATGCGTGTATTGTTTCACGGCACAGATATTTTTTTCCCCTGGCGTACATTTAATTGTTAATAGTAGTGGCTTTTGTACGAGACACACGCATACATCACTCGTCACAATGTCTAGGCCTATTGAGTGTTGTTATATTAAGGGCGTCCTGCCGATTTGCAGTGACCACGGTGTCGCCAACATGTAACAACAATAATGAATGCACCGATACTTGCGTGCGACGATGACGTGGCGACGCATTATGC
Source organism: Liolophura sinensis (assembly GCF_032854445.1). Lineage (NCBI taxonomy): Eukaryota > Metazoa > Mollusca > Polyplacophora > Chitonida > Chitonidae > Liolophura > Liolophura sinensis. The sequence goes on from NC_088304.1 coordinate 19,703,092, forward strand.
TTCGTTCGACCATAGGGCGCTTATTGTAATGCTGGATATTTCCATGCACTCAGTGTGTCGTATGTGGAAAATACTACATGACATCTCTACACTGACCGATTCTAAATTGACGTCTCTACCGTGAATACAAAGCAGTGTACGTAGTAACACTATGCACGCAATGATACAAAAGTGGCCTTTGTCTTGAACACATTTCTCATGTACGTGACACGTAAGAGTGAGTGAGTGAGTGCTTAGAATTTAACGTCGTACTTAACAATATTTCAGTCATATGACGACGATGACGCGGAAGAGTACGTATTTACTTGTGTACGCTGACGCCGAGCTTGTTTACGAGCATCTGTTACATGTATCCATGTATGGCTGCTATAAGAGCATTACGCCCGCACTAACTTACAATTTAGATACATTATACACATGTGTCGATCACTACCAGTGAAAGGAAATGTATCTCACTTGTCTCTTGCTAAACCAATACCGAATGCTCGGCGGCGCTCACTTGGTGGCGTACAGCTTACGGCGTGCCTACCCTCCTCAAGCGGTATCAGTTGGCTGGCAGCGTGCCAAGACGATAATGACGTGTTTCCGTGCAGAACGTGCCTGACCTACTTTATAGCCCGCAAGCAGTATACTGCTCATTGTCTGCTTGTGTAGTGTAGGCCCTACCCACTCTGCGCTATAAAGCTAGACTGAGTGTTACACGAATAAAAAAACAAGGTCGCGGCTAGCTAAATCAGGCGGATTTGGGCGAGCTGTGACAGGTCCAGTCTTCAGCTGAAGAATGTCTCGCATCCGGTGTATGTTGACAATAGTGTCTAGCTACCACCACTCCTCAGCTCCCGTTGCGATAGCTTTAACTCAGGAGCATAGGCTAGTGAGCAGTGGAAAGGCGTTACATGTCCCATACCGCTGGCCGCTGCGTAAAGAAGGCTGTACAGCCAGTAGGCCTATAGTCCTAGCTATGGCAAAGCGCAGTGGGCTGACTTGAGCGCGAGCACTGTCTATGCCTTCCCACGCCAGCTGTGGTACAGGCCTAGCCTGTACGTGTCTATATATAGAGACAGGGAGTTAATCTGGAGTTAATAGATTGGGAGCTTTCCTTGTCTACACAGACAAGCCGATGAGGAACCCACCCACTATATTCATAAAGGAAGTACATAAAATGAAACTACCGGTTTTGTCCCGTTTTCTCCCACAATAATACTGACCGCCGTTTTGTAAATGAAATATTTTAGAGTACGGATTAAAACATCAATCAAATAAATAAATAAATAAATCATAAAAATCATAAAAAAATGTATTACTAAAACTGACAATTAAGAAGTACAAGTACACAGCTTAACAAAATGCCATAAATTATCTTCATTACAAACAAGTATGTTCTTCCATATGCACAATATCTGCATCCATCAAACATTCTTACTGGTGTTAACACTCTCGGTAGTGGCTACAACCTATCCGTCTCTTTACATCCCACTTCCCAATAAATACGCAGGCTGTGCGGGCCTATGAGCTAAGTCTGTTGCTCAAGCTTCGGGAATGTTGTTGGGATTTCCGTCCGCCTGACGTCATGTTTATATTTACCCATCCTCTCAGGAAACTGCGCAGTTAAAAACGCACTATGGTATATATCACTAATGGGGAGAAAAGCTCTCGCGCTGCGATTCTACCAATCAGAATGCAAGACTTGTACCATGTGACCGCCGCGGTCACGTGGGGGTATAAATGAAAAGCCTGCCATCTGCGGTTTCTCGGCCATTCGATTGCCAGACGTCTATTGTTAACAGCGAGCGAACTGTACCTGTGAAAAACGTGACTCATAAGTTGATAAAGGAAACATGCGCAACATGATAGAAAAGGTAAGTCAGCATTATTGATTTGTTGTTACCCTCAGCAAGGGACAGTGGGCGAATCTACTAGAACTGATAGCATGTTTTCGCTATGTTTCGGCATGGGGAAGTCGATCGGCTGACTGTGGCGCCCGCTGCCACTCAACCCGCATTGGATCGTCGCTCGTCGCTCAGCTGCGGCCTTACGAGACTGGCCGGCGGGTCACACACTGACTGACAAGGCTGGGCTAAAACCCTATCAACCTCTATCGACCTCTGTGCAGCTCGGGCTGTGATCGAGGCTTGTACAAGGCTGGTAGGATTACAACTTCTGACTAGGAGAACAGGTTTTTGTAACTTCGCGGTGACTGCTGGACTCAAGCAGGCCAAGGTCTGCTGAATGTGTGCGTGTCGTCGAACTAGAAACACAATGACTAGCTGGAGGTTTACCGCGACTCGGCCAGACATGTGTTTGCAGACGTAAATCTAGATACCCGGTACTGTTGTCTTCGCTGCGATCCTGACACACGGTATGACTGTAAACACCACAGACCGTCACTAACCTATGTCTACAGTGGTCCCTTCTTGTTTTTATCTTATTAATTGTGATTTGTATGAATTGCGTATGAACTGTAAACCACAAGCCCGTTCGTTTAGCCTCAGTTGAAGGGAATTTTCGGGTCTGTATTTCCTATCTCATGTCGCAAAGTGTACAAGTACAAATTATAAAAATGCAATGTTTTTGTGGCATTAACATTTATGTGCTTCGACAAGGATGATCTGTGGGACATTTTATTCCTAATTTTCCATTCAGTTATATGGTATAATATGCAATACAATTTAAAACATTTTTTTCACAATTTTTTGTGATGCCTATATGTACCCAGAGTAATTATGTCCTTATATCATAGCTGTATCCTTCTTGTTTGGGGCTAATTATGAAGAAATTATTTATTTTTTCAATAAAAGAGTTATTCCCCTTACTTTCATTATCCCCCCTGACATTGGCATGGTAGCCAAACTCTTTTATTGATACACATAGCACTGCCTTCAAACAAACTTTTATCTGATAAGGCCAGTACCTATACTGAAGTCACCTTTCTTTTTTTAAGTTGAATGGAAAATTTCACTCTTAACGCCAGGTGCAATATTACTCTTGCACAGTCTATTGAACTAGTCTCACCCATTCCCAGTTTAGACATGTACAGGGTTACACAATCCTTTGAAATTCCATTCAGCCTTTTAAACCTATTTAGTGCTTGAATTGGAGAGTGGAGGCTGAAAGATGCTTCAAAAACTTCAACTCCTTAAAAGTGGCTTTTAACAACAATCCTAAAAATAAGCTACTTCTACACATAGCTTCTCAAAGTTTGAATGATTCAGACAGTAATACATATACGTTTTATTCCAAACATAAAGTGTGGGTAAGTTCACCATGTGTATGATGTTGTTGATGTTTTCATTTAGGCAAGGATTTCGTAAGTACACGCACAAAAAAAAATGATTTAACCTACATTGAACAAACACATCTGGGACATAAGTAATTCTTTTGCCTATGGGAATTGTCAGCTTCCACCATCTCTTACTGCTTGTGGGGACATTAAGCAGACCACGATGCTCATGTGGCGTATGGCACAGTCTAATAGTTATAGAAGGGTGCTTGTTTTCCACCCATCTCTCATTGCTTGTGGTGACATCAAGCAGTTCACGATGCTCTTGTGGCATATGGCACAGTCTGATATTTATTGAAGGGTGCTTGTTTTCCACCCATCTCTCATTGCTTGTGGTGACATCAAGCAGTTCACGATGCTGTTGTGGCGTATGGCACAGTCTAATAGTTATTGAAGGGTGCTTGTTTTCCACCCATCTCTCATTGCTTGTGGTGACATCAAGCAGTTCACGATGCTCTTGTGGCATATGGCACAGTCTGATATTTATTGAAGGCTGCTTGTTTTCCACCCATCTCTCATTGCTTGTGGTGACATCAAGCAGTTCACGATGCTGTTGTGGCGTATAGCAGAGTCTAACATTTATTGAAGGCTGCTTGTTTTCCACCCATCTCTCATTGCTTGTGGTGACATCAAGCAGTTCATGATGCTGTTGTGGCATATGGCACAGTCTGATATTTATTGAAGGCTGCTTGTTTTCCACCCATCTCTCATTGCTTGTGGTGACATCAAGCAGTTCACGATGCTCTTGTGGCATATGGCACAGTCTAACATTTATTGAAGGCTGCTTGTTTTCCACCCATCTCTTATTGCTTGCGGTGACATCAAGCAGTTCATGATGCTGTTGTGGCTTATGGCACAGTCTAATATTTATTGAAGGCTGCTTGTTTTCCACCCATCTGTCATTGCTTGTGGTGACATCAAGCAGTTCACGATGCTGTTGTGGCATATGGCACAATCTAATAGTTATTGAAGGCTGCTTCCTTTCCACCCATCTCTCATTGCATGTGGTGACATCAAGCAGTTCATGATGCTCTTGTGGCGTATGGCACAATCTAATATTTATTGAAGGCTGCCTGTTTTCCATGTGTGGTACACATATATATAGGCTTACAACATATGTAGGAAAGTTCCTCAGTGGCTTGCACAAGGCACTCTGGTTTGGTCTACCTATAAAACTGATCACCATCATACAAGTGACAAATCCTTGAGTGCAGCATTAAACAATAGTCGGATAGCCTTTTTTGCGAACTCCTCTCTTGTATACAGCAAAGCCCGTAAAACATGGTATCTTCTGTATGCTTGCCATTTCTAATGCTGATAGGTTTAGCCACAAGGATGTCTCCGTGTCTTTGAGACGCCCTATTTTGACAAAATTAGCATGGAAAAGATAGAGAAAATAGGAGGAAATTGGAAATGAGACGTCCTTCAGAGTTGCTTCATTCTGCATGATACCTGCCCGTATTTGCTAGCTATGTTAACACTTTAAGGAGACTAATGTTCGAGAACTTTACCTGTACCTCATCAACACAATATGATAAGGGCATGTCCATCATTCCTTACTAAGGTGTTCTCAGGCTGTATATCTCATGAGGAGTAAATGTAAAATTGAGACAAAGCACTTCAATTTAAATTGGATGAAGTGACCGCTATGGTCAGAGAGCATGTCAAAATGGAGTCTTCATTCCAGACAAGGGCTAAATTGCATGAATAAAACAAAAAATTGGTGATTTGGACTTCCTGTTAGAAGGATGCTCTACCCTTCCGCTATAAATATGCTCCTTGTCCCTTTTTAGTCCAGCACACATTTAATAGTGGAAATTGCCATCCTGTCCCTTGTTGAGGAATGTATCTTTGCACCCTGCAGGTTTTGACTTCGAGCTAAGGGTCAGCATGATAATTGCCAGGGTTTGAACTCAAGTAGCTACCCTCTTCTTGTGAGGTTGACTTTCTCAGCCTTTGTTTTTATTAAAGTGCCTTGTTTGGTTGTTTGCACTTTTAGTCATGGTACGGTATGACCACAGTCTCTTCTTGGACTGAGACTGATCAACCTAGGTCTGGACAATCATTTGAAATTTGCAAACATTTATACTGTATATTTATATTGTGTAGTTCTGCAGGAGTTATGGCCCTTGGACAGTTGTGCCCCTTGCATTGAAGAGAATGTTGATTTTATCTGTAACCTGACAACCTTAGTGGAGTCTGACTCCTAGTGATAGATCTCTTTCAGTTTCTCTTAACAGTACATGGACATCTACCATATGAATGGACTTCAGCAGCTGCAAATGTCCGATTTGCAGAGATGTCATCTTTGCCAGCAAATATCATGTTGTAACTTAAGTTTAAGCTTTTTGTGATTTGCAGATTCATTTCCTGGGCAAATGAACATCAGTGTGCTTGCCTAAAGATCTGTCTTTCAGTGTTTACAACACCTGAGATGTGGGTTCAATCCTGTTCCTGCTCATGACAGACTTTTTGAGGCTTCCGTACCTCTGTCAGCCATTGTATACATGTATGTTCTATCATAATATTTTCAAAATGGGATTAAACAGCAGTAAAATAAACATATGTAGTTGTGTGATTTATATTTGACCTGAAGGGAAGGGGTTTTCTCTGGTTGCAAAGTTTTCATGTTGTCCTACACATTTAAAATAAGGATAAGGTAGTGAGATGTACACTGCCTTACACATGTACATGTATCTATGTGCAAGGTGCAATGTACCTGCAGTTATGGATTTCTATTTACCATACATATTCTTTGTATGAGAGACTTCATACTTCTGAAGATTGTCTTACTTTACAAGTGTCATTGTTTTTCTTATTGTAATTTAATGCTAGTTATTCATATCTCCCTGAGATACATGTAGAACAAGTATCCAATGCATGCTGGCTTCCGCTCCGGCCGTAAGTGGGAAGGTCCTCCAGCAACCTGCAGATGGTTGTGGGTTTCCCCCGGGCTGTGCTTGGTTTCCTCCCACCATAATGCTGGCCGCCATCCTATAAGTGAAATATTCTTGAGTACGGCGTAAAATACCAGTCAAATAAATAAATAAAACAAGTGTAAGAGGGTGGAGAAACTGCCAAAGGTTATTCCAAGAGAGATAAATCTGTAATAACAGAACAATGCCTTCTCTTGCATTGACCAAATTAACAATAAACAGGACTATTCCTACACTGTAATCCTGTCAAGTACAGCTGCTGACGAGTCGTTTAGCTCTTGTAACAGTACAAGATATGACCTGTGCTAAATAACAAAAGGGACACAACTGTTGGGATTTATTTCAAGTACAGCTTCAATAGCATGCACCATATTAAAATTTGATGACAATTGAATATAATATGCCACTACATTCACACTTGAAATATACATACACACCTATATTGTAATCTAATTTTACAATGCTTTTATTATCATGGGCTGGAAAAAGGGGCAATGTTGTACTGCTTCAGTACAACCAAGAGTTGCCTCCCTTCATGTTCAACATAAATACTTTCTGTCTCATGTTAACTGTGTTACAAAATATCAAATGATGTGACATCCTTGCCTACAAATATTCAAATAATGCCAGGCAACTGTCCAAAGTCTGTTTTACTCATTTTTAATTCCTTTATTAGAAAATGTAAGTTGATTCATTTCTAGGTACAGTTGTAGTGACCTTCCTAAACAGTTTCATTGACTCCTCCTGAAAAGGTTTCAGTAGAGCTCCATTGCCTCAGTCCATAGCACATAGGTCAGTCTAGATTCATATTATTTCATTGTAATTATTGTCGCTTGCTCAATTACACACAATGTAAGCTTGAGGTGATCTATCAAAGGGATCGATTGTTCCCCTTCACTTCTGTAGGGGTGATCAGAATTTTGATCTGCTGGCTGAAAATCCAGGAGAACGATTTTCCGATCCCCTTGTTCATCCTCTTGTTGAGGCCTGTGTACTGTATGTACTGCCTGTCCTACATGTGGCTCTGCTAAGCCATCTGTCTGCTATCTCCTGTCTGTTGCCTATACAAATAGCATGGGCTCGCTCACTACTCAGAGACTGAAATAGATCCATGTGCTCATTTGTGAGTGCAAGGTAAGAATAGCCTTCTGACTTAAACAAATGCACTAAATTTTGAGGGCTCACAGCTCATTTCATCAGATGACTAATTGTTTCATTGTTCTTTTTTTTCTTGCTAAGCAGTGCTGAGCTGTGATTTGCAGCTTGCCTGAGGAAAGTATGGTGTATAAACTAATGTGATATTAGGAGTGTTGGCATTCAGTAACTAGGAATGAGAATTTACAGCTGATTTTAAGGGAAATCATGATTTCAAATTACCGAAACTTTGACTAAAGTGGCCAAAACTGATCATTTTACTAATTGCGGTTAGAGGGGCCTCCGTGGCTTAGTCGGTTAGCGCGCTAGCGCAGCGTAGTGACCCAGAAGCCTCTCACCAATGCGGTCGCTGTGAGTTCAAGACCAGCTTATGCTGGCTTCCTCTCCGGCCGTACGTGGGAAGGTCTTCCAGCAACCTGCGGATGGTCGTGGGTTTCCCCCGGTTTCCACCCACCATAATGCTGGCCGCCGTCGCATAAGTGAAATATTCTTGAGTACGGCGTAAAACAACAATCAAAAAAAAAATTGCGGTTAGGTAGTAGAAGAAATTTCTGCTGATTTTGAACAACAGTGAACCGGCTGCCCTGCATAACGTGAAAGTAATGTTACGATTAATGTTAGAGGAGGCATCTTAAAAACTACTGCAGATATTATTCTCAAGTTTTTCATACATGTGAAGCACAATAACGTGAGGATGTTCCATTGTTGATGGTCTGTGCTGAATTAATTAACTACATTACAAAATTCATGGCAATGTTCTAAAAGTTAAATGTTAACTGCATGTATTGCGCACAGATTTTGTATACATGACTCTAAAGCACAATAAGATGAGGGGCATGTTCCATGGTTGATGCCCTACTTGTGTGTTAATTACCATAAATTGCCAAATTTGTGATGTGCACATCTTCTTTATGTATTTGAATCCATGTTAAGGTCAGTATTTAAGTCCTTTATGTATCGAGCTAAAGTCTTGCATTCATGCGTCTCCTACGGGCAAGCTCTTGGTAGCCTTCCTACCAAATCTAATTTATTGACTCTGTGTCCTCTGTGAATATCCCTCCTCAAGAGTTATGTTGTTTAGTCATTCATATTTGACTGTTTGGCAGTGTGTATTTACTGAGATAAACCCAGACATGGAAAAATTGTGTGTAGTATACATATGTGTATGTATGCATATGCTTATTATAGTACATACATGTACCTACTGGTATGAATAGCTGAGTTATGACACAGATCATTCGTTAGAATGGGGCTGCAATTAAACCAATATATATATATATATATATATATATATATATATATATAAATCTAATTTATCCAGGGAACTGACATAGAAACAGGACAATCATTTCTGTGAAGTGCTCATGCCTATTCTTCAGTCCTCCAATGCTTACCCGGGGCCTGCGGGGCTCAGTCGGTTAAAGCGCTAGTGCAGCGTAATGACCCAGGAGTCTCTCACCAATGCGGTCGCTGTGAGTTCAAGTCCAGCTCATGCTGGCTTCCTCTCCGGCCATATGTGAGAAGGTCTTTCAGCATCCTGCGGATGGTTGTGGGTTTCCCCCGGGCTCTGCCCGGTTTCCACCCACCATAATGCTGGCTGTCGTCGTATAAGTGAAATATTCTTGAGTACAGTGTAAAACACCAATTAAAAAAAAAAAATCCAATGCTTACCCAAGTTTTCTGTCTGGCAGGTTGCCTACATGTACATGTATCTCCATCACTGACCTGTGGCTTGATCCTGTACATAAGAAGAACCTTTACAGAAAATGCCCCAGTGGTAAGTTTCTAAGATCTTCATTATAACCCAATATTTTATTTATTTATTTTTTTTGTTCAATGATTAAATGTTTTTGTTATTTTTGTGAAATGCACCTACATGTAAATTTTCAGGCCATTCTTAAGAAATTCTGTTACTGAGCGTAACCTAACATTGGATTTTTATATTTGGGTCAGTTGAATAAGCTTATTTTTTGGGGTCAATTGAGTAAGGTTTTTTGTTTCGGTCAGTTGAGCAAGGGTTTTTGTATGGGTCAGTTAAGTAAGCTTTTTTTGCTTGGGTCAGTTGAATAAGGTTTTATGTTTGGTTCAGTTGAGTAAGGTTTTTTATGTTTGTGTCAGTTGAGTAAGCTTATTTATTTGGGTCAGTTGAGTATGGTTTTTTGTTTGGGTCAGTTGAGTAAGGGTTTTTGTTTGGGTCAGTTGAGTAAGGTTTTTTATGTTTGGGTCAGTTGAGTAAGGTGTTTTATGTTTGGGTCAGTTGAGTAAGGTTTTTTATATTTGGATCAGTTGATTAAGCTTATTTGTTTGGGTCAGTTGAGTAAGGTTTTTTGTTTGGGTCAGTTGAGTAAGGGTTTTTGTTTGGGTCAGTTGAGTAACCTTTTTTTGCTTGGGTCAGTTGAGTAAGCTTTTTTGCTTGGATCAGTTGAGTAAGCTTTTTTTGTTTGGATCAGTTGAGTAAGCTTTTTTTGTTTGGGTCAGTTGAGTAAGCTCTATTTGTTTGGGTCAGTTGAGGTTTTATGTTTGGGGCTACTAGTCTCCCAGTCTTCACATCACCTCCATGAAACTTGGTGAGAATGATGAATATGATCTGGACATTTACTCATTTGATTGTAAATTAGGGATATTTACATTGTTATTCAGTATATAGCTGCTTAAGCAGCAATGCCGGGGTTCAAGTCGGTATTGCCCAGCCTATGCAGTGTCACGTCTGGTTACCCGAATGTTGTCCATGTATAGTTATATAACCAACTTAATTAGAAAGCTTACATTCTTCGTAGACATTAGTGCATTGTAAGTACACTGTATAGCATGTGTATGTAGATGTGCCGAACGGAATTAATCGACTTCTGAATAATATTTGAAGGTGTGTATTTCCCCTCTATTTTTCAGCATACATAGAGTACATATATAGTGCTTTGCACTCGGTGATTTTCAAATGTACAGTTGTAACAGTTTTCTGTCACGTGACCTCTAAATATGGTGGAAATTGCGCTTTTTCGCAATTTGATCCCAAGTATGGTGTTTTTGCACTGATATATAAGATCAGAAAGTGCTCGTTCTTCATAACCATCAATGCATTGTATGTACACTGTATAACATGTACATATAAATGTGTCAAACATAATCAGTCGACCTGTGAACAATATTTGAAGCCGTGCATGTCGTCTGTGTTTTTATCACAGCTCAACGATTTTCAGCATACATATATTACATACATAGCCCTTATTACACGGCGATTTTCAGCTTTACAGCTATAAGAGTTTTGTATCAAGTGACCTGCAAATCTCGGGCATTTTAACCACAACCTGCAACAAAGATATACACCGCAGAACAAAAATAAGACCGGATCCCTGGTGAGGATGTCAAACTATGTGAAGTAACGTGTAAATAATCTTCAAATTCAAATTTTACGTTTTCACATGACGTCACATCTTATGTATCGGTTAAAACCTAATTTGCAAACATATTGCATCCTTTTTCTGTCCAAATAGTCTCCAGGAAACGCTTGTTATGTGTGCTAAATTTTAAGTTGATTGGACAATAAGTTTTGGAGAAAATAACTGTCAAAATGTTTTGAATTCAGTCCAAAATGGTCACCAGGTCACGTGATTGAGTACACACAAATCTTTCCTCACAAGAGCACATCATTGGGTGTATCCTATATCTGAATTCCACACATTTCTGTTGAGCCTTTTCAGCTGTAAAAGTTTTTCAGTTTTAAAAATGTAAAAATGTCTTTTTTTTTTTCTCGGCATGTGTTACTTCCAGTTTTTGTAAATGTTGTCTGATTGCCTTGTTATGATGTTAGACCTTAAGATTGTATCTCTAGCTTCATTGGTTAAGGAGATATGCCCACTTCCGGTTTTGATGATGTCACTTCCAGTTGTGCAAAAATTGCATTTTCGGAATCCGCGTCCAAAACTGCATCAGATATGAGTATTTGCAGGACATAATCTGAAGAAATGTAGAAATTATGGGCAAACGCAATTTTTTTCACCCAATAAACAACGTGTACAATTTTCAATCAACCAAGTTTTCATCTTCAAAGTTAACATGCCTAGGCTTTGTGCAACTGCAGTTTAAATTTCAACTCATTTGCATCAGCTGTTCTGGAGAAGAAGATTTTTTTTTTTACATTTACGTCAAAATCCAAGATGGCCACCATGTCACTGAACCATATCTGCCCAAAATTTACAATGCACAACTCCAAGTCATACAGACAGATGTATTAAAATTTCATAAACTTTGGACTAACCATTTTCACCAGAAATGTGTCACAGTTTTGGTGACCAACCATAGTTCTCGAGTTACAGGCCATTGAAATTACGCACCCGAAAAAAGTTTTTTGAATATATCTCAAAAAGTGACCAAGATAGGCAAAGCAAATTTGAATCAGCGTTGCCAAATACACCAGAATACATATATTAGACACTTTTTATGACATCATGACTTCGAACAGACCAATGACTAGCTTCCAAAGCTTTTGGTGAATGTTAAAAGATTTTTTCAAAATTGCTTTAACTTGGATCATTCTACAAGTACCTCTGATGTCAAAAGGATCCATTCGTTGGTTCTTCAAGAATATTTTCAAAGGTTTTATTCAAAATCCAAGAAGGTCACCATGTTGGGTGACCAGAGCTAACCAAAAACATGCAAAAATTGCCCTGTAACCTTGTTCTTAAAATCACTAAATTTCAACAACATCCAATGAAAACTTTTCGTTTTACATCTCTTAAAGCGCTCAAAAAACTTTGAAGAAAACAGGAGAAAAATAATAATAATTAAAACATTTTCACGTTCTTCAACATGTCACGTGACTTCTGGAAGCAAATTTCATACACAATGCATGCCATATATTTGTCTGTTGTACAAAACAAAAACCAATGCTTTTAATGCTGGTGTTATCCATGTATCCTAATTTGCATATTTAGACACACTAAAAATGAATTATTTTCAAAAAATGTCAAAATCATGACAAATGTTGAGCTTTGCAAGATTCTTAAAGAATGGTTGGGTTTTTGGAAAAAAGCCAATATGGCCACCATGTCACATGACTGATCATCACCAAAAGTTACGGCGCACAGGTTAAGGCCTAGGCCTATCATGTGTTAAACTTTCAGCTTTCTAGCTCTTACCAAGTTTTTTACAACTCGGCGACAGATTCGTGAGGAATAACAATAACCATAAAAAAAAAAGAAGAATCAGAACAATTGCAATAGGGCTTCCAGTCTTGAGGCTTGAACCCCTAACTAGAAGCTTTTTAGAAAAGAATGGTATTTTAGTCAAAATCCAATATGGCCGCCATGTCACGTGACCAATAGTCATTAAAAATAAAAGCGGACATACATACACCAATGCCCATCATTTGTCAAAATTTCAGCTTTAGAATGATGCAACTGTTTTTGGCCTACAGCATGACAAATGCTGAAGACTTCACCTTTAACATGGCCAAGGGACCTCCGTGGCTCAGTTGGTTAGCGTGCTAGCTCAGCGTAATGACCCAGGAGTCTCTCCAATGAGGTCGCTGTGAGTTCAAGTCCAGCTCATGCTGGCTTCCTCTCTGGTCGTAAGTGGGAATGCCTGTCAGCAACTTGTGGATGGTCGTGGGTTTCCCCTGGGCTCTGCCCGGTTTCCACCCACCATAATGCTGACAGCTGTCATATAAGTGAAATATTCTTGAGTACAGCGTAAAACACCAATCAAATAAATTAATAAATATAATATGGCCCATGTTATTTAAATGGGGCATGTGTGGGGAAGGTTTCTCTCATTATACAGAAAACTATTTCACCTAGGAATAAGCTTAGCACATACTCATGTTCAGCATGCTAAATAACATATGACTAAATTCCTTGCACATTGAAATCCGATCAAATTCATTACATGTCCATATTGTGTCGTTTTTCAAGATGGCAACCAGAAGTGATTTTTAACTAGATTCCAATTTCTTTCTCAAACTTCATTGCGCTGTCTATTGGCTATATTGTGTCGAAATTTCAGAGTAATTTAAGATTTTCACGTTTTTCCAAATGGCCACCATGTCACATGACTGCTGGAGGCAAATTTCATGCCCTTGCAGAGGTGAGGTGTACACCTCACTGTGAGGTATAGATGAAGTGTACTGTACCTCAAATACACCCCAGCCATTTACCCATACCTCAGATTTATCTCAGGAATTTAGAACACTTAGATGATGTACCTGAGGTACACCTTAGAAACTTTGAGAGTTTGAGCGGTTTTGAACATGAGATGATGTACCTCAAATACACCTCAGGAACTTTAAAAACAAATCAACTACCTCAGAAACTTTAAAAGTTTGAAAAAAGTAATTGGTGTACCTCAGGAGACACCTTAGAAACTTGGAGAGTTTTTGATTATAATTTAGTGCTCAGGTACCCCTCAGCCACTGAGATTAGATTTACATTTTACTTCAAACAACATGGTAAGCACAAAATTACAAATATTTTTATGCAAAAGAAAACTGTGTATTAAGTAAATATAAGCCTTTGTCTCACCCTATAGTGACTTGCCATCCAGGGTTCAAATATTGACCAATCACAGAGCGTGGTTTTATTTGTCCCTGATTATTCCAAAATGGATGCCGTGAACAAGGTGCACATATATTTCAGGTTGTGGGAAAACAACTCAATTATGCATTGATTGATGCTTCCTGGGGCAGAATTTGTAACATGTTTTGACACATGAACAGTTGCAAAAGGCACAGAAAAGGAGTAGCACTAAATTTTGATCAAGCAGCTAGAAAGCCTCATGTAAATGTATATCACTATTGTTCTTGTAAGTGAGCTGAGATTTACAGTTACTGTAAACTAAGAACAGCCTGCACTTATTTATTTGGTTTGTGTTTTACGCAGTGCTCAAAAATATTTCACTATAATGATGGCGGCCAGCATTATGGTGGGAGGAAAGGGTTTACAGACAAACGTAAGTGTGTATGTCAACAGTTTGACCCGTCTGATCAGCCAGTGGCAATAAAGAACAATACATGATGTAGTAGGGACAATAAGTTGTACCCACATGTTGATAAACTTTCCAGTGATAGACCCTATATACAAACATGTATGTTTAAAATTGAATACAAACATGTATGTTTAAAATTGAATACAAACAATACTCTTTTTCCTGTATGTAATACCTTTCATTTTACACTGTTTATGCATAAGTTACATTATGTTCAATGCCTTTAAAAAATGAAGCTAATTTTTTTAAACACTGTTTTCAGAGCATTTTTTTATTTATTTCATTATCACACGTTCATGTAGATCCTGTATTTTAATTTACCGTTAAGTTATCAAAGATACATGTACATGGAGTAATGGCGGATTTTGGCTCAAAGTGGCATGGTGTTATAATTTTTTTGCCATGTCATGATTTCACTTGTAAAGGATTTTATCTTAATTGTCATTATAAACTATTCACAAAAATGTACGTGTGTGGTTATTATTAGGGTTAATTAATCTTCCCAATGTGCTTACAGATGTTTTGTTCAGTTGTTTGTATGGCTCATAAAAGGATTTAAAAAACTTTGCTTGTGTTTCCCTCTGTCTAATACATGTAAAGCGAGCAAGCTAATAATATATACATGTATGACTAATGTGGGTAACAAGTCAAGAGTTGTCTCCCTTTGTAGATGGCATAGGTTTTATCTTGTCCATAACAGCTTCTGCTCACACAGATACATGTATAATAAAAAATATATAGCTCTCCACATTTAGGTGACACTATTGACTATATACCAATTGAGTTTTGAGCAGTGGTGTGAGTATCTGGTGAAATTTCCTCAATGATCATTCATCAAACCTGTACCATAGGTGCACCTATAGTTATGCACCTATTTGTTTTTTATTGAGCAAGACCTATTTTTGAAGAACATTACTCATTGAAGTGATGTTTTGTCACAGCTAGACTTGTAATACATGTACCTAACCATAAGCAAGTTTCATTAAACTTACACAACGTTGTTGTTTTTCAGTGACCTTGAGCTATTTGTTTAAGAATTCTTCACCGCCAGTTTTATAGGTGGAGGAACCCAGGGTGCCTTGGAAAAACCACTAACCTTCCGCAAGTTACTAACAAACTTTCCCAGATGTAACCTACACCTGTGTACTGTCTATATGTGAAGGCCAAAAACACTTAATCTTCATGAACGTTACGGTTAGACTGCACCAAGAGTCGACCGTTTGTTGTCATAAAGGCGTCACATGCGGCAACAGCATGTGTAACTACAAATTCCTTTCCCAAGGCCAATTTGTCTTTTGATTACTTCTGGCCAGATTTATCAAAGTTATACCACATGTACACTAAAGCAGTGCAAAGAACCATAGTTATATATGGTGACATTGGCCTATTTTTTCAAGGTCATTGGGGTTAACTCATTTTTTATTTGATAGGTTTGAGTTTATATATCTTGACTGCTTTAAGCAACCCCTTCATTGAACTTGCCACATCAGTGTTCACATGGTCCAGTAGAAGAGTTGTCCAGTTTCCATTGATTTTTCAGAACCTTTTTCAGAATTTTTTTCTAGATATGGCCATGATAAGGCATGGATCATGAGCAGAAGAGGTCTCCTGTTCATAGACCAATTCAGTCATCACCTATCTAAGTAATTATTAGAATTGTTATATCAAATACAAATTTAACACCATCCAAAAAAGACAGTTTTATTTGGGACCCAGTCATTTAGCCATCAGGGGGTCATTCCTATCATTTATAGGAATGTTTTGTCGTCAGGATTATTGCTGTAACTTGTTTGGAATTAGAGTTTCCCAAGCTGAAATGAGAGACACTACTTTTAGAGTTCAGTTTAATGGCATGAATCAGTTTTGAAAATATAATATATGGACATTTCAGTCATTTGCATACATTTGTGTTGATGTAAATTATGACCTCACATGAGACTTTATAATGTTTTGGGGGCTGGTTATGACTGTGTTTGTGCTGTTTGTCTTTGAGTTGTCAAACCCAAGAGGAGTTCGTTTAATGTCAGTCCTATATTGGGAACGTGATTGCCTTGCTTCTACTGTTGTCAAACCCTTGGTGGCAATAAAAGATAAACAAACATTTAGGTGACTGATGTGTTTGGAAATAGTTCTTGCAGTCATTGACCTGCATTGTCCAGTACTCTAGCTGATTGGTATTGAAGGATCTGTGATGACTCCCAAGATTTCCGACCACAATATGTAGTACATATTGAGTTGACCTTGTGGGTTAGATTTTTAGATTTTTACTACCGCTTCCACATGTAACTCTTCCAGTGGTTGCGATATCTGATCTGTTGTTTTTTTGCCATGTAACTAATTAACATCTTACTCACACTATTAGTCCATCTAATGAAAAACATACTTTCATGCTTTCGGAAAAAACTGAGAGAAATGTAATTTTTTCCTGTCAACACTATTAATATCTGCCCTAAAAATGAGGAGAATTAGGTTTTCTCCATTCATGAAATTGACCTATAACTTATAATCAAAATAGTGCTTGAGTATATCATTAAACAACAATCAGTGTAGTGAATAGAGCACAATGTTTTGGTTGTGTGTGTTGAAAGCTCTCAGTTATAAGGACCAGTTGTATTTCTCCTCAAAATTGCCGTGATAATAGAGAATTTTTGTCCTAGGTTGGTGTGTTATATTCAGTCCCTTGTTTACATCCAGTTCTGGTTGTTGACATTGTAGGTTGATATCTTTTATGATGTTTGAATACAGCCCTTGCAGCAGGCTTTAGTCAGGTACCTGGCGAAGGGTGGGGGTGTATTCCAGACATTCTTGTTTCCTCCATCCCAAACCTGATCGCCATCGACATCAGAGAGCATGACATAAAACCCAGTCAATCAGATCTAATCTGTTGCTTACTTTTGTGGCTAAATCCTTGCTCATTTGATGCATATGAATGGTAACAATCGAAAGCAGGTCTTGAAGTTTTCTTCACCCGTACACTGAACCAAATGTGCACAAGTAATATATGCTTGAGAATGTTGTTAAACCCCTGCAAAATAAATCATATCTGTTTTTAATTTTCACAGAAATGGAATCCACCAGTTCCCATGCAGTCCCCCAAAATGAGATGAAGGATGAAGAACAACAACTGATTCCACCTAAAGGACATTTGGCTCAAAATCACACCCAAGACATGGGTGTAGGTACGAGTACAAACCCAGCTTCTGAAACTTCGACATGTGATGGTGATGAATACCTCAGTAAGGTACAAATTGGTGGGCACAAAAGTCTGGGCTCTATAGGAGGTAGTTTAAGCCAGTGCAGTGATGCTGACCCTGGGCGTGTTAGTGAATGTGCTATTCCTGATAGGGAACCCATAATCAGTTCTGAAAGTCAGTCTGGAACATCTTTAAAGGAGACAGAATCAAGGAAAGCTCAACCTGCAACCAATAAAGAGAACAAAGATCCAGAAGAATCGACACCTCGCAACACAGAAACCAATGCAAAAAGTCATTCTACCAGTACTTCTACAAACGAAGGCATTGCTCAACCTTCTGACACATCCGAAGTCAACAAACTGGATGAGACGTCACAGGGAAGCAGTAGTCAAGGTCGTATTGGAGCAGAGGATGACAAGACAGGAACCTCTGATATTCTGGGGAAGAAGTCAGTAGAGGACAATGCATCTGAGAAAGCTTCGCAGAGAGAAGGAGAAATTCCTGCTAGGAAAAGAGACACTGCTGACACAAACACTGAGGTGGCAGACTTTGTTTGCAATTCAAGCACTGCACAGCTGGAGTTGGAAACGACCACACCATTTGAAGGAAAGTCTTCAGCTGATGTTGTGAATGCCAGTGAGAATTCAAACAACTTTGCTGTTGACCAAAATGCATCCAAAAGTTGTGATGCCAAGATAAATACTGTAATTGGTGAGCTTGACACAAACACAGCTGAAAAGGTTGATGGAAATAATGGGAAAGCACCGTGGAGTTCAGGCGAACCTATGGCGCATGGACCAACGAACACTAACATTAGTGCTAAGCCGTCTCTAATTACTTCGTTGGCATTTCTTCGTGATAGCCAGTCAGAAGAGGATAGTGAGGATGAGTCTACCTTGAAGATTGATGAAGACAAAGCCTTGGAAGGATCGGAAACCTCCATGAATGCCATAAGTGAAGGACTGGACAAAAAACAAGATGAATCCTCTAGCAGTATATGTACAGACAAAAGTGGTGGTGACTTCGGTGCACCAGATGGTGAATCAGACACCTCAAGAAACCCTCAAACAGAAGACATCCCTCAGGGGTCTGATGGGAAAAATTTGCTTCCTAATGATAGCATCAGGCTGCGAGATCTGAAGATAAAATTAGAAAAGTTCAAAGAAATCAACAGAACTTGGCAAAGGAGAAAACCTGAATTAAATTCAGAAAAGTCTGGAAGGTCAACTCCTACACTGACCAGGACAAATATTTTTGACGCATTAAATGCTTCTCTTCCAGCGACATCCGAAGATTCAACTGACACAAATGTGCCTGAGCCAGGAGGCTCAAAAGAAAATTTGATCAATGAATCAGAAAGGGACACATCTGCCTCTTCAAATAACAACCCTGAGCAGACAAATGTTACGGATATGTTGGAAAAGTCACCAAACGTATCTTCGAATCACTGCAAACAAACGGAAGCCACTGAAGTACACGCGTCTTCAGGTTCCATTATAGAAGGAGATGCCATTGTTCCCTCTGACAAGAATATTGCACGTGATAACGGTAGTACCATAAGTATGGTGCGGAAAGAACTTGAAGCACTTACCAATCTGCTTAGTGAGGAGCCTGTTCAGCAGTCAATCGAACATGCCAAGGACAGCACATCGAAACCAGATCCTGCCAACAGTGTTAAGCTTACGAGTGAAGCTGACAATAACTGCCCCAGTGCGACAGAATTGAGCCAGGCAGAGCCAAATGGAAGCAGCAGTACGAACCATGGAAAAGAATTAGTCACAACTTCAGTCCTAGCAAGTCCATCTGCAGACCAGAACTGTACTGAACATGATACCGCTGCGAGCAAAGGGTCCGAAAAGACACCTAGCGACAGTGCAATACCGTCCACACTTTCGGCTCATGAGCCCTTAGAAGATGAAGAACAGAACATGAGAATAGCCGAGATATTCACCTTGCATGAGAATCCAGAAAAGTCAACCACATCAGCCAAGAACAGCGCCCTCCATATGAATAAGGAGAACCCTACAGTCAGCTCCAAGACAGTTGGTACAGCATCAAACGAGTCTTTGCTTGATATATTAAATAAGAGTGCTGATGATCCATCAGCTCCACTAAAGCGAACACCTCAGAAACCTGCTGAAGTAAATTGGCCTGACTTCGGAGTGAAACGCTGTCAGCGATGCAGCTTCACAACATCGGATGACGCTATTCTGCAAGTGCACACATGCAAACGAACCATGGGCGGAATTTCTGCTTCATCC
Source organism: Liolophura sinensis (assembly GCF_032854445.1). Classification (NCBI taxonomy): domain Eukaryota; kingdom Metazoa; phylum Mollusca; class Polyplacophora; order Chitonida; family Chitonidae; genus Liolophura; species Liolophura sinensis. The sequence continues at coordinate 19,722,896 of NC_088304.1, forward strand.
ACTGAGAAGCCTTCTCCAACTACAGAACTTCTCAGATCTAGCCAAAGTCGATTACCCAGCGTTAACCCAGAGACACAATCACAGAAATCCAGTAAGGACGGTGACCTTTCTTCTGCTTCGCCTGTCACAAGGAAAAAAATATACATGCCTCCACCTTCACCAAAAGTACAAAGGGGCATTAATTGTCGAATTGTTCGAATAGATAAAACCCAGTATCTGTGTACTATATGTAACTACCGAGCAAGTTATGCCCTTTTCATTGGTCATCTAGTTGAGCACATGATTGAATATCCATATACATGTCCTCACTGCACATCTCCAGGAACTCTATATTTTCAGCGGTGTTCTGATGTAACTGCCCACATAAATACTCATAAGAGTGCATCTCACAAGTTTAGTATGTTCGGCTATACAGCAGCAAAAGAATTTCTGGACCGATTAGCAAAAAGTGGAGCAGAGATATTGTCTAATATTTGGATAGACCCGAGCGTGAAAGTGTCTGAAAAAGTTTCCGATCCAGCGGGCCTATTGCCACCTGTAGCGAAGCCCTATATGACACCCACAACTACAATATCCCAAACAGGGACAAATTTAAGCACGACCAAATCTTTGACACAACCAGTTTTTTCGTCTGTGCCAATACCTAAAAGCATTCCAACAACACCGGTTTCATCGCTACAAAATTTTTCGCCGTCTCTAGTGTCGCCGCCTGCTACAGCGACAAGCTGTTCATCTACTGTACGTGGCGTCGGACCATTTAACGTACTTCATCAGGGCAGTGTGCAAGTCCAGAGGACTGTGGTTCCTACATTGGTACAGTCGGGACCTATTGCTGGAAACCCTCTGCTATTGCTTGTTCCTTCTGCAACGGTTGGCCAAGGCGCAGTGGTTCAACAAACTGCAACATTGCCAAATATTATTCCAACAGTCTCCATGCCAAATGCAACTAGACATCCCCACAATCAAACTGTCTGGTCAACACAAATGCAGCAGTCATTGCCAACAAATGTTCAGCAAAGAGAGCAACCAGCAAAATCAGACGTCGCATCAAAACCGAGCTCAGCTTGTGAACCCAGAGCTGCAATTCAACAGAATTCATCCAAATCGCCCAATATTCATAAGAAAACTAATAATACAAAAGGTGTTACTGTCGGCAGAATAAGAGACAACATGTTCTGTTTTGGTTGTAACTACAAAACTGTTTCAGAGGCTGAGTTCAAGAACCATATCTGGAAACATTTACATGGGAATAATACACATTGTTCTCATCAGAGAGGTCCAGGGGATCCATCGTCAACGCTTTACTGTCCGTTTATGGAGAAAATTTATGCCGCTGTGCCTGTTATAAGTTCAGGAAGTATGTCAACCACTGGGTCGCAAGGGCCTTCCAAACAGAAGAGTTCATCAACAGAGGGTCAGAAAGACACCACATCACAAGTTGAAGGCGTATCTATGAAGTCCGAGAAAAAAGAAGACAACTCTGTGAACGAGGAGGATGACAGTGATTGCGAGATCATTTCTGTTGGTAAACCTAAGCCTTTGTGCATTGATCTCACGGAGGACGAATCGTCCTCATATGCTGAAGCAGCAACTGAAATTCAGAAGCAAGAAGGTGAAAGCAAATTAATGATCCAATCATCATATTCCTTAAATACAGAAAACAGCACAGCTGTAGATAATAAAGTTTCGCTAAGTGAAAACGTCAGGACAAATGTAACTAATGGAATGGGGCAAGAAGTGGAACAACAGGCTACAGCAAATGAACAAAACGCAACCTCGCCAAAACCGCCACAACCTGGGGGATCGTCTCAGAATAATGCAGTTAGAGATTCCATGTTTTATGTGTGTGGCTTTTCAAACTGCAAATTTTCCGGTATCACATCTGAACAGTTCAAGCATCATCTTCTTATACACCACCAAGGAGCAAGCCAATATCCATGTGCCCACTGTGGTCACAAAAATCCTGGAGAAGAAGAGCTGTTTCGTCACATGCTGAGCCACAGTTCTGCAAAGGTCTTCCTTTTATACAAGTGTGGGTTTACAAAATGCCGTTTTGGGACAAATCTGATTTCGGAATTTCAGCAACATAATGACATCTTTCACAACGATGCCGAGTCTTTCACATGCGCGTCTTGCAAGTCGAATTATTCGTCACTAGCTGCTCTCTGCAGCCATTTTACAGCCAGCCTTCTGAAATTTGTACAATGCCCCTACTGTAGTGTGAAAACTAAAGATAGAAGGACTATCCTGCAGCATATTGGGCAAACACATCCAGACAAACCGCGGCAGATAACTGTTACGTCTCAGCTGATATGCAGTTCAATTAATCAGGAGAAAAAAATGTTAACTGAGAAAAGCCACCAAAGTCCTGATGAAGCTGCCAATGGTCCTCTTAGAAAAAACCAAAAACCTTCAGTCGACACACCTACAATGACTGCGTCAGTTGACACCTCAGACAAAGCTACATCGGATGCTCCAAACACCAGCCAAGCCACTCTGTCAGACAGACTTCAAGAAGCAAAGAACCTTCGATGCCTCCTTTGTTCTAAGGTCTTCAAATCTGTCGCTGAACTTACTAAGCATTATGGAAGTTCTCACAAAGGTCCGCATGAATTAACTATTCATGACTGTAAATTCTGTAAGTTTAGCACAAATGACACCGTTCACATGGAAAAGCACATGGCCGATTTCCATCCAAATGAATTAATGCTTTACAAATCAACGAAGAAATTCATTCCTCGGAAAGAATTTAAATGCCAAGTCTGCACGTATGCTACGTTCTGTCCGGAAGAGCTATCTGAGCATTTTAACAGCCACGAAGTTGTTTATGTACAATTCGAAACTGCATCCATAGATCCTGCTGCATTAGGTAAAATCAGTAAGTTTACTTGCCGAATATGCGAAAAGAACTTCGAACGCTATGCAAAACTAGCAGCACATACATATAATAAGCATCCTGATGTGAAAAGCATCCAGGTATACAAGTGTGAACTTTGCGCCTTCTTGTCTACAGCTTTGCGTGCAACTTTTCAACATTGCAACAGGGCGCACTCCGGTAAGGAGAAAATTCTTCGTTTCCAACGCGTTATAAACCGTGCTTCTGAACCAAAAACGATACCAACAGATTCTTCTGAGCACGATTTTAGTGTGCATTGGTTTCACTGCGAAAACTGTTCCTTCAGTTCAAGTATTCGGGAAGACCTTCTGGAACATCTAAAATCTCATAACACAGCTGATGATTCTGCTAAAACCTCTAAGGAAAGCCCCCAGTTGGAGAAATCCACGGAAAATAAGGAAAGCGTGGACGTCCCACCTGAAGGTGTACTGAACTCTAGTATGAAGTGTCCTCACTGTCAGTATTCTACAAAAGTAAAGGTCAACCTTTTCCGGCATATGAAACATCACAAGTCTACAGACTTCTCTTCCATCAATGATAACAACTTCAATGACCTTCCATGGAAAACGTCACCTGTGAAAAGCGTACCTAAAAATGACACGTCTTCTCCAAACAAAAGTAAGGAACATTCTCCTGACGCCAAAGGAAAACTTGAACAGCACAACGATGAACCTAAAGTGTCGCCAAATTCTCTGAAACATGGGAAATACGACATTCGTCCTACAGGATCTCCCACCAAATCTGGACAAGAATTTTATAAGTGCCGACTTTGCTCATTCAAGGCATCAAATATACAGAGTTTGTCCGGACATCTGAGCTCCCACAAGTCAACCACATACCAGAAGTGCTCATATTGCCCCTATAAATGCACCACCAAGTCAGTGATGATTAAACATCTCAAAAAACGACACAAGAATATGCCTAGAAAATATGACAAAGCTACGAACGTTTTGTGTGCAGAGACCAGCAGCCCTGATGGAAAGCAGTCTGCTGCAAAGAGAAAAGCCCATGACAGCACAGAATCTCCGGCGAAAAAACTAAAAGGCAATGTCACTGACACTCCTGCATATGAATGTGTGTTGTGTGGTTTTAAAACTAAGACCATTAATGCCTTAGAGGAGCATTTCAAGAAACGTCACGACGTCAAAGCTTTCGTGTGCAGCCGATGTAAATTCAACACCTTGAGATTATTAGATATGGAGGAACATTTAGAAACTGTTCATAATCAAAAGCAGATGTTATACAAAATGTCTGATGTGAATTCTTCCCCAGCTAAAAGCGATGGTGTCCTTTCAAAACAGCACATGAAATGTGGACTCTGCTCCAGTATCACGGCTTCCAAACCTGCCCTAATTGAACACTCTCTCCTCAAACATGGTGTCGATGTTAAACCAGTGATGTCTCCTGTTCAGGTGCATAAATGTGTTGACTGCGGGAGGCGTTTTAGACATAGACAGGAGGCGAAGGAACACAATGACGGATGTATGAAAAGAGTCCTGAAAGAAAGTGAACGGACGGCTGCTTCTGAACAAGCCAAGCAGAGCACTTCTGTGGAGACAGACTCGAATGATAAGATACCGTCTCCAATTCTGACAGGTGTCTTTCCAAAAGACGAGTCCACCCCTGTGAAGGAGAAACCTATACATCCTTCGAGTAACAAAAACTCCCCTAAAGAAAACTTTAACAATGAGGACAAATCTAACGAAGGTCTGCAATCACTTGAAAGTTCCCACAGCAAGGACTTGGAAACACCGCTCATGTGTCATTCCACAGGTTCCAGAGAAAAGTACAAGTATTTTTGCCATTTATGCGAACATTCCGTATTGTCCAGACGAAGAATGAAAGAGCACTACTTCGTACATTTTAAATACTACCCATACAAATGTGTGTACTGTCCAAAAGTGGCTTCCAGGGCTGATCGTCTTCATAAGCATATTTTGCGTATTCACCCAGGAAAGGTGTTGGATTCCAAGCTACGCAAAAATGAACAATTTGAGTTGAAAATTGACCGGTTGCTCAAACAGAAAAGACAATTATTATCCGATGTAGAAGGAAATCCTGATGACAAAAAAGAGAAACAATTAAAAGCTGAGAAGAGCTCTCCCCAAGGTAGGTACAGTAGAGGGAGCACTCCGCTGTGGGCAAAGCGAGACTATGATCCATCGAATCCATTTCATTGTGAACATTGTAATTTTACCACTCGGAACAAAAGCAGTCTCCAGAATCACATCATCTTGCATAGTCCTCCGAGAATTAAATGTCATATATGCAGTTATACAGGACATTTCCCATATTTAATGAAAAGACATTATGAAAGATGGCACCCTGGTAAAGAGGTGGCTTTCACCCGGATTCAGTCCGAAGATGATACCCTTCATAACTCTACCCCGCTGCCTGCTGAAGCCTCACTTCCTGGTTACAACCCACTGTCCGGCTTAGAAAGTTCAAGATCAAGTCCTACAACTAGCACCTCAGGTTTGAAAAGGAAAGCAGGGGAAAGCTCTCCTGATATGGACAATTTCAAAATTATAGCGGATGAGGATTCAGAGTCAAAAATTTTGGCGCATTTACCTTTGCAGGAACTGTATGAAAAATACCAAGATGAAACAGGAAAAACAGCGTTCAGGTGCTTAATGTGTGCTTTTTGCAGTCATACTTCAGGACTTATTGCAGCACATATGTACAAGCATATGCCCAAGTGTTTTCAATGCTGCTACTGCAACTACAGGGCATATCCAAGGTGGGTTCCATTTATATCTACGTGTATTGCTCGAATAATTGTGGTTCATTGTCTTCTGATCTGTGATCCAAGAAAAGACGCCATTCCCGGTATTAGGTGCACCACTTTCTCGCGGTTTGAACGGTCAAAGATTGTGTATTTGACCCGCTAGTTAGCAACACTTGGCGATAAAAGATTCACTCAACTTTAAAATAATAAAATGAAAATAAAGTCAAAGAAAATGATATTAAAAAAAAATCAAAGAACAAAATTATTCATTCGACTTTCTCTGGCTCTGAAGTGCATACCGGTACCTGAAATGCTGTTTTCGAGAAATACTTTTTCGAACGATTTGATCTGCCTAAGTTATCCCAATGGCGTGTTTAGTTAAGCTTGAACTAGATTCCTGTTTAGATTGGGGATGTCATTTTGGGGATGCGCAGTCCACCAGCAGAAATGAAGATTATGGTTATGTGGAAATAAGGGAAATGACAGCAAAGAACATTTTTAATCTTGCATATTTTGCGGCTCAAATTTACCATTATATTTTATGCATATTTTCCGTCAATGTGTGGGCATTTTCACAAATGACGTGATCGGTGGACCCGCGGGATTAGCAAGCTATCCGTGTTAGCATCACAACGGCAGCCTGCTTAATTTCCAAACTGACCGCGCAGGCCACAGGAAGATTATCATTCAATTTTCACTACATACACACAAAAAAAGAAGGATTCCCCAACCCACCCCATTTTTCTCTTTTGAACGTCCTAAAAGTGCATGTTAACATAAAAAAAACTTACGTGTCATGTATCCTTTAAAAAAGAAGTATCCCTTTCAGTGTCGATGACTTGACATTTTTTTCCGAAGGTCAGCAGTGTTCTTACCTAAAATATGTTCTGTTTCAGCTCCAGTATTACAGCTCATATGAAACGAAGCCATGAAGGTGAACCTCGCAGATTTAAGTTCTTCGAGGAATTGGCGCTCCTACAATACAACCAGATGCTAGCGACCATAGGTAAATTGCCTTTCGAAATGCCCAAGACTAAAAAGCGCAGGATCTCGTTGGATATTAATGGCGAAACCAGCAGTAGTGATGAATCTGATTCAGAGAAGAGTAGTAAATTTCAGATCCCCACGGATTCGAAGAAATGGAAAAGTTGCGTTAAGGAGGGGAAATTTTCGGACACGGGCCCAATCATTTTCTGTTGTCATTTGTGTAAATTCAAGATACCTGACAGGGGCTTGTTCGGAGAACATTTATCACTTCACGAAGCTTTCATGAAGCCAGGCAACCAAAACGAATTGGCGAAGTGCGGGTTTTGCTCATTTTCATCTACTAACGTCAAAGAATTCAATGAGCATGTTTCCACACACGTGTCCGAGCGTCCATTCAAATGTTTGCGGTGTGGGCATTCGTGTTTCACCAAAACACACATGAGAAATCACATTAAAAATAAGCATCCAGGAGAGAAGATAGCCTACTCTGAGAAGTCGCCAGAGCGATCAGGTCTGGTTCGAAAAAGCACACCTGTGGACTCTACGTGTGTAAATTTTGAGCCATATGTTGAAATCACAGACATCTTGTTGCTGAAAAACGCTATGTTCGATCGCCTTGTGTCGTCATCCGGCATTACTGCGGCGAATCTTGAAGACCTTTCAGATGACAAGTTCAATGCAGTTATAAAGGCTTCTGGATTCACCGACGAGGATATTTACTCTGACATCGATACCAATGCATCTCATGGTCCAGCATCGTCTGAGGATCATACTTCTATGTGATCTCTTCGCGAAATCGGACTTAATAGATTCCAGAGGTTAAGCCTGGATATCTCATGTTACATAGGTGCATCACAATGTCGTACAGTGTGTTAGGACAAACGTATTTTTGATGCCACTTATGCTGTAAGAGGACTGATGTCGCTGGTTTTAAGGCACGGTAAGCGTACCCTTACCTAATGATTAATAGAGCCTCTTGGATGTATAGTGCTTAATGATGTTAGACGTTCAAAGTTGATCATGCTTCCAACGTATACATGCATTTTACATTTACTTTCAAAATGTCTTCCTAAATTAAATGACTGAAGAATCATTAGCCGTGAGGGAAATACACCTACAATCAAATGTTCACCTAGAATCACGTGTCGAAAACTTGCAAATGCATTTCTTAAAATTAATGCAGTATTTTTCCGACCATTTTTTTTGTTGTTTGTTTATTGTTACTATTTTAACTGGTTCTGTATATATAATTAAATGCTTGCGTTACACAAATTACACTAATTTATTAAATGCACAGGGTTTATTACCATTCATGGCGGGACCGAATACCTCAACGTGAACGCAGTCACAGCGTCATGAATGATACAACATTCATACTTGGCTTTTAGGATAAATGTACCCCATAGATCAGCTTGTGATTCGTTGCTTTTATGAGAAGAAGACGCTGTAAACATACTATACAAGCTGTTTTCTTGAAAATCCATAATGTTTGGGGGGAAGTTAATGAAATAAATTTTCTCACGAATTTTCAAAATTGATCATGATTAATCGATTAAGATCAAAAGTTGAAGAGGTATATATGACAGTTATACGTGTATTTACATGTGCCATTCAGCTGGGGTCCGCCCAACAGAAACTGTCTTGGTAACCCATACTGAAGTCCTGCGTTGCTGGAACAGTTGCGTCTGCTGCAGTTATGTTTTGTAGAAGTGCTTTTGTGATCATATTCCTACAAAATCAAAGTTTAATTTGTGTACATTAGGAGATTGTCGCGCCATTTGTCGCTATTGAAACAGCACCATTATTAGGGGCACTTTCTTATTTGGGGGAGTGTGAAACCTACTTCCTGGTTCGTTAACCTTTTGCATTTATCCTGCATTGTTAAAGTACTCTTCAACTTGCCATAGTTATCAGTATTATTTTCCGAAATGTATCTTGCAATAACTTGCACCGTTATGTAACTTGGATGATTCTTCAGTCATTGCTGTATACATGCGCATAAAAGAGATGATGGGATCGCTCTGTTGGTTTCCGCATGTGTGGAAGTTTTTATCGTGTAGATGTAACCTTGGCATGTATGAACTATTCTTTGTGAAACATAGGGCATTAGATTTTATCATGTATTGTTCCAGTATAAAAACAAATCAAAGGACTTCTTTTGATGTGTAAGTGCTATACTGGTGGCTTTGTATTAAATTATTTTTGTTATTTCAACTGCAGTAATTGGCTTTTGTCTGTGTTTTTGGGCGATGTTCACAAGGTAAACCTGGATCTGTCGTACCAAAGACTTCAAAAATGGTTCTTGTTTCTGCCCCGCTTGGCCCCCAGTACTGAGAGGTTAGAGCTAGGAACCAGGACTGGTTGCCCGGGTTGTCCGTATAATGTCACTGGATGTGTGTTATGTCTGGTGTCTTTAGCTTGATGCAAAAGTTTAGTGGCGAAAGCACATTGCCGGCATGGACGTGTTTTGTCACAAGACACTGTATATGTACACACACTTAATGACTCATCCTCGTTGTATGACTGCAAATTTGTTAAATGCGACGTAAAACCCAAAGCGTGCATAAACCCAAATACAATCACTACACATCGATATGATGGAAGACCATATTCTCAAAAATTTAAACACTTCTTAATTTATAATGTTAATCTCCATATGCCATGTTTCGACACCAAAAACTCATTGCCTCGGGTCATAATTATTCAGAAACCAGTGCCATGCTGGATATTGGGCGAAGTTCAACATGTATAAACGGAGAGCGACACCAGTTAGCTAATCTGCTATCGACTTTAAACTCTGTGACGCTGTCACAGACATTATATTTGACATTATACCTCATTGGGTTATTCTCCGTTTCCATTGGTAGAGAGACGGTCACATAATATTCCGCAAAACACAAAGTACAACGGTCACGCGCCCAAGGAATGCAACGTCACGCTTACAAAGAATTATGCCACGTTCACGAGGCATTGTCCAACGATCTCGTGCTAATATCCAACGATCACGTGCGTTACTTCCACAGCAGTTATCTGCCGTCTAGAGCTCTCTGGCGTCTACTTGTTCGGAAAGTAAACAACCGGACGCTGGTTATAGCTCCGTTATCGACGTTCAAATTCGGCGATTTAAAGTACAGCTCAAAAAGGTACGGTTTCTTTCGGTATAATAAAACAATTGGTGCATGCTGTGGGGGTGGGACATCGGAATTGCCAGCTCTGAACAAGTGATCTGCACTTCTCTCGCTCTGACAATCCCTGATGTCCCACCTCATAGCATGCTCTATCTGTATATTATTCACACGTTTTAGTACAATATAATCTTCGTAAATTTTATTTTATCTCTTGTAGTATATATGATCTCACAGCATTATGGTTTTAAAGTTGTGATAATTCATAATTCTGTTATGAGAAACAGTAAATGTCTTTTCGTGGAGACAGTAGTGAGCTGTGTAACTGCGTGGAGTTTGCTCTAACAGCGTGTTTGTGGAGCTACTGAAGAAAAAAATACTTTACACGCCCATTGTCCAGCATGCCACTTGTGTCTTAATAATGATGACGTCACCCGACAATGAGTTCTTGGTGTCGAAACAAGGCATATGGAGTTTAACATTGTAAATTAGAAAAAAAAACATTTTCCTTGTAACAACATAGACGTACAAGATACCAATGTGTAGAGCTTGTGTTGTTACGTGTCACTAAAGAAAGGCAAATTTGGTAGCGAATATGACTGATTTTACAGACAGTTGAATATAGGCGACTGGCTGAAATAAATAGACCATACTTTCAAGCATAAATATACCGAGCTAAAATAATGTTCTTCGGACACAAGGTCACGAATGGAAGCATAGTCTCAACAAAGCTTCAGCGTGCACTTGTTACACAACACTTTAAACTGAATTTAGGTGTTTGGGAGTCGTACGGGTAGAGCTAGTGAGGCAGGCTTGTTTTTCGTGAACAAAAGAGGGTGACTATAACAGTCGCAATCCTGGAATTGTCTCACTGGCACTGACACACCTATAATAGGCCTTACAAACCATTTTGAACTTGAAATGGACATAACTCGTGAGAATTTAACAGTATTGGTGAACGATAAATATACTGAACAAAAATATAAACGCAACTCTTTTTGGTTTTGCAATATTTCACAAGATAATGAGTTGTTTTGTCAATATAGTAGCAAAGGATGACCAAAAGCAAGCCCTACACCAGTGTACAGTCCAGCCTCCAAAACCAAAATGTTGTCGATTTCAAGCCTATTCACCATTGTGACCCGTCAGAAAGGTGTGGTCCTATCTGTAGTATTCAGTGATCTATAAGGTTTCCCGAAGTCAAAAGGAAACGATGCCACAAATGCCACAAAATCAAAGTGAACGCACCATTGGCATGCTCGACACTGGGCATCACCCTTAAAACCGTCGAGTCCTTAACGTTAATGTGTCAACGATAAGTCGTCTCAGACGACGTCAGGAAGAAATTCGGCACGACAACGAATCGCCTGCATGCCCGCCGATCGCATGTAACGACAGCCGGACAAGACCGCCATATTCGCCCACCTCCACCTCCGCGACTGTTTCAGGCCAGCCACTGCACAGGCTAATGAAACAGTTGGGGTCCACAATAACGGGATTTTCCGCTCAAACGGTTCGGAATCGCCTCAGAGAAGCGAATCCTGCGCCCCAGTTGTCGTCCATTTGTCCGGTGCCATGGTATAACATTTCAGGTCGACAGTACCGTCCATATGTTGCTGTTGTATGCAAAGCATTTCTCCAGGCCAAAAACGTTGAAGTGCTCGACTGGCCAGCGTATTCACTTGTTCTGTCCGCAACCGAACACCTGTGGGATGTCCTCCACCGGCGTGTTCGTACGAGACTTCCATTTCCGGGTAACATCGCGAAGTTGCACTTGGCCCAACACGAGTGTTAGAGAAATCCTCACAATTTAAGGGTTTAACACCGCCGTGGCATACCGGGTTACACAACAAACACCAAGACGGTGTTACAGTCTATTCTACCCCAGGATTAAGAAAATATGACAAAAACTTGTTGCCATTCTGTTTTACTCCCTCATTTAAAACCAATGCTTTAAACCAATGAACGGCAAGCTTAGGCCAAAGTAGCTGACCTAGTAGCGTCAAAGCTACGTATGTATGACGTCGTGTCTTATTGTTGTGCGATGTGGAAATGTAAAAGTGTACTGTACCTGTATTATGACGTCATACCGCTGAGCAGATTGCTGACATAAACACCATGAAATGATATTACTCGGGGAGGTAAACGTAGCGGCCGGTTTTTGTTGCGTGATACACTCCGATGTTGTTTGGAAGGTCATCTCTATTTAATATGTATATTTGCACACGGTCCGCAACTAACAACGGAGTAGAGTGACCAACTCATCAGGTCTGTGCGTCGACGATGTGTAGCATTATGGCATGCAAACGGTGGACATACTTGGCACTAAAGTGTGGAATTTCCCAAGCCGACCCGACCCCTGTTTCCTAACCTGCCTGAGCGTTACCATCGGTTGTCCGTTTCCATCAGTTACGGAAATGTATTGCTAAAAGCCCATGTTATCCTCCTCTGAAAAATGGTATTGAAAGGAATTTGATAACAGTTAATTTTACCACAATGTTGGGTGTTGCGTTTATATTTTTGTTCAGTATACAACGCTGTGTCTTAGATTGGTTGGAAGAAGCATTATTGCTAGAACATTCGATGAGAATAGATGCATGCGAATATAAGAAAAACCACGTTTACATTTTTTTAAAATTAGTTATACAGTTACACATTACTCATACATTGCCAGCTGATAGCTGGTCAGCGCAGCTTGGATCCATGTCGCCATTGCTCTAGACAAAATACCACATTCCTTTGTCGTTACTAAGCTCCCCGTAACTTGCACAAGGGTGAGGTCTATAAGAACATGGCGGACAGGTAGCACCACACAGAAAGGTCCTCTCCGATCGAATTGCGATTTACTCCCTACATTTTTGTCTGCTGAGCCTGTTCAAGAACGGTTTACGTATAATAGGATGTGCTTGCAATCATGACCACAAATATGTGACAGTACAAGATGAGTTTAGTTTTGAACTAGTAAAAGTTAGCCTACAGAAACTGGCTATGGTGGGGAAGTAACCAAATGTGATTTACATGATTGGCACGCTCTGTACGATCAGCCTTTGACCAGAGTGCAGTACAAGCCAGCTAGCTGGTCGCGAGTGGCGGGTGTGTCACCGTGAGATTTACAGCTGTGATCAGGGTCTTGGATTTTGACTCAGATTATGCTAAGGTCAAGGGCACAGTAAAAGAGGAAACAAATATCTTCGCAAAACAGTGTTGACGAGCCAAACAGTCATGGAACTTCTGTCGCCCCATAAGCCAACGTCTTTCATGGAGGAGCAACTAAGCTTGATAATGAATAAACTGGAGAACATCGTGACAGGTGAGAAACTGTTAGAGCATCTGACTAATATGATGACAAAAATCGTGGGTAAGCTAACAACACTGATTGAAGTACAAGAGCCTAGAATGTTTAATCTTGAAAAGGAAAACGATGTCCTGAGAGAATATGTGAAACAGCTTTCGTGTGAACTCGAAAAAAGTTTGAATGAGATCAGAATATTGAACACTAAATTATATGTGGTCGATTCTAAAATCAATGATTTGGAACAGCACGGACTACAGAGCATTAGAGTGTATGGCATTGTAGAGACTTCTGACGAATGCACTGACAAAGTCATAAACATGCTAAACAATAAATTAAATATAAATGTAAAGCCGTGTGATATCAGCATAGCACACTGACTGAGCCCTGTTAGAACCACTAGTGCACCTAAACCAAGGGGTGTTATTGTCAAATTTGTATCTAGGAAGCTTGAAAATGAGTGCATACACAAGCGAACAGCGCTGAAAGGCACCCGCATTGTGATCAAGGAAGATCTGACACAACGAAATCAGCAGTTATTGAGAACGTGTGTGGCTAATCCTGTTGTCAGTTCGGCATGATTCAAGGACGGGAAAATGTATGTCAAAAATGCTCATGAACAAGTCAAGCAAATCCGTGGTTTGTCTGATTTGCACGATTTCACTGGTGGAATGCCCCCCTCTCACAGATCCCCGCATTCTGCTCCCCAACACCAGCCCCAGCACTAACCCCATCTCACAGTGACTGCTGGAAGCAACTGTTGTTACTGGTACAGCATAATTAATCCATGGTTCCGTGAATGAACCACAAACCCGAGAAACCCATGCGTGAAGATAGTGTGTTTTTCTACACTCAGGGACCTGTGGTCACAAATAGACTGAGCTTCAGGGATTTCTTGCCTTTCTGACCTTATTTCTGGGCAGCGTATACACATATTCTTTTTCATTTTTTCATTTTTTCTTTCCTCTATTGAAAACTGTGCAAGGGTATATGTTGTGTATGTATATTTGTATATGTATATGTGTATATGTACGTGTGTGTATGTATGTGTATATATATGTGTGGATGTATGTATGTATGTATGTATGTATGTATATATATATATATATATATATATATATATATATATATATATATATATATATATATATGTATATATATATGTATACATATATATATATATGTATATGTATACATATATGTCTATATATATATATATATATATCTATAGGTGTATATGGTGTGTGTATGTATTTATGTGATATATGTGTGTTATGTGTGTAGACATATATATGTATTTATTTAAGGATGTATATGAATACAAGGGTGTATGGATTGGTACATTTACTTTCATACTGAAGACAGGAGGGTTTATTTATAGAACAGTTTTCACTGATCGCGATGAGGACTTTTTTCTGTATATATGCGATGCGCACTTTTACTACCGAGATGTCGCACTTTACCCCTTTCCTTTTTTCCACCTTTCTTTGTATTCATCGACTGTGTTTTTGTGAACTGTATATATGTAACCCACATCTTCTTAATTGGGACAAAATGTGGACTCCCTTCATGCTTTTGTTAAATAATGTATCATGGCCGTTCATGGAGACTGTGTTACTTGATGAACACTTATGGTACAACCCCTGCTTTCCGAGTTTTTTCATTTTCCAGTGGTAAATAATATAAGGTGTTTGAGGGACCTAGCAAAACGGATAATTTGTTGACATTTACCGAGTTTAAGTAAAAATTAAAAGTAAATGGTACATTCCTGGATTATAATCGGCTACTTAAAAGTGTTCCAACCGAATGAGTTAAACTCATAAATCATGAAAAAAAAAGACACTTACTGTTCTTCTTTCCCCAAGATTATTGGCGAAGCAGAAACGAGGTACAAAAATTTTCTGTGACCTACTAAGTAACGATTCACAGTTTAAGCTAAAAATTTGCGAAAAATGGGACAAGTCCTTAGGTCTGCAAAGAGAAACAATTTGGAAAAATGTCTTCAAATGTATATATGAGTGCACTCAATATACGAAGCCGAGAGATTTTCAATATAAAAATCTATACGGGATAACACCACCAAAATCTTATCTCCACAAAATAGGACAGAGAACGGACGACATGTGATTACTGCAGACTGGACAAAGATACAATAGAGCACACATTCACTGAATGTCCCGAATCACAAAAGCTTTGGAGCGAGTATGAAAAGTGGTTGTCATAAATATGCAAGGTTAATATAAAAATGACGCCTAAAATTATAATTATGGGATGGGGTGAGACAGGAAAAAAGACATGTTTAAATTTACTGAGGATTCTAGCTAAAAAGTACCTGTTTGATAAAAGACAAAACAAAACCAAAATGAATCTACAACATCTGATCAAATATACAGCGAACGACTACAGGTTAGAAAAATATATATCTGAGTAACCGGAAAACAAGATGGATTCTCAAAGCGATGGGAAATTTTAGACTCAGAAATATCATAAGCGTGAAGTTTTGAATGTGCGTGGTATGTGCTTTTGGAAGACAAAGAATGAAATCAAACATGGAATCTGATTGGTGAAGAAAAAAGAAAAAAAAACTCGCACAAGGGTTTCCACATGTCTGGCAGGATGAGTAGTCGCGACTGATGAACTGGACGGCACAAGGGAGCGAGTAGAAGTGGTGGGGACCATTCTCGGCAGTCGAAGGCCCTCATTCCAGCACATCTTGTTTCACGCCTGCCAAGTAGAACAGACATCTCGACTGGTTGACTACATGGAAACGTTTGCTTTCAGTAATGGTGATCAAGTCTAGTCCACCGAAGGAGCTCTCTTTCACACATTGAAAGCCTGATATTCTGATATGTCTGGCAACCGCAATTTCATCAAATCCTTAGCGTCAAATTCGTCAAATTCGAAAACAGGGGCCTCCAGAATCCGTAGTCTCAACGGCCAATTTTTTGGATCGAAAACAGAAATTGGCCAAAAAGCTAAGATCTCTGCAGCACAAAGTTCCGCTCTTTGAAATCTGTCCTTTGTTATAAATGGGACAAACTCTTAATGACCATGGGGGCTTGTCTTGAAGTTGGCAATTCACCTGATGAGCACGCTTGAAAGAAACGTTCCCATTTTCACATGTTCCTCAATCATTCCCACGATAGGCCCCGCAATAAACCAGCGTTGTTTGCCGCAAAAGGACGAACACCAGGTTACTAGACGAGCCGAGGAAGGACGTGATATTGCACATTACAAACTGGTTCAGAGCTTCCGTGGACAACACTTACAACTGTTTGGAGCCTCCTAAACATAGTCGCATAATGACCATTCACATTGTTAAAGAGGCCTTTCACGATATGTATAAGACCATATGGTATTAATTAGGATGATGGCTTTCGTAAAGAGATGTGCCCTGCGGTTGTCACCAATCATAATACGACAGGGCTCGCTTCTGTGCGGGCTGAACTATAACCAAGGCGTGATCCACACCATAAAAGGTTGTGTAGCAACCTTCTGTTCATTGACGGTGTGAAATGGGTTCTTGCTACGTTTTGGAGCCAGCGTTAATCATTGACCATCGCTAGTGCTGAAAGAGTGCAATGTTATTGGTGGAAATAAATAAATTGGAAGAGACAAACACTTATATGTTTAGAAAAGAGTTTTTTCTAGACTTTCGCCACAGTGTTTTGGTACTAACCTTCTGGAAAGGTTCAAAAGAGACGTTCGCCCTTTCTTAACACAGCATATAACGAAAGAACAATCTAGGTGATATGCTATTTATCGTCCCGATTTACGAATCCGTCCTTGGTGTTGTCGTAGCAAAAGAAACAATCCGTGCGGTTGCGACATGTGAAACCGCATAAAACATCATAGCTGCACCCATTCTAAGTACAAAGAAAACATCAGACCACCCAAAGAATTGATGTTAGACCACATTTAAACATTTATTTTGTGATACTTACTGATAGTAATGACACAAAAGATATAAGTATGACATTTCGACAGGCGAGGACACACCTTTCCGGATCAGGTTTCAATAAAGATATATACTGTAATCGTTATCCATGTTATAACATTAGAAACCGGTGTGAGTTTTCAAGCAAGGTAAACTACCAGGCAAAAGAAAGGTTTCACCGTATTTTTTGTCATAAAAAAAAATAAAAGCGCGGTTCCGGATTTGATTTTAAACAGGACATGGTGTATGACTGCATCGTTTCCTCTACCAGAGCGCATCGTCACGAACGCAGCAATTGGAATTGTGAAATTGCGATAACATGCAAAACGTCCTTTTGAGGCATGGCTCGTGATGCACGTGCGGTAATGTTGCATAAATACTCTTGCTCGAAAGAGCAGACATTCAGTGACCGAAAAAACACCAACAGTATGCCAAGCGCAACGAGACCAGGCCATCGGTATGTCCACCATGGGAATCTCGCAAGGTCACATTGCAAGAACGTTCAACTGCAGCCAAACCACCATCAGGAGGTTGTTGATACGCTATCAGCAGACAGGCCAGACCCAAGACAGACCAAGATCGGGAAGACCGAGGGTAACAACTGCGGCTGAAGATCGCTACATCCGGCAGATCCACCTCCGAAACCGATTCGTCACGGCGACGTCAACAGCGGGGACGGCACTAGGCCATGTCATCAGCCCCAGGACAACACTGCGTCGTCTTCGTTCAGCTGGTTTACGACCTTACCGCCCCTTCCGTAGGATGACCTTGACCATTTTACACCGTCAACGCAGATTGCGATGGACACGTATTGTACGTCGGTGGCAGCGACGTGACTGGGCGAGAGTGCTGTTTACAGACGAGAGCAGATTCTGTCCATTCAGGAACGATGGCAGAGTTCGAGTTTTCCGACGAAGAGGCGAGCGTCTCGCGCCAAACTGCGTAAGAGAGGTTTATCCGTTTGGAGGCGGAGGCGTCATGGTTTGGGGAGGGATTTGTGACCAAATGAAGACGCAGCTGGTTATTGTGCGAGGTAATCTGACTGGCCAGCGATACCTTGATGAGGTACTGAGACCTGTCGTCGTTCCTTTCCTTTAATGACAGCCAAAAGGATCGATCTTACAACACGACAACGCAAGACCTCACACTGCCCGCATTGTTACAGACTACCTCGAGACCGCAAACGTCATCGTGTTGCCCTGGCCAGACAACTCACCAGACATGAACCCCATTGACCATCTCTGGGATCACCTTGACCGCCGTTTGAGACAGTTGGTGCCTCCTCCAACTAACCAACAGGAACTTGAGCAAGCTCTGTTAAACCTATGGAACGTTACCCCAGCTGACGTCATCCGGCGACGGACGACGTCAATACGGAGGCGTGTGCTTGCATGCATTGATGCCCAGGGTGGCCACACTCGCTACTGATGACTGTAGTCCTTCATTTCTGTGGATACTGTGACTTTACATGCACTTGCCAGTTAACTTTACATTTGTGTAATTTTTTCTTCTGACCCCTTGTCTCTTTCATTGTGTTTTGTGGCCAATTGAATGCCAATATTTTAAAGCCTTTTTGAGAGAATATTTCACAATGATTCCTGTTTATAAACCAATCTTCTTAATTCTTATATCTGACTTTGTTTTTGTTTTATGGGCTCAAGAAGTGGGTGAAACCTTTCTTTTGCCTGGTAGTTTATATATTCTCTAAGGATCGGCCATGTGGAAACAAAAAAATAGCTTTTGTAGTTTGGTAGAATACAGGAACAGGCGATTCTGTAGTGTCAATTTTTATTCCAAGAAATATTGGACAGCTACATGGATCCACCCCTTGGACCATTTCATTTTTTCATCAAGTTGCTGCTGCAAAAGTGTTCAGGTGTGCAATACTGTAGCTCAACATCCAGAGAAAACTGGCCTGTAAAGTGAACATTGTCTACTCTACATAGGGTAGAGAGGACAGCGTGATAGTTGGCAAATGGTCACACCTAACCAACGAAATCCGGCCTGAGATTAGCTTAGATGGGGTTTCATTCTTACTGTTCATGTAAATGCTTGAAACTTACATGCCACTTAGCACCATGACATAACAGGACTAAGTTAATGAACAGTGGATCGATGCAATTTATTCAGGTGGAACGATTCCGGCTGTTTATGCGTTCCAAAATTTAACCCAGTATCTGTTAAAGCAAGATGGGCTGGAACGAACAGTAGACGTCCATTGGGATATGATTAGTTGATGTTTCCTGCTGGTGCTGCAATAACCCGAAAGAGGGCGTATCATAAAAGCATATCCTTTCACTAGAACATAAATAGGAATCTGGATTTTCAAACTTGAAAACAGTGGTAGGCTTACAGCCTTTTTAACTCGTTTCCAAGTGTGTGCATGCCCGTTTTAACTAAACACTTTACCGGCCCCGATAGCACAGTTGGTAAAGCGTCCGCTACGGGAGCAGTAGATCCAGGATCAATTCTGGGTCTCAAAAAGCGAAGTTGTAGCTTCCTTGGCGTTCAGCAAGAAGGGGCTAGTGCAACGACTGGTTGATACGTATCAGTATAATGGCTGGGGCGGGACGGCTTATTTGACTTCGGTAAGCCGTCTCAGTTAAAGCAGCACTAGATAAAAGAGCGGTGGAAATCCGTCCTGCGACAAGGAGGCACATTACATGCACTCTAAGGATTCCTTCGTCGTCATATGACTGAAAAATTGTTAAGTTCGACGTTAAACCCCAAGCACTCACTCACTAAACATTTGTGAAAGCACACTTTGCAGTTAACTTACAGTTAAATCCTTTACATCAATATTTACATCCATATTTTACCGATCTGAGAGTGTAAAAAAAAAGTCGGACGAAAAATAATACACTATAGTACTAAAAATGACTTTCCCACTAAACAAATGGGATGAGCAAGTAATCGGGAAGGGTCAGGTCTGTATACATTTGAGCTTGAGATGTGACTGTAGTGTCTGTTGTATGGCATTAACAACTAATAGAAGCCGGAGTTACACTTTTCAGATGGACATTCCCAAACTTTGTAAATCAATTTTTGTAAGCTTTTTTGTTGGTATCGCGTTGGAAAAAAAGTTACCGTCTTGCAATGAAATCTTTGTTCTTTACCAAAGACGCGAAAGTTTTTATTGGATGGAATAAGGAAAAGTAAGCAAATCGAATCTATCAGTCGCTCAGGTGAAGGTTTAGGTGAAAATATGCCGTTGATCTAGATGTTATCAGTAATATGGAAGTCGGAATGCAGCAGTTTAATTGTTTTATTCCGTTTTATCCCTACATACGTTATTTATTTGATTGGTGTTTTACGCCGTAATCAAGAATATTTCACTTATACGACAGCAGCCAGCAGGACGGAAACCGGGCAGAGCCCGGGAGAAACCCACGATCATCCGCAGGTTGCTGACGGACCTTCTGACTTACAGCAATAATTAGTATCCGTATGTGTGTACGTAGCTAAACCACTCCATCAGCCGCCAGATGTTATAGATGTTCGAACTCTGCATGTACTTCCCCTTGTATAGAACTGTAAATAAAGGTGAGATCAGCGGGACATCGCTCACGTGGTGCAGGACCACAGTCGGTTGTTCGACCAAACCTATCACTGATCCACTCATACAGCCACCAGGATGTGATGGAAGCTTTATTATGGCGATCGCTCTCTTCGATGCCTCCTCTTGGTTCACATCTGTAAACCATGCATTACTTCCAAGAGTTTCTGGGAAGTCTTGAAATGGAGGAGAACGTTGTCTATTCTTGATCGTTTTGGTGTTAAGTTAACGGTAGTCTACGCAAAGTCCCAAAACACACAAGAATGAATGAATGATTATGGCTTATCATCACATCGGGAACTTTCCACTCATATAATGGCGACGAGCACACAAGAGACGAATATGATGAATTGGACACAGACCCCATTACAACTTCCGTTTTTAGGTAAGGACGATTGTAGTTCTGTGAATTTTAGGGTATAAAGTGTTTTTTTGCTCCCAAGCGTCCATTTTTGGTGCACAGGTGCATGCTTGGTATTGAAATGCTGGAAAATGTCTAAACTTTGAGGAGGTATGAGCTTTATTGATGAAAGTTTGAAATTCTGGGTGAGAGGACACAAGGTGTGAGGTAGTGATGAGGCTGCGAGTGACTTCCCCTTGGCGTTGCTAGGCACGCCTCCCAGCTGCCGGCATGGAAAGGTCCAGATTTTGACGGTCAACCTATGTCAAGATTTTTATGGCTTCTTTCTCACAGGCTGGGCCAGGTATGCGCCAAAGCTTATTGGCCACGGAATGTTTGGGACTGAGCTACAGCGCTAAACGTTAACATTGTCGCTTATGGAAAATTAATGGGGGTCCGAGGCCAATTACGTCTACATGTAGGCCCTAGTCAGCCATCTTTTTTCTCAGATTCTGGATATAGTCTCCTACTTCATAAAACGGACGGGGAAATCAAGCAATATCTCTTTGGAATAGGAACTTGGTCTTTTTAGAACTCGTCCACTTGAATACCCTTCACGCAACAAATCGCACAATAATTTCCAAATTAAACCCAATACATGTACCCCGCTGTGAAGAATGCCTAGAAGTCTTCCGGTCTGTTCCTCAGAAACAGTACGGCTATTTAAGTCGAACTGGCCGTGTCGCCCATAATTAGGTGTATTTATCTAAGGGGCTCTCATAAAACGTGACAAATTTATTTATAAGCGCAGACAGTTTATATTAGGCACACAAAACAGCTGGGTGGGTAACAGCTGGTACACTCCGTACCATTATTATCACTGTACAATCAGGCACATAGTGTGAGTGAACTGATGCAGGAACACAGTATTATCTCTCTGTACAATCAGGTACATAGTGTGAGTGAACTGATGAAGGAACACAGTATTATCTCTGTACAATCAGGTACATAGTGTGAGTGAACTAAAGTGTGAGTGAACTGATGAAGGAACACAGTATTATCTCCGTACAATCAGGTACATAGTGTGAGTGAACTGATGAAGGAACACAGTATTATCTCTGTACAATCAGGTACATAGTGTGAGTGAACTGATGAAGGAACACAGTGTTATCTCTGTACAATCAGGCACATAGTGTGAGTGAACTGATGAAGGAACACAGTATTATCTCTCTGTACAATCAGGTAACTAGTGTGGGTGAACTGATGCAGGAACACAGTATTATCTGCCTGTACAATCAGGTGCATAGTGTGAGTGAACTGATTCGGAACATGGTATTCTCCCTTTCTGTACAATCAGGTAACTAGTGTGGGTGAACTGATGCAGAACACGGTATTCTCTCCCTGTACAATCAGGTACATAGTGTGGGTGTAAGGTATAATGTATCACACTCAATTAAGGAAATGTGAATGAAATGAAGGGAGGAACACAAAATTCTGGACTTGCATGCCTACTTTATTTTGAAGCACTTCAAAATGTCATTTAGACCATGTCCAAGGTTGTCCAGCAGGCCAAAGTCTTTGTACAATACATATTTTATAGTAAAATAAACTTATAAAGTTTTTACATGTTGTAAACTGATCTGGAAATTAGTTAGTAATGGTGTCACTGCTATTATTTTTTTTAAAACCACAAGACATAGTTGATCCTCATTTCACCAGTTTCACATGACACATTTACTTATTTATTTGATCGCTTTATTACACTGTTCTAGGTTAAGACTGCAGACCTACAACTGCAGTGTACAAGGCTTTAATTTTAGCCCCTATTAAACTTAGACATGACAGGTAATATTGACATCGCTATTCAACAATTTGATGGAATTATATAAGAGGTGGCTAAAGTAAATATACAGTACCGATACCTGTGTTCTACTAAAAAGCTCACCAAGCCTTTGCTCAAGGTAAAATGCTTATGTATACCTACCTATTGGGAGTATAGTACTTATTAAACAGTTGTAGTCATATGCACATTCAACAAGTTTCATGACCCTCAGAACTCTGTCCTAAATTAACGCCATATGGTGACACCATTTACGGAGAAAGCTTTTTTTTTTGAAAGTGGCCTCTGAGAATCAACTCTGCTTCTCAGCACTGGAGCTGATTCCATATAGAGATTTTTTGAGAAAACTTCAGGGGCCCGTTTCACAAACTGCACGTAGCACTACGTGCACGTAACTTCCATGGCAACCTTTACTGGGGGTTATTACGTCGTCACAGTAGTGATGTGAAAGTAATGCTATGTGTGTTTTGTGCGAAGGAGCCCAGAACCTCAAACTGTGACACATTTACATTACCATGTGTTAGGTGTTCCCCATTTGAACTCCCGAGTTCCAAAAACTACAGAAGTTATAATTCTTGCCACTCCAGGAGTTGAATATAACTTTTGAGACTTAATTTCAATCAAACCATGTTCCCAATTTAAAACATGTTGATGAACAGTACCATATTCATTTCGTTTCTTGCATAATAAAACATGGTGATTTTCCATTGGTGTTTATGCAGAACTTTGACATGTTAATGTCCAGGGGCTGATAAACTCTTGTCCATGAATTTCCTCTTTACAAAGCACATCCACCACTGGGGAAGAAAAGACATCTGTATTAGTACAACTGAAAACATGACGGAAAGACACCAAACTCAACAAGTTTTCATATATAAGACTGCAGTCTCTCTGACAGGTACACAACAGCCTATCAAATGCCGGACAAACCACTGACTTTTGGCAAAAACATATATGCATGAGCTGGACTTGTGATTGCATTGGCGAAAGGCACCTCGGTCATTGTGCTGTACTAGCCTGGCAGACCACCAGGCGACGAAAACCCCATCATTACATACATATCATAGTAAATGATTTATCTGATGGGGTTTTAATGCCATACTTTCACTAATAATAAGAGTCATTATGTTTAAGGGGTGAGAAAACTTTGAAGCCCAAGAACACAATAACTGGTCTTTGCCAGGAACCTGACACACTTCAGAGATTTGGGATGTACACAATACAACGGGAGAGCATTTGTTGTCACTGGTGAAGGGAGAAACAACGACAGCAGTGATAGCAATGTGTTTGAATGAGTCATTCAGCAATATCTCCATATCACAATACAGGATTTCAAGAATTATTACAACAAATTATGGCCAATAACAAGGAGAATGAATGAATGATTATGGTTTAACGCCACATCGGCAATATTTCAGCCATATCGTGGCAAATAAAAAGAAGAGATCATATTACAGTGTACAACGGACTAACTAGGTGCAAAAGAGGCTAGTTTGGGATTTAATAGCTTTCAACCATGTTCATACTGTTTACATAGCATATGCAGAGGTAGAAGTGTTTTTTGAACTACCTGTCCCTGACACAATTTGAATCCAAATCCTGTTAAAAACATGATTAAAACGATGTTTGTTTTCACAGCATCCTGATGACAGACACACCTAACCAATGAAGTGAGGAAATTTGTTTTTATAGATGATTGTATGTATACTTAAGACTTGCTGTAATCTTCTTCGTTATAGCAAAAGGCCTTATAGTTCAAACACTTGATAACCAACTTCACTGGCCTCAATTTCAGTCAATATACACGTACTATGTCGGCTTCTAAAAACTGTAAATGTGGACCATTACAATTTTCCTTTCAATGCCTGATAAAGAATCAGTCAAAAAAGGTGGTTTGATAAAGACTGGACAAGTTTTCAACACAATAAATAAAAAATAAAGATTTTGTACCTTGCTTGGTGTATCAGTAGCTGGGTCAAACACCAGCTCACACAGCCTCAGACCTGTCTCTTGTCGCAACTGGAGAAGGTAAGCTCTCATGTTGTCTGCAAATAACAAGGTCAGCTTTTCAGAATTGAATAAAAGAAGTGGCATATTCCACAAGTTATTTGACAGAACACAATGCTTAACTTTGTGTATGGATTTATGGCACACATGTAGACATATTTATTTATTTATTTATTTATTTGATTGGTGTTTTAAGCCGTTCTCAGAAATATTTCACTTATATGACCAGCAATATGGTGGAAGGAAACAAGGTACATGTAGCTTTATTTGTGTTTCCTGGGCTTAAACACATTATTTTATCACGTAGCAATATGGCATCTCCTTTTACTACGCCACTCCCACTGCTGAATCTTCAGCTCTTACACCATTCTGAAGACACTAATCATGACACCTTACAACATGTATGCACGGGCTTTATTTATCTTTTCAGGGGATTATACTCTCCTCTACTAAGACACTAATCATGACACCTTACAACATGTATGTATGGGCTTTATTTATACTTTCCTCTGCTGAAGACACTTACCAGGACACCTTACAATATGTATGTACGGGCTTTACTTATCTTTTCAGGCGATTATACTTTCCTCTGCTACATGCACACTTTAAGTGTACATATTAACATGCACACTTTAAGTGTGCATATTAAACTACACCACAGTGTATAAACACATGTAAGCCAAACAGACTTCAACCTAATCAGGTCTGCGGTAGAGAATCCATGCATCAAATACCACTAAAGTTATCCCAGTGTTTTCAGAGAAAGCTTTTATGAGAAAATAAAGCAGAATATTCCTTCAAAAAATGTTTTTATTTATTTATTTATTTGATTGGTGTTTTATGCTGTATTCAAGAATTTGGCACTTATACAATGGCAACCAGCATTATGATGGGAAGGAAACCGGGCAGAGTCCCCAGGAAACCCATGACAACCCTGCAGGTTGTTGGCAGACCTTCCCACGTATGGTGGGAGAGCAAGCCAGCATGAGCTGGACTTAAACTAAACAACGTGTGTAATTTTTTGGTCACAGAAGAAAACAGACAATAATGTCTATATTACACAAGTTTTGACAGCAACACAATGTTGGCTGTTAAACTGTAATGAATGCTAGGCTTTTGCTTCTCACCTTCTTCGCTCCTGTCCTTAGGCTTGAGATACATGGCATTCAGAGGGAATCCCCTCTCCCCTGGTATACAGTGGTTTGACACAGCGAGTGTGTGCATCTCCTTCTGCCCATTATTTTTGGATGAACACTGAAAATAGGGTCAATTAGTTCTCCACTTTTTTGAGATGTTCTGAACAGCTTTCATCTCTACATCTGAAGGGCATTAATCTTCGTGTGAATTCTTTTATCTTTGTGTGAACAGCTTTGACTTTTCTGCATACCCTCAGCTACATGTCACTTTTGTGTTTGTGTGAACAGCTTTGACTTTTCTGCATACCCTCAGCTTCATGTCACTTTTGTCTTTGTGTGAACAGCTTTGACTTTTCTGCATACCCTCAGCTACATGTCACTTTTTTCTTTGTGTGAACAGCTTTGACTTTTCTGCATACCCTCAGCTACATGTCACTTTTATCTTTGTGTGAACAGCTTTGACTTTTCTGCATACCCTCAGCTACATGTCACTTTTGTCTTTGTGTGAACAGCTTTGACTTTTCTGCATACCCTCAGCTACATGTCACTTTTGTGTTTGTGTGAACAGCTTTTACTTTTCTGCATACCCTCAGCTTCATGTCACTTTTGTCTTTGTGTGAACAGCTTTGACTTTCCTGCATACCCTCAGCTACATATCACTTTTGTCTTTGTGTGAACAGCTTTTACTTTTCTGCATACCCTCAGCTACATATCACTGTTGTCTTTGTGTGAACAGCTTTGACTTTTCTGCATACCCTCAGCTACATATCACTTTTGTCTTTGTGTTAACAGCTTTGACTTTTCTGCATACCTTCAGCTACATGTCACTTTTGTCTTGTGTGAACAACTTTGACTTTTCTGCATACCCTCAGCTTCATGTCACTTTCGTCTTTGTGTGAACAACTTTGACTTTTCTGCATACCCTCAGCTACATATCACTTTTGTCACTGTGTGAACAGCTTTGACTTTTCTGCATACCCTCAGCTACATGTCACTTTTGTCTTTGTGTGAATATCTTTGACTTTTCTGCATACCCTCAGCTACATATCACTTTTGTCACTGTGTGAACAGCTTTGACTTTTCTGCATACCCTCAGCTACATATCACAGTTGTCTTTGTGTGAACATCTTTGACTTTTCTGCATACCCTCAGCTTCATGTCACTTTTGTCTTTGTGTGAACATCTTTGACTTTTCTGCATACCCTCAGCTACATATCACTTTTGTCACTGTGTGAACAGCTTTGACTTTCCTGCATACCCTCAGCTACATGTCACTTTTGTCTTTGTGTGAACATCTTTGACTTTTCTGCATACCCTCAGCTACATGTCACTTTTGTCACTGTGTGAACAGCTTTGAATTTTCTGCATATCCTCTGCTGCTTCATTTTATTAAAGAAATTGATTCCCGTCCCTGATTGCTTTATTTCCATGTTAGGGTCCGTTTCTGTTAACAATTTTGACGTTTAGGGGAACATCTTTGACCTTTTTGGGAACAGCCTTGCACAAGGTAAGAAACACATACTGGTATCTTGGAAAAACAAAAAATAATTGTACCACGGAAAATATAAAAAAAAAACACTACACAGCTAGGGCCAATGAGATATCCAGAATCGTGTAAGAAACACATGTAGTAGCCTCGATATGGCTAAGACGATGAACTGAGAGCCAACAAACCACTGTTAGTTGGACCGGTGGCACACGTATACCAGGAAGCAGCTCAATGAAATGAAGTGCAGACATCAGCTGCATGTACCTACCTTTTGCAATTTCTTGAGACATTCTGAGATGTACAGAGTGATGTAGATCAGAGTTCTGTCCCCTTCACTCTACAAACCAAAGCAGGGTGAAATGTACAATGTACAATGTACAGGTGGATGACTTGTGCATGTACATGTACAGTAAGTAACAAAAGCATGATTCTAATATATGTATGAATATATGCTGGGTTTTCACATGTACGTCGTGCTTAACAATTTTTCAGTCTGATGATGAAAAATTGTCACCAGGTGTGTTTACCTACATGTATACTATCTCTTCTCGTGGCACAGTGAGTTCATGCCAACAAGGTATCATGCCCAAGACACCAGACATGACACCCTAACCAGTCACATTATGCTGACACCGTGCTAACCAGTCCAGGGACCCATTTCACAAAGAGGTGAACGTTTTGTGAAAAGGGTCCCAGTTTCCATACTTTAAACTCTCAGTGCTGAGTGCCAAGCGAGGCAGCCACAAGTATCATTTTTACAGTCTTTCGGTATGACTCGGCCCTGCATGATTTATATAAAACAGGTCATATTGACTTGTCTGCTTATGCACTGGATTGAGCGTGTTCCAGATTATTCCACACCTGTGATACGAGACTCAGGCAAAACCAAAACTGGGAGAGGAAGCACCAAATTTTACCAACTGCCTGTAAGCTGCAGACAAATCAGCTGATAGCTGGATTCAAACAAAGGATCTCATTACGCAGGGAAGGGCCTTATAAATATGTTAGCTGGACGTAAACTGACTGACCCTATAAAAGAAAGGCCCTACTCTTTAGAAAGTTTTTATAAAGACATTCACAGAAATTTTCTTTATTTTTCTCCCCTTGTCACTTTCTTTAAAACCCTATCTACATGTATTTTTATACATGTGTTATAATAAAAAAAAGAATTTCCTTTCAACCAACAATTCTTCAGACAATCAGGTTACACCCAACACAGAATTTGTCAATGATGGCTCAATTGATCATGCATAGCAGGATTTTTGTACTGTATAGGTACCGGTATTACACAATCTCAATGATCTCAGCTGCTGAAAGGGGTGTACTTAAGACAAATAAACCAGGCAGCATGGGCCTTTAATACATACTGTACTTGTACTGAAGGACTGACCTGATTTATCTATTTATTTCATTGGTGTTTTAGGTTGTACTGAAGAAGATTTCACTTTTCAGATGGCAGACAGCATTGTGGTGGGAGGAAACCGAGCAGAGCCCAGGAGGAAACCCGTGATCATCCGCAGGTTAATGGCAGACCTTTCACCGCATGTCCGGAGAGGAAGCCAGCACGGCCTGGACGAACTTGCAGCAACAACATTGGTGAGAGGCTCCTGGGTTACTGTGCTTTAACGGCATGCAAACAACCTCAGCTCACAAGGACTGTTACCACATTAAACTTACATGCACAAACACGAACATAAATTACAAAAGAACTTACCTTAATTTCATAATTTCTGAAGAAGACATTTGCTTTGAAGAAATACAAGGCCTCATCAATGATATCCATCTGACTGGCTGCGAATAAAAAATATCACAATATTTTTTATGTAATTCACTTGTGTTCACTTGTACATAGAACCAAGTCACAGGAGGTCTTGTGAGTTAACGTCTTCATATTCAAAAGGCTGAGGTGACTGAGCTAAATGGGTGAAAGCTGCGGTAGATTTCAGCTGGTTAGTGAAATTAGAAAATCATCTCATACATCTATCTCAAAACATGCAAATTTTGTTAGCATAACTACTATTGGACAGTCATGTAAAGGAAACCACCAAAATTAACAATCACACAATCTCACTTTTACATTAATGCACGTACGTACATGTATTTTATATACACTTTCAATCTACACACACATGTAGGCACTTAGCAAGATTTGTAAAGTTCACAGCCTCCCAAATTTAGTGAGTTACAGTAATGCCAAAGTATTTTGTTCTTCTTCAACCTTTTCGCATGTTTGTAAGGTGTTTATTCAAGCATATTCTGAAGGCAACAGTCTGTAAAGACTGATAAAATTATACTTTTTGTGAAGTCCTGAAACTGGCCAATCCAACCAATGTTGTTTTGTCTCCAAAATCACATTAAAAAGTGCATAAATTGCACTGAAAGTTGCTCTTTCATTTGCAGAAAGGTTATGGAATTAGGGCACATAGCACTGCATTAACAAGATCTATAAAGTTTACAGGCTAAATATCATCAGATACCTTCTTTCACTTTGAGAGAACAAATGAATGTGTAACATTTACCCTGCACAGATTTAGTTAGAATTTGAAACCATGGTGTCTCATTTCCAACTTTCCCTTATTTTCCCTATCTCTCCCAAGATAATTTTGCAAACATAAGGCATCTCAAAGACAATGAGACACCCCCCTGGCTACACACGTTACCCTGTATGTGGAGGTTCGTAAGAGTGCCAACAAAACATACTATTTATTTACTTGATTGGTGTTTACGCCATTCTCAAGAATATTTCACTTATACTATGGCACATTATGGTGGGAGGAAACCAGGCAGAGCCCGTATAAAACCCACTACCATCCACACACTGCTGACAGTCCTTCCCACGTACGGCCGGACAGAAAGCCAGCATGAGCTGGATTTGATCTCACAGTCACTATATTGATGAAACTTACTATCTTTGGGAGCTGGTCCCTTGAACTGTGTTCTGAGGGGTAGAAGCGCCATGTTCCCTACCCTCAAGTTGGCCTTCGTGAATTGGGAGTGGTAGGCCTGGAACCAAGAACATAACAAAATCATAATCTGCTATCGAAATACAGTTAGCAAGTTAGTAATAAAGCTGACAACTCATGCAAGCTTCTGAAGCCTAAACTTGTCGGACATGTGAAAGAGATTTGACTGTGTCAAGGCACTCATGCACTTTCTGATTTTTTGGATAAACTGTATTTTGGACAATAAGAGGAACCCATGACATCATTAGTTGGATATGAGTAGAAGATTAACCAAAGAAAGACATACCGGTAAGATTACCTGTCAAATAATATTGAATAAAACTCGAAATACAAAAAAAGGGGCCCAGCTTACCAGTCCAAACTGTCCAGTGTTATCATACTGACCCAATAAATGTTCACAATTTAGTGCTTATTTTCAAATAATATTATACTGTAATATTTAAATTTTTTTTGTCCTCAGACTAACATTAAGTCCTGTTGCTTAAAATAAGCAAATAATTGTGATATACTTTAGATTTTAAAGATTGGGATCAACATGTTTAAAAATATATATTTAATGTAGGTTTAATACAAGTTTATGGTGGGTTCGTCTAAAAGGTTTACGGAAAATAAATACATGTATATAATAGTCATTGATTTAATTTAAGGGGGGGGGGGGCAAATGGGGGTGGGGTATGGGTTACAGAATCTAAATACAGAAGGAAAGGGACAATGTGTTTTCAAGACTTACCAACGATGTTGCCTGTTTAGTAAAACATAGATACATGTAATATTAAGAGACTTAGGTGTGAACATAAGAAATAATGAACTAAAGTCAATGGGAAAAAATGTGGTCTATATCCTCTTCTTCACTGTCCTGTCAAAAATGTTACAAAAATCAGATATGGAATATGTTCTGTATGAAAATATGTAAGAAAGATTTAGTCTCTTATAGAAAACACAAGTTTCTTGAACAGCTACTATATGAGCTAATTTGCTTTGATACTTTGGGGAGATGTGAAATAAACAAGCAACTGTTCAAGAAAATCAGGATCTATTCGTCAGAGGTATCCAGATATACACTAAACGACTTGACAAACAAAAACAGTGGGAGTATCACTAAGTAGACAACACAAATTCAAATTAATCCATGAAGTGTGTCTGACTAAAGTTGGCATTTCTTCACTTCTGACTGGAAATAAATTTCAAGTTGGTACAGGATATGTTGGCAAATCTTCCACTTATTCACACTATTAATAAAGTTACAATGTTATTTACATGGCAGTTTTGTCCTGAACCAAACAGCTGACTCCTGTCAAAACACTATTTGTTGCAGGACATTGTCCTTGTCCAGCTGCTTATTCCCAAACTTGACTTCATGATGTCTGAAGGTGCATATATTCACTGGTAACATACTCATTAATATGGATTCACATGGTTCCAATTCGTCTTATTCATGAAAATGGGCCACCGTCTGGATGCGACTGTGGAAAGTTGTAAAGCTCAGCTGCCATTGTGTGCCCACTATTCTCAAGAAATTTTGTTTAACAACAATCACATACAGAAAATAAACTCCCTTATTATTCACCCCATTTTTATTTCACCTTTCTTCACTCTGTGAGATTGCTTTACCATTAAGTTGAGCAAAATTTTGTTCGACAAAGGATGGCCCCAAACTACCGTTTTGCCACAGCATTTTGTCACGGCATTAGCAACAAAAATTATTGGTCAAATACTTCTCCATGACTTTAATTTATCGCAAGCACAACACCAATCAGTCATTTTTAAGGCTGCATCATTTCAAGATTATTTGGTAATGCTCAAATGTTTTTATATGGAGTACGCTCAGACGTTGGTTTAGGTCCTTGGACAAAATAAAATTGCCAACCCAAACTTCAGAATAGTCCAAGATTGCTCAGCTGTAATGTTCTAATAGAAATAACCGAGCGCTTTAAACTGACTGACAAAAACGTAAGCAATAAGTGTGACTGCAAACCTAAGGCCATAAAACTGTATTTGAAACATGATCTTTCTCTCAACAAATAGTCATGGCAACTGCATCTGGTTTTTTTAATGGAGCACGCTCTGAAGTTGGTTTTGAACCATCCTTGGCGGAAACAAATTTTGCCAAGCCTAATGTAAGAGCAATCTCGGGACTACTTTCTATTCATCACTGTATGAGCTATTTTAACTTTCATCTTTCATCAATGTATGATATCATGGATTATAGTTTGTATACCTAAATAAAGCAAATAACAGTATGAGACTCTGACAAAAGGTGTGACAATAAACACTTCCTCATCTCGAACTGTGACAAGTGAGTGAATGATTTAAGCCGACCCCGCCCACTGGATATACACAGAAAATTAAACATAAAGGCCAAAATAAGGCAACCCCTCGTAACAACTGAAAGGACACACGTAACGACCACAATTATGCATTCTTACCGGCATGATCTTTGGTGAATTAGTCCCACAATTTAGTTCTGAAACTTAATTATTTTGTCTCACTTGGGCTTATCCCGGCAGTGAATCAGACAGTCACGTGATCGTCAAAGATCCCTTCTCACGTTACTAATTCTCAGTAAAGGAAATTCTTTTATCAACATTAAGTAATTAATTGTTGATTTCTATGCATGTATTCTTTGGGGAAGCAGTTATTTTTCGCTAGTGAAAGCATGACATTAATCGTTTGGTATGTTGACAGGATTTACATTGAGCTAAGAGACAGTCACGTGACTTTCAAATTCACCGGAAGCACATGGCGATGTTGTTGATGAAAACCGAAAGGGAGAAGAAACTTCAATCAAATTTGAAGCCCATTCGTTGTTCTTAAGAGGAGCGTCATGCCTAGATACGCTCAGTTAGTCATGGGGCCAGCCGGCAGTGGCAAGGTATTGGGCATCACAACTGTCTGACATTTACTTCAGAAACTTGAAAGAAAGAACTAATTTTCATTTCACAGTGCAATGTATTGATAAGCTCGATCAGTCATGTTTCTGTTGTATAATTCTGGGACCAGTTTCACCAAGCGGCGTACAACATTTTTTTTATCGTACATTTGTCGTACGATATTTTGTACATCACTGTTACCATACCATTGCCCTATATTAGCCCCGAAAGGATCTTGATCCAGTTGGCTACTTCAACTCCTCTTGTTATATTTGGCTGGCGGAGTATCGTAGCCACAGGGGGAACCAGTGGTAAATCACACACCGGTTCACACCATGTCTGCTAAGTGCTCTCTAAACAATGGCTGCTGTCCAAAAGAGGTGTCAACTTTAGCTCTTACCTCTCAGCTCGCCTGCACACGTAATGCTACCCCATGTGCGCACAGATGCTCAACAGGGAGCGTATACTGTGGAAGCCTTTATGGCTATAATAAAGCTATTCTAGATTGAGTGGCGTTGGTGACGTGGGTGTGGAAAGCAGATCTTTAGGTTGGTGCCTTTTATTTGCGTGAGACTTGTTCAGTAAAAAGGATAATCGGCTTGGACCTTCGTTTAGTACAAAATTAACATTGTAACATCAAGACTCCAACGACACTGGGCCAGTATAAGAAAAGTTGGAGTCTTTCAGGGCTAGTCCCATATAAGGGATTATCGTACATGTGCAACATCGTTGTGAAACTGGGCACAGGGCTGTTCTGTGGACAAGGTTCGGGAATTTGATAGTTGAGGCTGCCGTCATGTGGTAAATTGATGTCAGTTCATTGAAGAACCAGTTTTCACAATAAGCATCTGAAAAGGGGCTCATTGACTAACGAGTTAAAGGGATACCACGTAAGGCTCTGACGCTAGCGGCTAGGCCAGTATAAGAAAAGGAGTACTCTACCCAGCTACTCGACTCTGCTCAACTCTAACTTTGTCTTTGCAACTCCCCATTTTTGAATCTAAGGTTGTTGTCATGTTAAACCCCAAGCATACATACATGCATACTTAGATTTGTGCAGTTTTTAATCAAGAAGTTCAGTACGATTAAATTCTAGATTTTCAACTGCAACAGTCGATCATCTCTGTAATTCAGTATTTGAAAACTTTGAAAATAGGCCTACACAGATTTAAAGAGATATTTGGCAAAAAATTGAATGGATCAGAACAAATCTAATGCAATTTTTTATATAGTTTTAGAATAGCACAAATAATTACCTTTCATAAAATATCCCTAAAATTAAAAAAAATTACTGTATGACTTTTTCAAACTTTAGAATTGTTTTAGCACTATATGCATGTCAAACAGGAGTTTTGATATGTAGTCAAATGCATTGATTGGAGCTATTTGTTGTATTTAAAAGCAGAAAATTTGATTTGATTAGTAAATGAGGATTTTTTTGGCAATAATATCCAGCATAGTCTCTTTAAGTTTTGAATTATTGTTGGATAATGATAAATAGTGCGGGGCCTCTGTGGCTCAGTTGGTTAGCGCGCTAGTGCAGCGTAATGACCCAGGAGTCTCTCACCAATGCAGTCGCTGTGAATTCAAGTCCATTTCATGCTGGCTTCTTCTCCAACCGTACGTGGGAAGGTCTGCCAGCAACCTGCAGATGGACGCGGGTTTCCCAGGGACTGTGCCCGGTTTCCACCCACCATGCTGACCGCTGTCGTATAAGTGAAATATTCTTGACTACGTCGTAACACACCAATCAAATGAATAAATAGTGCTGATATACAAATTTTTGTGAAGAAAGTGTGAATACTTGTACGACAGTATTTTGTTTTGAGCTCAGATAAAATCAGGGTATGTATTAAAGGCGTGATCTGGATTTGATGCAGATTTTGAAATGAAACTGTGGTTAACTAAAATAATTCTGTTTGATTTGCAGTCCACTTATTGCTGTACAATGCAGAAACACTATGAAACTTTAAAGAGGTCTGTTCAAGTGGTCAACTTAGATCCAGCTGCAGAGGAATTTAACTACTCCGTCTTAGCAGGTATTGTCTCAGTACTATCAGTCAGTCAGTGCAAATCTGACAATTCTTGATGATGTGCACTGATTGGTGAACTATATGTATTTATTTATTTATTAACACCTCCATCCTCAGGTTCAATAAATACATGCAAGTCACGCTTGATTGGTCACAGCGAATTTGATTGTCTCAATGTGCATTGAGCTGCGACATCTCGGTTGTGCAACATCACAAAAATATACTGTAAAGTAATTAATTTTTCACGTGAAACTAATTTTCGCGAAATTCGAGGTCCATAATTTACCGTGAAAAATAATTCCAGCAGAAAAAATTCCAGTTCTATTATAGAATGATATACAACAGGTACTCGTAGTAGTATTAATGAAATGAAATCATTCTTAACGCAACTCCTGTCAGCCCAGCAGGCCAACTAAATTTTAACAGCAGGGAGGGAAAATTAGGCTTTATACAGAATACAAGACAGATATAAGACAAAGTGGGAATTCATTCTTCTTTAGTTTGATCAGTCTTCAGTATGCCGGTGAAGGGAAGGAAAAGTAGATACCAACACGTGCTGGCTTCCAATGAATGTTGCTTTAATACATGCTGTCTTGTTGGCTGTGTCTGTCATGTGGACCATTGAGTCAGCTTCTAACTAATTGTGACTGTGTACAACAACACAGTGGCCGTTTAACAGCTACTTCAATGTTAGTGGTTTCTAATTGTCTACGAAGGACGATTAAAACGGAAATCTAATCATGTTGCTTGATAAAGAATGGATTACTGGCGACGATCATATTGAATTCATCTGCTTTGTGATGAACTGCTGGAAAGGTGACATATCACTTTGTCTGTTGCTCAGAGGAGCAAAAAGACGTGAAACCTGTTTGAATATACTCTTCAGAGTAGGTGCAAAAGTAACCTTCTTACATAGTGATAATCCATTCCCAGTTGTTTTCATCTCTGATCCAGATTATGAGGATTAGCGACACCCCATGAAACAAAAGAGGATTAAAGCTAACCTTAATAATACCTGTTTGACGTGCTTGAGTTATTTCGGCCATATCATAACAACTGAAGGAAAATTAAACAGATTTTTTCAGCATTGGCTTGCTTAAATACGCGAAAATTAATTCCCGTGAGCATATTTTTTTAGTAAATCCATGAAAACAAATTCCAGCGAATGATAAGTAGTTTACAGTAAATTTGACTCTTCAAACTTTTTGAAGGATTCTTCATTGATGCATATTCATACATGTTGTCAAGTGTTGTCTTTCTTTCAATGTAGACAGGCATAGTGCATATAGACCTTTTGCACACTTTTTCAAAAAGTTTTTATCAGTATCCTGTATGTTGGAAAGTGTTATACATAGTCCGATTGACTGGCCGGCCGATGATCTTTTAGGCTGACAGCTGAGAAATGATAAAGGCGTATCTTTAAGGTCATTTTTATCTCTCAAGAAGAATACTTGTATGAGTCAGGCTTAATCTTATAGAGTACAAGAAATATTATATTTCAAGAATCTTTTGAGGTAGAGGCTAGAAGCGAGAGGTAGATTAGGACCTGCCTTAGAGTGTGTTTCTACGGACATGCAGTTGCAATTAGTGATCCAATATTTCCTCCAAGAATGGAAATTAGATAAGTAAAACTGGAGTGTTTTCACTGACTGGGTGCAATTTCTTAACACAGGCTTTAACGCAGAGTGAATGGAACGTGTCTCAGTTTTAATGCAAGGGACAAGGATTTATTGCTGAGGTGGCAGGTTATACAGTTAAACGCATGGGCCTCTTCGGGAACGGTTGATCCTGGGTCAATCCTGGGTCGAGTCACACCTAAGACTGTAAAAGAGGAAGTTGTAACTTCCTCGCTTGGCGCTCAGCATGAAGGGGATACTGCAGCAACTGGTAAACCTAAGGACTCGTTCATTGTCGCATGACTGAAAAATTGTTAAGTACGATGTTAAACCCCAAACACTCACTCACTCACTCACTAAATGCATGGCCTGTAACCGATGAACGACACAGTGGCATGAACTAATGCAAACGCAATCGCATGTCTGCAGAAACAAAGCTATAATGTGGAAACTACCCTGAATGACCTCAAATTTTGTCCATGACAAACTTGCCCATTTTTCCTGATTTCAAGGGTTCTATTGAATTTAGAAAGGTGTTTTGAGGTTTGCTTGGAACATAGGATGGTATTCTACCAGAAAATTGTAAGTTTCAGCACCAAAAAAAAAAATTTTATGACATTTATTTGCCTCTTAAAATGCGCTTTTGCTGCGAAATTTGAGATCATTTAGGGTAAGTGGAAAAGGACAGGTGGCTTTTATCTTATTCTTCCTACTTACAGATGTGCGAGAGTTGATCAGTGTTGAGGATGTGATGGAGGATGATTCGCTACGCTACGGGCCAAATGGAGGACTGATATTTTGTATGGAGTGAGTATGTTGTTACTGTAAACTACTGTGCTCAAACTTTTACGCTCAAGAAGAAAAAAAGTACATCTATAGGTAGCTTCCTTGACTCCTGCCCTTTTGTACTTTGCTCCCTCTCTGCATTGCACTATTAAGGCATTACAGTCTATCTTCATCGTTTTTCTTTGTTCAGTACTTGTTCAGATAACATTAATGTATCCAGTACCTCCAGTAATTGGACTAGCCTAATTGTTATGGAAAGCCTTGGGAGAAACTATTTTCGGAGTTTCTGGTAGGATCATTGGAGCGGATAAAATGTTTGGCACAGGTTATTTGACATACATCGAAAAGTACTTGATTATTTAAACCTAGTTTAATCTGGTACATCCTATGTTTGAACTGGCCCCAAATTAAGAGATCCTTTGGGGCGGTTAATATGTCTGGCAAGTATGTTTTTTTGATTTGATTTATTTGAGGGGTGTTTCACGCCGTACTCATGAATATTTCACTTATACGACGGCGGCCAGCATTATGGTGGGGGGAAACTACAACCATCCGCAGAATGCTGGGAGACCTTCCATGTACAGCCAGAGAGGAAGCCAGCAAGATCTGGACTTGAACTCACAGTGACCGCATGGTGGGAGGCACCTGGGTCATTGTGCCGTGCTAACCACCTCGACCCCAGAAGCCCCCCCGGCAAGTTTGATCTGCTTTTAATCCTGCATATGTGCTCTGTAGTTGTTCTGACTGATATCTCCAATATCTGAGTAAGACCCATTTTAGTGGCCCCTACGGATGACGCCCAGCAGAATTCCATTTCAGTGTATTTCCGGTGGCAGCCTAGATTAACTTAGATATGCTCAGATATTGGTGTCTTGTTTGTTTGAGCTCCAGGCCTTAGGCTCCCAGTGTAAACATATTCTATGTGTTTATTCTGAAAGTTTAACCATTTTAAGATGTGAGTTTTATCAATGCCTTTATTTCACTGTCTTTCTTTCTTTCAGGTATTTTACACAGAACTTTGACTGGCTGTATGAGCAGATAGACGACATAGATGATGATTATATCATATTTGATTGCCCAGGTAAGAGACTGGATGTTTGTATAATGACAATATCTCTCAGGATCTGTCAAAATGTGTAACTTTGGGCAACCATGGGTGACGTCGTAAGTTATTTACCATGATAATCAATGACCTTGACCTGTGTTTTTCAGGACAAATAGAGCTGTACACACACATCCCTGTGATGAAGAACCTGGTTGACCAGCTACAGCAGTGGGATTTCCGTGTGTGCGGCGTCTACCTTATAGACTCCCAGTTTATGATTGAACCCTCAAAGTTTGTGTCTGGCATGCTGACTGCTCTGTCTACCATGGTCAACCTAGAAATCCCCCACGTCAATATCATGTCCAAATTGGACCTTCTGAGCAAGAAGGCTAAGAAGTCTCTGGACAGGTAGGTTGCTTTCTGTAGGTGGGGAGTGCTCACATGTATCTCACACAGAAAGCTGTCAGTGATGAAGTGAAATGTACATCTCATTCAGCAGGTGACCTTCATGGCTGTGAAAAAAAAAAAACCAAAAAAAAAAACTGATTATAATTTAATTCAAAAGCAACAGAATTGACGTTTTGTTTTTCTATAGAGGGCTAACTTAGCCTTGTGGTTAGTGTGGTAGCATAGCATAATGACCCAGGAGCCTGTCATCAAAGTGTGTGATGTACCAAGTCCAACTCATGCTGGCTTTCCTCAGGGCTTTGCCCATTTTCCTTCCACCGTAGTGCTGGCAACCATTGTATAAGTGAAAATATATATATATATATATATATATATATATATATATATATATATATATATATTAACAAATGAGTGAAGAAGTAAAACACCAATCAAATAAATATAAAATAAAAGATATAATATAAGTAAATACTTTTCCTGGGCTGTGAACTCATACTGTATTTGTCTCAAATTTTAAAGTCTATGCATTTATCGTTTTCGGAAAATTTGATTTACCTTAATAGAAATATATTTTAAAGTTGATTTGGAAGGTAGGCTGACACTGAAGAAATGTGAGAAGAGGTTTCCAAAAGTAATATTTTCTGACTTTTATTGGTCTATAATTGCATTTTTTCAAATTTTTGGGACAAAAATACATGTGGTTATATTAGCAATAGCACTAGGGCCGGTACAGGTACATACAAATTGTTTGTCTTGCATCCTGAACTTGACGTTTATTTTCTGAAATTCGTTGTGGATCAAGACCTGATAGAATGTCAAAAGACAAAATTTGGCTGACGAGAAACTGATAGAGCTTAACAGAAAAACCGTCTGCTTCATTTTCACAGATATCTCGAGCCTGACCTTCTCAGTTTGCTGAATGAAGATCTTGATGAGTCGAATGTGTCAAAGAAATTTGCCAAGCTTAATGCTGTCATAGCACAAATGGTAAGCTCAGTAAATGGACAAGTTAATTTACAGCATTAAATCCTCGTGCTGCTCTCTTTGGATAAAGTCTCTGTTGTGTTTTGTTTTTTTTAGTCAGTAGTTATTACTGTATTTGAAAGGCAACTGAAAGAGTTCAAATTAACTGCTTATATTGGAGACATTTTCATTGGCTTAAATAAAGACAGGTTAGGAACCAAATGCTATTAATTTTTTCCTGTGTTTATGCCTTGAAAATTTTAGGTGCATTTAGTTACACCTGCCACTGAACCAAATTATATAGGAAAGTGGTTTTTTACTTCAAGCTTGATATTTCAAAACTTTATTTTGCATTTGGGGCCCTCCATGGCTCAGTTGGATAGCGTGATAGCACAGCATAATGACCCAGGAGTCTCTCACCCATTCAGTCGTTGTGAGTTCAAGTCCAGCTCATGCTGGCTTCCTCTCCAGTCGTATGTGGGATGGTCTGCCAGCAACCTGCAGATTGTTGTGGGTTTCCCCCGGGCTCTGCTGTTGCTGGCAGACCTTCCCACGTACGGCCGACAGTGTAATGTAATAATACGGCTATGTTGTGTGGATTATTGGGGATTGCCCAAAACTTCATTTATCATCCTTCTACCACTTCAGTGGCCTAATGGTTAGGTGGAGGGTCTGTCTCAAAGTAGAGAGACCTCGGGATCAAACCTCGGGAAGGTCATACCAAAGACTTTATAACAGTCCTTGCTGCCGCCTCGCTTGGCGCTCCGCACTGAGAGGTTAGAAGGATGAAATAAGACCTGCATGGACTCACCCTGCCACAAGAAGACACAGTATATATGTATTCCTCATCATCATATGATGAAAACTGTTTAAGTACGATGTTAAACCCCAAGCATACATACATACATACGTACATCTTTCATTCTTCAGTACATCACACAGGTTACTATAATAGACTAAGTGCTGGTTCAGTAAGTCATTTCAGTGAGGCAGCACTATAAACTTCAACATACATGAGATACAACTCAACTGGTCCTTGTCAGCTGGTTCCAGATGCGGATGGCCAGATGACTTTGGATTGAACCACCATACACATTCACAACTGGAGTATACACAAGTACTTAAGACACAACGCAATGCTGAAGTTGAGGTAAGTTGGGTTTTGAGCATCCTTGCATGTGAATCTGCCAGCAATTAGACTGACCTGCTACAAGAACACATGGATATGATGTGGCTAAAATACTGGTGAAAACTGTTTTTAATCATTGTATTTTTTGTTTTGTTTTTTTTCTGTTTTGGACAGATTGATGATTACAGCCTGGTGAAGTTCTTCCCATTGGATCAGACAGATGAAGATTCTGTGTTAGACATCAGTCTGCTGATTGACAATGCCATACAGTATGGAGAGGATTTGGAACCCAAGGAACCTAAAGTAAGCCAAGCAATAAAACAGTAAGGTGAACTATAAAACAGTGAGCCCTAAAGACTATAAGGTAAACCTTTAAACAGTAAGCCAAACCATAAAACAATAAGGTGAATCCTAAAGCAATAAGGTGAATCCTAAAGCAATAGGGTGAACCCTAAAACAATAAGGTGAGCCCTAAAACAATAAGGTGAATAATAAGGTGAACCCTAAAACAATAAGGTGAACCCTAAAACAATAAGGTGAACCCTAAAACAATAAGGTGAATAATAAGGTGAACCCTAAAACAACAAGGTGAGCCCTAAAACAATAAGGTGAATAATAAGGTGAACCCTAAAACAACAAGGTGAGCCCTAAAACAATAAGGTGAATAATAAGGTGAATCCTAAAACAACAAGGTGAACCTTAAAACAGTAAGCCAAACAATAAGGTGAATCCTGAAGCAATAAGGTGAATCCTGAAGCAATAAGGTGGACCCTAAAACAATAAGGTGAGCCCTAAAACAATAAGGTGAATAATAAGGTGAACCCCAAAACAATAAGGTGAACCTTAAAACAGTAAGCCAAACAATAAAACAATAAGGTGAATCCT
Source organism: Liolophura sinensis (assembly GCF_032854445.1). NCBI lineage: Eukaryota > Metazoa > Mollusca > Polyplacophora > Chitonida > Chitonidae > Liolophura > Liolophura sinensis. The sequence continues at coordinate 19,764,927 of NC_088304.1, forward strand.
GAAGCAATAAGGTGAATCCTGAAGCAATAAGGTGGACCCTAAAGCAATAAGGTGAGCCCTAAAACAATAAGGTGAATAATAAGGTGAACCCCAAAACAATAAGGTGAACCTTAAAACAGTAAGCCAAACAATAAAACAATAAGGTGAATCCTGAAGCAATAAGGTGAATCCTAAAGCAATAGGGTGAACCCTAAAACAATAAGGTGAGCCCTAAAACAATAAGGTGAATAATAAGGTGAACCCTAAAACAACAAGGTGAACCTTAAAACAGTAAGCCAAACAATAAAACAATAAGGTGAATCCTGAAGCAATAAGGTGAATCCTGAAGCAATAAGGTGAATCCTGAAGCAATAAGGTGGACCCTAAAACAATAAGGTGAGCCCTAAAACAATAAGGTGAATAATAAGGTGAACCCTAAAACAATAAGGTGAACCCTAAAACAATAAGGTGAATCCTAAAACAATAAGGGGGACGAGAAAACAGTAATGTGGTTGACATTAAACATGGCTAAAACAGGTAAGTGGACGCTAAACAGTAAGGTTGACCCTAAAACAGTAAAGTGGACCTTAAAACAGTTGGTGGACTGAAAACAATAAGGTGCACCATTATTGTGTCATGTGGACAGTGTGCATGTGGCTGTTTGCTCTGTCTGAAGACTTGTCTTCCACCAGTATGGTGGACAACTGTGTACATCACTCCCCAGGGAGAGTTCGTCAGCAGCTTGCCAAAGGTCAGCGGCGTACCCCGGGTACTCTGGTTTGTTCCACCCATAATACTTATCACCATCATATAAGCAGAAAGTGTGGCATAAAAAAACAATGAGTTATTTTAATATATGAATTACAGAATGATAAAAGTTACGGTTGTTTTCTCTTCTTTGAGCTCTGTGGTGTATTACCACTGATTTCTGTCTTTTTATTTATCCAGGATTTTGGCGATGAGGAAGATCCAGATGACAGCTGACCCCACACCGAGGATGCTGTCAGAAACAACATGTGTTACCATGGTTACCCCTGAAAACATGTACTGTATCCCATGAACAGGCGGTCATTTATTGTGCATATTAGTGAAGAGAAGGACCCTAAGGACAGTTGACTCCATTTCTTAGGATGCTGTGAGCATCAACACACGTAACCATGGTGATCCATGATAACATTGTGACTGCTTAGCAGTGTCATTAGCTCTCCGGCCATATGTGGGAAGGTCTTGCAACAACTTGCGGATGGTTGTGGTTATGGTTGTGGCTTCTCCCAAGCTCTGTCAGGTTTCGGGGCCTCTGTGGCTCAGTTGTTTAGCGCGCTATCCCCTCCAGCCATAAGTGGGAAGATCTGTCAGTAACTTGCAGAAGGTCGTGCGTTTCCCCTGGGCTGTGCCCGGTTTCCTCCCACCATAACACTGGCTGCCGTTGTATAAGTGGAATATTCTTGAGTGCGGCGTAAAACACCAACCAAATAAATAAATAAATTGTAGGTTCATCACTAGAGTCCACTGTGATGAAACTCTTTCAGTCAGTTCTGGTAGCTGTTTGTTTGGACTGACCCCTTTCATTATGGCACTCCAACATGGTAAACAGTGGCTTATGTTTTCAAAGGTGGTTAGAACATTATTTCTGGCAAAATTTCCTTTTTCCTAGTGAAGAGATGTTCATTTTTGTAGCTTTCTATCCCTGACCTAAAATAGGCCTCTCAGCTGGTAGGAAGTCTTTATTTACATTTATATTTAAAAGTAGATCCATGCACCGAGGAGACTTGACGTTGACTGTAATTCAGTTCGCCGTCTGATTCGTAAGATGACAGTTTGATCATTTGTATATTTATGCAAATAACACAAAAATATTAAAATTTTTCCATTTGGGATGGAAAACTTATAACCCCAAATAATTCAGTATTGTTGTTAATGTACAGGAAATTCTGCTTGGAAATGTCTTTCTCAGAAGCCATTGTTTTATCACTTATGATGATTGGCTGGATGTAATAGATCTTAATGCTATATGCTTACGTATGCTTGGGGATTTTGCTCATACTTAGCAACGTTTCAGTCATATGGCGATGAGGAGTAATTTGGTGGAGGCATAATATGTCTACAGGCAGGGAAAGTATATGCCGCCAAAGTGCTTCCACCAGTGAAATACCCTGCCGAAGACACCACACATGACACCCCACCCAGTGACATTATACTGACACCCTACCCAGTCGCATTATACTGACACTGGGCCAACCAGTCATGTTTCCTTGTTCTAACATCTCAGTACTGAGTGACGGCTGCAAGGTACGTTTTCAAAGTCTTTGGTATGGCCCCACCCATGTTTGATCCCAGGGTCTCCAGACTTCAAGGTGGGTGCTCTGACCAGTAGACCACAGAAGCTATCTCTTAATGTTATAAAAGGTGTGTAAATGCATGTACACTGCAGTTAAACCCATTGTGATATAAATGTTGGGGGTTTTTGTCTTTCCTTTGGGCAATAACAGTTCTGAAAGCACAAAATTGTGTGTGCCAATTTCCTTATAAGGAAATCTTTTGCAATCTTGGTTAAGGATAATAGCTTGAGTTCCATATTTGTGGACACACAGAATTCCGGGTTAGGAGATACAGTATATCTTGGTGGTAATCCAAGACTGAAGCATGGTTTCATGAAGCACTCTTAATGTTACGTTCACTTAACTACCAAGCAACCAATACTGTAGGCATTACGTCGTCATGGTAGTTGTGAGCTTGTAACGTTAAAGAGAGCGTTATGAAACTGGACCCAGGAGTTTTTTTTTTCAGTGATTCTTAAACTATTTTTCAGGCAAGACACAGATCCATACTTTTCTTTTACGTTAGATATAATACCTAGCAGTGCCTGTTGTACCTTTTTTGGTACTTGTATGATTAACGGCAGCCATGCAGTAGTGCGAGAATTTGTGCATAAAGCTGTCATGAAGGTTTGCACTCTAATAGTGCCTTGTAGTTTATTATTTTGATGGAACACCGCAAGCTTGTTGGCCATTGGCCATTCCATCAAAAAAAGTCCTTAAAGGTTGAAGATTTATAGTCTACAGTTATTTCAGCAGAAGCTTGCCACAGACTCGGTAACACAACGAAGACAGCGACGACGAACTACAGCTCATTATCTTCAGTATAATAATCCTTTAATTCATCATAACAATCGGTCAATCAGATTTGTGTGGGACACACCTGTGAGATAATACAGAGGTGTTTGTAACAGAGAACACAACTATACAGATGACGTGAAAGTACATCACAAGTGTTACAGGAATGCATATCACAACAGAACCTATAGGAGGTTCTCATGGATTATGAGAGCCCGTCCAAAGACAGCTGCAGTTGCAGAATTTTCTACACGACATTTCAGGCCACAATTACCATGTACCTGAATTTATTTGCATGAAGTTATGCTGTAGGTTTTAACATATACAGTGTATATGCATTGAGAAACTTATCTCAACCTAAAACAATTATATATATATTATGGACACTGGAAATGGTATGTTTAAGCCCAATATAGATATTCCAAGGGAAAGTAAGAAAAACAACACGTATCTGACGTGGTTATATGTGAAAAGGCTTAAAATTGAAGAGGTGCATGTAAATCCATCCTCTTCGCTTTCCCACAGTCATCTGCAAGTGCTATCTGGATTTTTTACTAGAGATTGGAGTCAATATCATGTCATCCAACAATATTTTGAATAAATTTGATAAACTGCAGGTTTACTCTGCTTCTGGTAAAAGCTACTATTCATTACTGAAACAGACCATCCCAATAGAGGAGTCCCAGTTCAACCGCTCTAATCCCTAAAGTTAAATAAAGTCTTTGGTATCATGTGACTTGTTGAAAATGTTAGGCAACTATTTTTTATCGCACTGTAACATTTGATTACTGTAACATGGGTGTGTGAAAAAAAAGGTTTCACACAAGGTACTTCACAGCAGATGAAAAATGGCGAATTTTGAGGAGCTGAACATTTGTGAATTTCAGGAGTCCTTAAATAGGAAAGATGAGTCATTTGTGCCTCCTGAACACGGTAAGACAGGTGATTAAAGATTCAGCAGTTGCTTAAGAATTTTGCCAAGTCACATGATACCATGAGACTGTTTTTACCTTTAACGACGAAAGAGCTTGAACTCAAAACCCATTACAGAAACAAACAGCTAATTGCATTCAATTTTCGAAGGACACTTACAAACTACATGTACAGGCTACATGTTTTATTTACCTGTCCCTTCTGTCTTTGTGAGTCTGCACAAGTCTTATCACAGACTGTCAGCAGATCGCAATGTAGTACACAAGCACACCCTTGCTTACTACATGTACAGTAACACATTTCCTCAGTCAAATATTACGTTAAAAGTATCTGCAGGTCTTTCATTATACTCAAATCTGCAGGTCTTTCATTATACAAGTACATTGTCAGTGTGTTTTAGATATTGTTTTAAAAGGGCAAATACAAACCTGCATTCGTTAGTGTCAGTTCATGTCCTCATGCAAGAATAAGCCCAGTCCTAACCTACATGTACCTGTTGACATTTCGTGGGAACACAAGATAAAACTGATTATTAGGCTTTCACACGAGCATAAAACACAACAGAATCAAACGGCAGTGGCATATTATAAACATGTAAGCACACGCTTTACAATTAGAACTGGACAGGATTAAAAAAAAAACTGTGTACTATATGCTCTAGGTTAAGATAAGTATTGATAACAAATGTGACTGATTAGGTGCATTGAACGCATGTGTACAGTAGTAAAAATCACAAACCAATAGAAATTTGTTGCAGGTTGACTGACAGATGACATGTAAATACAAAGAACAATACATGTATGTTCACATCTTGCAGGTTGCTGCCTTAAGAGAGTCGCACTGATGAAAATTGCATACACTTTAATCATTAGACTTTTTTTTTTTTTTTTTTTTTTTTAAGATTTTTTAAGCTGGAAGTGTGTTACCTCCAACAGGATTAAAATCTTGAAAGTTCTACACAAAAGTTTTATTACAGTTAATAATAAATGAAAGACAGACAGACTGCTGTCAGCATGGGAATTCTGTTCAGCAAATTGAACCTGTCATAAAACTAGTAGGTTCAAAGATATTGTTGGCAAATACTGAACTACATTATCAAATGTGGCAGGGTTTCTTAGAATTGTAAAATATTAGTGGTCATAAATGTATTCATCAGGGCTTCTATGTCATGTACCACACAAAATATGAAAGATGGCATTTGCACCACTGACAAGTTTGAACATAACCCACTTACAGCATGACCTAGTACATGATATGGCTCTCTGATGCCACCTACCAACAGAACAGCAAGATTTTGAAATCTGGGGGTCTCAGTTATTTCTCCTATCTTTATTGTATCAGTTACATGTTCATATCCATGAATATTCTAGAATAATCATTCCAATTTCATATTCACCCTAATTTTGTGCTAAGAATTGTGACCTACATGCATAATTTTACATCATCTTCAAACTTCATCCCAATTGTTTACCATGAATTGTTACTGGTACCTTTGTTTAACCAATCTCAATTCATATTTTTGAAATGATGTCATAGCCGTTCTGAGCCAATCATCTGCATGCTCTTTAGTCATGTGACTAGAGTACTGGAATTGAAAAGAAACCAAATTTAACCCATAACAGATAGGCCTCAGAATAAAATTTGAGCATGAATAATGAAAAAAATGTAGATTTTATGTAAGAAGTGGACTTTTAGCTTGTTGGTTCTCAGTACCAACAAACCACATGCATGCCAGAGAAATGATTGGCTGCCAGACATACATGTAACAGTTCTACAGCTACACTACAGCACTGAGGAAACAAACCACATGTATGCCAGAGAAATGACTGTCTACCAGAGATACATGTAACAGTTCTACAGCTACACTACAGCACTGAGGAAACAAACCACATGTATGCCAGAGAAATGACTGGCTTCCAGATATACATGTAACAGTTCCATAGCTACACTACAGCACTGAGGAAACAAACCATGTCGAAAGATCAATTATCCCCTGGCATATCCTACATACAAAGCAAACAGACGTATCAAAATGCGCATGCACGCCACAATGGTGTTATCAATGTGTATTTATACTTTGTAGCCCACAAGTACACACCCAAACACTAACCCTTCCCTAACTACACTAAAAAAACAAATCTAAATGTAACCTTACAAAAAATGTATCACCTTCTTTCGATGGCAATTTTTCATAGCTTTTCTCACAAATCTTCTCCCTTACAGCATTAGAAAAAGCTACCAGAAACTGGTTTTGCAACAAAGCCAAAAAAACATAAAATAAAATAAAACTGAAGCCTGACAGCACTTGTCCCCTGAGTAGACAAGAACAGTCAAAACCAAAACAGAAATAAATCACATTTTCAAACAGGTTCAGCACATGACTCTTCATCCAGCCTTTTCATTTCTGTTTTTAAAATTCATATATTTGTGTATATTTAACCAAAAGCTACAGTCCCAGAGTTTGGATTGCTATAAAATAATACTAATTCAAATAAAATAACTTTATTTCCTTAAAAATTCTTAGTTTTGATACGGAGAAGTTCCATACTGACCCAACCATTTATTTTTTACACAAAGGGGGTATATGACATGCCGACTGCTTGAAAGTGGAGAAAAATATTCAAGAGTAGTACAAAACTGTCAAATTTGCACATGGCCCCTTTCTACAGGATTCTACATTCCATAGGAAAATATCTACGCCATTTTCTAAAGAAAATACACACATATATACATGTATAAATATTAAAATACATGTACAAATATTAAAATACAAGTATTGATTGACCCCCCCAGTGCTAGTACTTGCGCCATACCAGTACTTGAAATATACATGGATGTCCATGCTATTAAGGCTTGTACATTAGTTTAATTAAAAATTTAATTAAAATTTAATTATCAAAAGACATCTTCGACTTGATTCAAAGATGTTCTTGGCATCTTGAGGTGCCCAGGTGTGATGTGTCAAACTCTGGTTGTCAATTCAAAAGTCTCATTTACCTTAGATTAACATCAATATATATTCCCACTCATGGACTGGTTCAAACCCAAAAGTCACTTGCATTTTACATGTATGTACCCTGCAATGCTTTCATAACCAACCTGACAATAGCGACAGTGTAATAATGGAGATGTAAAATGTTTTCTGTGATGGACATGTTAAACGATGAAGGTGTCAGCTGTGGCGTCCACGCACCGCTGTATGACGAACGCGCTTTGTGGACATTGTATCAGGGGTGGTGCTGTCAGCCTTGCGTTTCACACCCACCAAGCTGCGTAATACTCTCACCGGCGTAGCTGAAGAGTCAGTATGACTCCTGGTTCTCACTAGACTTTTGCTAAAGGGGTTCAATCGCGTCTGTGCCACGTTTGATCGCACATTCGAAGCGGATTTAGAGCGCTGATGACCTCTGACAGTTTGACTATTGATCGCCATGGGGGATTTATGTCTCGCCACTCGGCGTCTAAGCTCTGAGGAAGAGTTGTTGATCTGCTCCTTGCCCGTCAGTTGCAAATTTTCAGGCGAAGTCAGACATTTCACTCGACTCCTACTAATTTTATAGCTTCCCACGAATCCTTTAGGAGAGTTTCGTGTTTTCACAGAGGTAACAACGCAGTTCTGTTCACAGTTTTTGTTTTTCAGCACCTTACCTATAGGAATATTTCCTACGGAGTTCGAGCGCTTTCTGTCCATCTCAGAAACACTGACTTCTGCCGCTGGTGACAATGGCTCCTCACCTCCTTTTGTAGTCAGCACGTTTGTCAAACTCAAACTTCTCTGTCTGAAATCAGGCAAATCTTCTATGTCTCCTTCAGCTGTTGCGCCCGGCGCTTTAAGAGCTTGCTGTCCTTTCAGCTTCTTCAGTTTGCGCTGCGTTGCCCTGTTAGTCAACCATTTTGCCCAGCCACACTTCCCACTGGAGGAGTTCGAACAGGATGGCATCGACACCTCCCCGAGAAATCGCGACTGTCGAAATTCGGACGTGGTCGGCAGAGCCTTGTGTTTCGGCTTGCTCTTCTGTTTCCCAGACCTCTTGTGTTTCTTCATCAAGTACTCTCTAATGATGGTTACATTGAACCTCTTGGTTTTGCTGATGATCGGTGGGTCAGTATCCCGGAGCTTTGAGGCCATGCTTACCGTCACACTGTCTTCAGGCTTTTTCTTCATCAGGTACTCTCTCACTATTTCCACCTTGTCACCTGGGTTGCCAGGCAACAGCATCTTGGGTTTATGCCTGACCTCGGGAGAAGGCGGTGACGTTAAATATTCACGAACAATCTTCACAGCAGGCTTGCCTGTAAATGGATTAATTCTCTGCGGGGAGTCGGGAGTTTCTAAAAAAGGTGAGGCTAAGAGAGGAGAGTCGAGACACGTTGATAATTTCTGTGGAGATCCACCTAGCTTCTTTACCTGCAACTTCTGAAGTTTACTTCCGCTTCCACACCCACTAAATGCCGTCACATTGGCCTCTGTGTCTTTACACTCCTCGTCCATCTGCAAACTGGACGGAGGGGTGCTGGAGAATGTCATGAAAGATGGCTGAGATCTCAGCAGAGGAATCGTCGGTTTGGAATTCAGCGGCGATTTGAAATTCATTTGCAAATTCTCCTCCATGATGGACCTCTCGATGTCATCCAGATCGCCATTGCCCAACTGAACACCGCTGAAAGTTTTAAGTGGCGACATGCTGCTGTCTATCACGATCTCTGAGCCAATGGCAGGCAGACACGAGTTGGACACTATACTCAGATCTCCGTCCACTTCATCGTAATCCTCCTCCATTGGCTCATACATGTACGGCTGGATACCGTCGCGCTTCAAGGAGGCACTCTTTGGTGTTGGAGGTAGGTTGACTTCCACTGCGTTAATAATAGGTGTAGGAGCATTACGATCTGGCTCAAGGTCAATATCTGGGCTCTCAAGGTCATCTGAGTCAGGAGTCAAAGGTAAAGATGGGGACACATTTCCATTGGCTCTGTCCTTTGGGCAGTTCAGATTGATCCTTGTGAGGTGCTCTTCGCGTTTTTTGCGTAGCTGGAGCCAGCGACTAGGCCCCAGGGGGTCAATCATGACCACCATGGAGCTTGTGTTGTCAGCACGCATCATCTTTGACTTCCACTTATGCAGGGCCAGTCTGACCAATTTCTCAGACACATTCACCCAGTGGTTCAACTCGACACTCTACAACAAAACACAAATGTTGCTTAAGTGGAAATAAGTTGATCTTTATGAGTTAATGCGCATGCCATTGATATCACCTTAAGTTTTAACCCTGTAAACATGCACAGTCAGATGCACACTAAAGCCTTAAAATGATGCTTTTGATGCCAACACGTAAGTTTTCCTGATAAGAAAGTAATCAAAGTTCATCGTCAGTTTATCAGTAGTTGGTACACACAAACACTTCAAAAATAGTCTATATCACACGCTTCTCCTCCAAAAAATACGTGGATTACACCCTGAGAGGTAATAGGAGATCTACAGAAGGCAATAGTATTATGCTGATAAGTGAAGAGTCTAAGTGATGGGGAGTGGTGAACACATACTGGGTCTGACACTATCTTCTTCTCCACCTCCTTCTCCACCAGCTGAACAGTAAGACAGGCTTCTGCGGGGGTCAGCATGTTCCACAGTCCGTCACTCCCCAGGATTAGGCAGCGGTCTTTGCGGGGGAACAGGTGACGCACAGACACGTCAGGCTCAGGGGACACCACAAACTCCTCTGTCTTAAAGTCATAGCTCCATAAATCACCTGAAGAGCACAGAAATCAAGATGTGAATACTACGATTAGCAGCATGCATTTATATAAGGAAGAAATGGGAAAAAAATAAATAAATAAAACAGCCGATGAAGGCTGCAGAAAGCTGTCTCCTGGCCAACTACTTTGGTCATGGTTTACATTGTGTCCGTGTAACTCTAGAGTGTCACGTCACAACAAGGGATTTTCAAGTTCCAACAATGCCATATCACAACGAAGCCGGTCTTATTCAAGGACGTCTTTTCCCCATAAAAGCACCATCTATAAAAACCAACTTTTTCATAAGGGATCACTGCTGACAGCAGTTTTTTTTTCCTGCAAAAAGATTTTTGCAGGAATTCACCAGATTACACTGCATCGTGATATTAGAACTGTCTTCAGTTTCTATTAATGAACAGCTGAAGGGAGATCACTTTGGAAACACTGAAGAGCCAAAAGTTATTTCCCCTATCTCCACAAAGCACAATAAACTCCAACTGTGATAATCCCATAACCCACCCAATGTCAATATTTCAAATCTTGAGTTGAGTGAGTGAGTGAGTGCTTGGGGTTTAACGCAAATCTAGCACTGAGACCAAAATAAAAACTTGTTCGTTCAGAACTTACCCAGAGACCTAGCCACAGCCAGAAATGGAATCTGGTCAATGGGAGTGCTGCGTCGCACCGGGCCCTTGTGGGCATTTTTGGGGCGGTTCCACACCACCCGGTTGACACCAGCCTTCCTCATGACACTGCCTCCACTCTTCTCAATACGTTTCCTCTCATCTGGACACTCTGGCTTGTGGTCCTATAAACGCAGAATATTTAATAGCTTAGAGCCGACTTGATACATTTATAAGTACATGTTGATGGCTCAAAATGCAGAGTGATTCTACCATGTTTTGCTATTCACATGACAAGGTTTGATTGCAAAATATGTGCTAGTGTGTCCTGCTGAAGAGAAAAAAATTTCACTTGTCATAAATCTTCAAAATGTTTAACCTCTAGAGCACTTTTTTGCAGTGGAATTCTGTGCGAGCTTCATAAAAACGAATTTGTTGAGGATTTGGGCCAATCATAAGAATTTTATTATGTTGTAGTTTACATCCATACGTAAACTCAGTGTTTACACCCATACATAAACTCAGTGTTTACATCCATATGTAAACTCAGTTAACCAGAGGTTGATACTCTCCAGGCCCTCAAAAGGGTAGCTCCTTTACACATACAATACAAAGAAACTGAAAATCGAATGGAAGAATAAAAAAAAAAAAGAAACACATTGAGTGTGGGATAGCATGTCACAGTACTTTTGAGCATTTGATTACTTTCTTAAACTTTCATCAGTGACTTAAATCAGTAAATAGTGGATGCTAGTTTCACGTCATTATGAGGAGAGTTCCTTGGAACTGACAGACTATGACAAAGGCTTCTTGTACTGTTCACTTAGAGGACTTATCAAGATTATTTGAGAATTAAAAATTTATTGATGGATCTGATTCACAGGAAAACAGCTGTGCCGTCACATAATTTTGAAAATGGACATTTAGTGACTTGTACACATTTAAATGGACATTTAGTGACTTGTAAACATTTAAATAGACATTTAGTGACTTGTAAACATTTAAATGGACATTTAGTGACTTGTACACAACAGTGGCTTTGTTATCATGAACAAGTACATGTACCTTCATCCACTGAAGTTTCTGAAATGTAGACTGGTTCTCAGAGTTGTCATATCAGCATTAAGTGCAAGTCTGATATGTGTAATTTAAAAATTCTTATCAGAAGACCCCAGAGAGTTAGACAATTACATATATGTGGTAATCTACAGGAGTGCAGAGCTTCCGGACAGGAAGCTTTCGCCACAATGGCTAACAATACTTGGAGTGTGTTACGTTATGTGATTGGACAGGAGGTCCAAATGAACATGAACAAACCACTCAACCACAAACAAAACAGGAAGTTGGACACTTAAGGGGATAAATGCATAGACAATCCAGGTCATAACCACGGTATTCATCTGAGTTTGCCTATAATATTCTATATCTATGCACATGTATATCTGAAGAGCACCTGCTGTCCTTGGAAATTGTCAGAGTGACTTCCCTTGGTCCTTGTCTCGCGATTTAACTCCACTGGGACAAGATAGGGCTTGCTTCCTGAATTTAATTTACTGAACAGAATATTTTCTAACTTTGTAACAAAAGTAATATACTTTTGAGCAGGCGTTTATTTTTGCTTTTGAACAGGTGTGTGCGTATCACACTACCCTTACTGAACACCTGCGGTGTGATTTTCACCCATCAATTCACACTCCTCAGTCTACCCTCAGAAGCCTGTTTTAAAAAGCCATTTCCAACTTAATAAGAGTTAAAAATGCCTGATTTGCACACATGTGGTTTTCAGAACATAATAATGCTTGCTGCCGTGGTATATGTACGGCGTAAAATACCAATCAAATAAATAAATAAATCAAAGAAAAGACAACATATGAAATCACCTGAATTATTCAGAAAGAGGAGTGGAAACAGGTCTAAATATATTTGGTAACATTGCTAACCCACACACATACTGCTGTATGGTTAAACGGCAAACCATTAAGTGGAAACAGCTCCTTTCTCCAGGTTATAGAGACAGCTTGTGTCAGATTGATCAAAACTGATAACCTGGCCGCACTTCCAACTTTCTCAAAGTGACCGATTTTACAGCTACATCTCAGTTACATGTATGTAACATCACAAAGAGAAAAAGTTGTCCTTTTTTATTTATTTATTTATTTGATTGCTGCGTTGTGCCCTAGTCGAGAATATTTCGCTTAAACTATGGAGACCAGAACTGTGGTAGGAGGAAACTGGGCAGAGTCCAGAGGAAACCCATGACCATCTGCAGGTTGCTTTTTAAACTTCATGTGGGATACTTTATCCATTTATATATACATTTAGACTGGGGATGTCTTTCCAAAATTCTGCATTTTGCCTTGTGTAATAATTAACCCATATGCTTAATATATACTGGCCACAAAAATCTACATGTGTGATGGTAGTGAGAAACAAACAATTAATTATCAATGGCCTAGGGGACACACTAAACCAGAACAAACCTTTGTGAGCCTGACAGCAGTCATGGGGGCATTGGCGGTGTTCTGTTGGCCCAGGACTATGGCAGAGTCTCCAACATGGCCTATGTACAGTTTGCAGTTCTTGATGAAGGCCACGCTGGCTGTGGTACCCGAGGTGCTGGCGAACCCTGATGATGTCATCGGCCATTTGTCTGAAGAAATAAAACATGTTAAATGATATGAAAAGAGAATAGACATCTAATACATGTAAGTATACACATCTAGCATCACTCAAGTACATGTATATATTGCAATTTCTAACCTTAAACTTTGCCCTCCTACATGTAAATCTATGAAGGGTTAAGAATACAACTGGTCAAAGGAAACTAGAACCCAAATGGGTGCACTTGCTATTCTTCTATTTTACTTTTCTTGTAACTAATGACAAAATTGTCTTCTAGTACAATCCATTGGTCTTCTCCATCCACAAAGAGTCTATCAGTTATTCTGTCTCATGGAGAACCCGGCCTGACTGTAATGAAGTCAATGTTTTTCAGCTTAAGAAGAATATATATATATTTTTTTTCTTAAGCTGAAAAACACGACTTCATTACAGATCTCTCAACATTTCTAAGCCACTAAAGGGCTGATATGACTCTTTTTTTGGCATTCTGTTGCCTAGAAAATATTTCTCTCCATCATGATATAACCTACACACGACTTGCTTTCATAGATGAGGTGCCACTTCTCGTAGTATATCACACTTCAAAACTAATATCGGGTTAAGTCATAGTCACTGTCGTGTAGCAATGGAGCTAGTTCAGAGCAGGCCTATTAATTTCTACATGCAGAGTGCAAAAAACAGGTGAATATAAGCACTCCACATTTCCAACGCTGCGTTTACTGAGGACATGTGTATAGAAAAACGCCAGCATTGCCGCAGTATTGTAATTCACAAGTAGAAACACACTTTACAGTGATATCTACAATGGGATACATAATTATCTAAACATAGCTTGGATACTAAAAACTCACAAATCTGAACTTCATTGTCAAGGTTATTGTGTTCTTATCTTAGAGGGGTGAAGTGATGGCTGGGTGGAGGCACAATTTCCCTGTATTGCAACAACTATGACTTTAAATACCTTAGCCAGCTGTGATAAAGTTCAGAGGGCCCCCAGTTCAGTGGTTACAAGTATGTTCAAACACCAGTTACATGGGTAAGTCCAAGAAAAGGGGTAACTAAAGTGAGACATACGGGGGTCAATTTATACTTTCTTGAAGGCCAAAAATCCTACTGTCTTCTAGCACTAACCATGGGTGTAAGTGAGACATAAATATCAACATAAATCTACATAAACGTCAACATAAATCAACTTAAATCTTAATGTGTGACATACAATAAAGGCACATGACCAGATACCAAGTTGTTAGTGTAACATGGACACAAAGATGCAGACAAAAAGTAAAAATAAGAATCAGCAGATGTTAATTAAACACTTTTCTCCTCACAGGAATGAGTAAATCTAAGGAATGCATGTATGTATACGTGTAACCGTCCAGTGGTCCTCCAATCAATCAGACAGTCAAGATATATGAGCCAAAGGCTATATATGCACATGTAGCTGCACAGTGACATGACCGATAGCTACATATGTTCAACTGTTACAGTGACATGACAGATAGCTACATATATTCAATTGTTACAGTGACATGACAGATAGCTACATATATTCAATTGTTACAGTGACATAACAGATAGCCACATATGTTCAAATTGTTACAGTGACATGACAGATAGCTACATATATTCAACTGTTGCAGGATTATGGACAACTTCAAGCATTTGAACCACATAAATTATGTGATAATGGGGAAAATCAGATTTCTCTAATGAATGCAAATTCCAGGGTCAAAATGATTTTTTATACTAAAACTGGCTTATTTTTTTGTCTCCAAGGCGAACATTAGCAACACTGGGAAATGCTATCTACATGTATGCATGTTTATGTGTAAGATTTACTTATTTCACTGATGTTTTAGGTCATACTCAAGAATACTTCACTTATATACGACAGCGGCCAGCATTGTAGTGGGAGGAAACCCAGAAGAGCCCCAGGGAAAACCCACGACCATCAGCAGGTTGCCGAAAGACCTTCCCATGTACGACAGGAGAGGAAGCCAGCATGAACCTGACTTGAACTCACAGCGACCACATTGGTGAGAGGCTCCTGGGTCATTGCGGTGTCCTGGTATGCTACCCCCCTCGGCTATGGAGGAACCTTGCCTGCCCCTCTGGGGGTCATAAATTACGCAGTACACCCAAGTTCTAAAATTTAAATAAAAACAAGAAAGAAAAAAGAAATGGTTTGAGGAATTGGCCCCATAAAAGCCCACATCAAGAGAAATTGGAAAAACCTTTTTAAAAAATGTGTAAATTTTCATTAACTTGATGATAGTAAGGTGTGATTTAATAGTGTTTTTCCATGGATATCCAAATAACATATTCAGCATATGAAGCATGTGAAGGCCTTGGGGAAGAACAGTTTCATTGTAAATTGATTGAGCTACCTTCGATAAATAAAGCTGTTACTATTGCATATAATATTAGACAATTCCACCATTTACATGTATCAAGTTTCACCCTAATTACTGGGCTCAAAGGAGGGCCCAAATTCAAAAGCTGTATTTGACTGAGTTACTTTAGGCCTCCTGTTCAACGGAGGCAGGTCACAATAGATAGATCGGTCAATACAGCTCAGAGGGTAATCTAAAAGACTAGCAGTCAACCCCGATTTGATGTCATCAAAGAGCAGATAAATCTATTTTAACACGGCTGACTTGCACCTTTACAAGCAGAAGGAGACCAATGGCATTCACGGACTGACCTCAATGACCACAAATATTTGTCCCTGAGTGATATCCTGAGTGATCCAGGCTTCTTCAGTAAGGTTATTTGCCCTTACATCACCTTACAAGTTTTTCACCAGCATAAACTCACACGTAGTATTTAATTAAGACCCTCTGCATGTACCTGAAATTACCTAAAATTTGATCCATGACTAAGTTGCTCTTTTTTCCAGATTCTGGGAGTTATATTAATTTTAGAAAGAAGCTTTGAAATGTGTCTGAAGGTAAGATGATATCCTACTGGGAAAATGTAAATTTTAGCACCAGAACTAGTATCTCAAGACATTAACTTGCCTCAAAAAATGCTCTTTTGTGGTCGAATTTTTAGGTTATTTAGAGTATATGTACTTTACAATGTATAATACATGTACATTGCCAGCAACCTGCTAGAAAATTTTCAGGGACTTTAATAACTCAAGTCAAATTCATCAGACAACATTCTTAAGAGTTTGGGCTTGTAAGATAATGTCTACTGTGTGCATATCATAATTACCCTCTACATATAAACGTACTCAAGTCTCTAGGTATTAATTATCATACAACTGGAACATGTACAGTATCATTTTAACAGTATTTATAACAGTGTTTGATTGGTTTAATTCGACTGTTTTGGATGTTTAATGCTACCCTCTACATATAAACGTACTCAAGTCTCTAGGTATTAATTATCATACAACTGGAACATGTACAGTATCATTTTAACAGTATTTATAACAGTGTTTGATTGGTTTAATTCGACTGTTTTGGATGTTTAATGCTGTACTTGAGAATTTTTCATTTACTTGCCCCTTTCTAAGTCTCTCCCACAGGGCCACAGAAAATGTGAAAACCATGCATGCACATATGTACATGTAAGTGTAAACAAGGAATTTTCCATTACTATGTACATTTTCATTGGCCACTACTCTCCCTCAGTACCCAATACTCCGTGTCATTACACGCAATCAATGCACATATAGAAAAGAATAACACAGCGAGCTTAACATGTCCAAAACAGAAACCATAACTTCAGCAGTATAGTCTGATTCAGAGTAGAATAAATTAAATCAAACCTTTTGTAAGAACATGATTTGCACATTATGGCACACCATTGTTCAGGGATACCGGGTCAATACATTTATTTATGGACAAGCTATGAAATATCTGTAGAGAGACAAAGCCATGTATTGCACTGGTCAAGCTATATATAGACCTGATGCAAGCAAGGCAACTGGCAGACAACCAGCAAATGACCAAGCTGCAGAGGTGGAATGCGTGCAGATTCACAACACATACAATGCTAGCAAAAGCAAATCTTAAACTGATCAATACAGATACATGTATATATCAAATGTACATATCACATGTACATATCGATATTTCATTGCAGTACTGAAATGCTAATGCTAATCCTGTTAATGGAAACATAGGTCAAGTTCAATGTACAGCATACTGGTACCCTTGGATGGTACTGTTACTTTTGACACTATTGTAAGATTTAAACGGATACACATCACAGGTAACCACAAAATTAAGACGTCAACATTTTCAGCGAAATGCCATCAATGTTTTACTGCATTCAAACTTATTGTTACTTATTGCAATAAAAATATGTCATATGATACATTGTACAGGTATTTATTGTTATCTTTTGAAGATGATGTTATGAAAACCCACCATGGATGACAGCAAGTTTATATGTTATGTGACACACATTTCACTAGCCAATAGCCATACAATTGTCAGTTCTGTATATACAGTAAGTTATCTGTGTTAAGTTATACAACTATCACTAAAAGAGCATTACCTCTGACTTTAAATGACAAAGCTTTAAATGTAAAATACACTGCACATGGCAATGGGTACACGGGTAGCATCGTAAACATAGATCACTAAAAGAGCATTACCTCTGACTTTAAATGACAAAGCTTTAAATGTAAAATACACTGCACATGGCAATGGGTACACGGGTAGCATCGTAAACATAGATGTCTGATGATTATGGAGAATAATTTATTCTCGGCAAACATCACTATCCACTAGTCTAAGGTCGGAGTAATAAACGAACCAATAAAAACACTGAGCCAACTTAGCCCAAACTGTCACCATTTTATACAAGCTAAATGCACACAGATGCATGTGTGTGTATACATAATATATATGTTATGTCTTCTATGGAAAGTAGTTTCCTTCCACCGTAAAGCTGGTCACCGTTGTATAAGAGAAATATTATTGAGTAAGGCATAAAACACCAATCAAATAAATAAATCTATGGCAAGTACTTCAATCATTCAACGAATCCTTATTAAAATGATTCATATACATGTACACCAATATATCTGAGGATAATATTTTGATTTTTAAACTGTTATATCTTTGGTTTATCACAAAATCCTTCGTTTCATGTTAGATATGTGCACATAAATTATAACGTAAATACATGTAACTCTTAACAGAAAATGACGTGCATATAATGTAATCCTGTGTACATGTAGATGTAGATCTGTCTTTCATTAAGGCTCAAAACAATAAGTTTATGTTATCCTGAGCAGATATACCTGGAAAATAACATGTAGGGGGTGTAAGGGAGGGTCATTATTTACAATAAACATGTATAAGCAGGGAGGCAACAGAAATGCAGGTATCCAAGTGCCTAAAATACTTAAATCTGTTCTGAGAATCTGTATTTGCTCCTGAAGAAACATTAAAAAAATAAAACGATTATACTTTTAAGTGCTGAATAAGATCTAAACTTCTAGATTCAGAGTTGCATAAGACACTTGAGGAAATGCATTTAGAATCTATTAAAATTTGATGAAACAGAACCTTAACAATACAGGTCAGTCTCACATTAGCTTGGACATCAGATCAGTTGCTATCAGAATGATAGAACGGCTATGAGGTACTCTGACAGAATAGCTTAAGCGCTTTTATCAGGAGCTTTTCATTTATAAATTTTAACTTACATGTAATGTCTACAAATCAAAAGCCTGTGCATTAGAAAATGGAAGCATGCAACAAAAAAGTGACAACTTTCTGAAGAGGACACTGCCTGTTGGATCCTGTCTACAGGTAGCCACATTCAGCCCATTATGACAGGACTAGCTCCCTCATTGTCCTTGATGATTTTTAGTCTAATCTGTGAAGCAGTTCACATCTGAGAGAAGTGCACACGGCTCGCAATCTCAAGTCAGACTAGCATGTCAGCCGTTATCACATGTATTTATAGTCTACCTGGCTGTCAGATCCGAAACATGTCCTAGCTTGTTTCATTCAACACGGATCATGTGACAGCTGGCAACGGGTCAAAGCGACGTCATCGACATTCAACCTACATGTAGGTCAAAGTTCAACTACAAATACATTCAGACCTTTCCTTTGCAACAATCGATCTAACAAAGTACACGTCCCCACGTTGATCAACAATCGTTCACAAACACCAGAAAGCTGTTATGATAAGACTAGTAGTGAAAGTCAATCATAAGCATCCGATCGTACGACAGTGAAACCGTTATAAAAGGATCCGGGTAAAAGTAGGTCAACTCTAGCTACATGTAGCTATCGCTCGCTGAGCATGGAGCCTTCGTGCGTAGTAAACGCTGCGCGCGTAATTTTTATCTGAGGCATACACAATGTAACACTTCTCCATTTCAAGACATAGCACACCACAAAATTGAAAACCCCATTGACTGATAGGGGAAACTGATGCATTTTTGTGTGAATAAAACGTTTATTGACCCCTGGTTGATTTCGCCAGCGGGTAGCAGCGATCGACTCGCCTGTCCAGTCGACGTAAACACTTCTGCCGAGGGCCACAAAGATCTAAGCTTTTGCACGACCACAAAGATTAATACATTGTCAAAATACACTTACCACGCTCTTTCCACATCGCTTTATGGGTATCCAAAAAACCCGCTTTAATTGCTTGACACACATTTTCGTCGTCATCCGTCCAAAACTCGTCGTATTTTGTTATTTCTTCCAGTAACCGGTCTCGAGCAAACTTGGCTGCTTCTGCTCCACCGTGTCCGTCGAAAACACCGAAATATCCAAATTCGACGACGCCCTTTTCATTTCTTTCAAAATGTACAGCATATCTATCTTCCATATATTTCCGTCCACCTTGATCACAACTCTCAGTAACTCGTAAATTCATCCCTATTTGAGACATTTTGATGAGAGACGCACGATCGCGCCTTCTCCTACAGTGGGAGTTGTAAATTTCACCCGCTCTATGAACATCTCAAGTCTGCTCTGATTGGCTAGTTCGAAGAACGTGACCTCTGATCAAAGTCTGCATTTCTTACGCCGTCCTTCATTGGCCCAACTGATGTTAGTCTCAAATATCTCACCCGATCTAGGAGCGAAAAGTTGTGACATAATTTCAAAGCGGAACATGCACAAACATGTATACCTTCAGGTATAGGCGCAGTTCACACTTGCAGTCAAAACAGTTCACTCACGTCAGCCTTTACAATGAAGCACAAAGAACAGTACTTAGCGACTCTCAAGCAGAGATATGCGATATATTCCGGTCTCTCTTTCGTCAGAGTTAATTCTAGACATGGGACTAAAGACATTGGACACATTTTTTCAACTCGTTCTGTCTGTCTGGACAAATGTATAATAGAAGTCTATTGTTAAAAGAAAACAAGGGCTGTGAAAAAGTCTATATAAAAGAAAACAAGGGCTGTGTTTTAATTTGTGAGTAACGAAAACTTCAGTTGATTAAACCCCGGCCTTGTGTTAGATGGATCCAAACCTGTTATATTCTATTCGACACCAGGGCCTAGGATCATGAATCTATCTTAGGCTTAAGTTAGAATTTCAATCACTACATTTCTTATCTTCCATTCCTTTATTTTTGCTAAAAATTGTTGTAGAATAACTTATGCAGAATTTGCGTTGCCAGGCAATATTTTGATTTTGTTACATAAGAAATAACAATTCCTCCCCGGCCGTAAGTGGGAAGATCCTCCAGCAACCTTTTGATGGTCATGGGTTCTCCCAGGCTCTGCCTGGTTTCTTCCCACCATAATACTGGCCGCCATCCTATAAGTGAAATATTCTTAAGTACGACGTAAAAAACCCATCAAATCAAATCAAATACTTCACATTGTAATACTCCACTTTGTTATATGCTTCTTCTCCTTTCAGATGAAAACCAAATTCAAAATGTATTTAATTCCTTAAATTTGACAAAAAAAGAAAAATTTGTTGTGAACCAAAGCAGTCGTATTTTCTGAATTCCGCTTGATTACGTAACTGAGCGGTACGTAATACCTGCTGTGATTACATACACATTTCTCTGTATGCTAAATGTTTATTGCCTTCTGCTACCATTTGTCTGTATAGACTGCACACCACTGCTTACTCTGCTTACTCTTACTTCTAACGCAGAAAATCAGGTTTTGGTCAGAACTGTCAAAACAAACCACCAATTTACGCTTTCATGTTGAAGCTCTCTATAGGTTTTTAAATTTTACATAATTATAGCATCTAGATTAAAACTAATTTGCAAACGAATTAATGACGATTGTTTTGTCACACAGGAGGCTTCTCCAGACATTCTGGTCATTTTCTACTTTTGAGACAGTCGTTTGCCCAAATCTTTCGAATTTTTGGAAAGTTTTAACTTTAAATGATCATTTATGACAAATCTAAGATGAATATTAAAAGTCTGTGGGTGTTTGGTTAGTTTAAATGGTAACTAATAATTCCTAATAGCGAATTAGTCCGTAATAAGGAACAGACTGATTCGTTAGATCGGAGAAAATGCAAAACGTCATCAATCAACCAATGATTGTAAGGGAATTCATGTCTTCATATATACATGTGTATCATATATATATATAAGCGGTGGACGAGGCTCGTGTGACTTTTTGGACAGTCTGTATAAACGTTTGTAAAAGACAACTTGTCCTCCACCAATACGGGATGTATATCTTTTTATGTCTCAGAGAGTAAAGTTCATTATCTTGTCTAAAATTAAAATAATTATGTGGTTTGTTTATGACAATACAGAATCTGGCTAAACGCTTGGCACAATTTTGTTTTTGCTGAAACGTGTATAGATAACAGGGCACGTTTTCTTGGCCTTTAAAGAGACAATTGATTATGATACCTTATCATTCAAATTTGAATTTATTTAATGTCGAATTAGTTTGCTCTGAAAATCTACATACAAGGTAGAAAGCAGCATGTAAACCATCGGAGCCACGGAGGCCTCGCCCATAAGATTAGTTCACTGATAGGGATTACCTGCATGCATGCTGCGAATAGACATGCCTCCGTTAAATGTTTATTGCCTCCTGCTATTATTTGTATATACATTGTGTAAACCTCTGCACATGCTGACCTCATAATTATATATGTTAACACAAAGACCGGCCTTAATCACAGCACCGCAGTGGAATCATTGGAATGATTTTATAAACATATGTATTCAAGCAGGTTTTGCAAAGAACTGTTAAGATAAAGCACCAATTTTCATGGTACATTTATATGATGTTTAATATTTGACACAAGATCTAATCACATTTTGACTGAAGCTTAGGCGCGATAAGTCTTAATTAAAATCAATTTGCGAACGAATTAATGATTAATTTTGTCAGAAATGGAGAAGGAGTTTTGGAGATGGAATGCTTTTATTTCTCGCTTAATTTTTGACATAATCCTTTGAAGAGGTTCATAGATCTTTGATATATTTTCTAGATTTAAAGATATTAGTAAAAGAAATTCAAAGTGTCAAGGGGGACTCCGTGGCTCAGTTGATTAGCCCACTAACACAGCGGAATGACCCAGAAACCTCTCACCAATGCGGTCGCTGGGAGTTCAAGTCCAGCTCGATTTTGCTGGCTTCCTCTCCGGCCGCATGTGGGATGGTCTGGCAGCAACCTGCGGATGATCGTGGGTTTCCCCCTGGCATTGCCCGGTTTCCTCCCACCATAATGCTGGCCGCTGTCGTATAAGTGAAATATTGTTGAGTACGGCGTAAACGCCAATCAAACAAATAAATAAATAAATCAAAGTTTCAAAAACTTTAGAAATTTGTGAAAGTTTTAACTTTAAAATGTCACTCAGGCTCAGGATATTGAAACTCTGTGGTACCGTTATTTTTTTGTTTAGATACAGTGACGTATAGCACATGCATGGACAACAACATTTTTAAGATGCTAAAAATTGGCAAAATAATATAGCGTTCTTAAAACAGCTCTGATTTTTGTTTCACAAATTTTTCTTTATTTTCACTATAATGCAAAAGTTAGAAACATTTTGACATCAACAGTCCCTTAACTCTCAGAATATATTCACGTATATGCCTATAACTGTGTGTTAGATGACTATTTTGGGCTACACACAAGTAGACAAAATGGGGATGTCCACGTATAGTGAGTTGGGTTATATTAGACTTTAAAGCTGGTACGCGTTGCTGCCTGGCTTGGCGCTCTGCACTGATAGGTTTGAGCAAGAAAGCAGAACATGGTGTCAGTATATTGTACAAATAGAGACATACAGATGACAGGTTGGGGTGTCATGTCTATTTCAGTGGTGTCAGCACTTAATCGATAGTGGCCTGGGGCCGGTTTCATGAAGTTTACTTAGTGTTAAGTTGTCCTTAGCTATGTGCACTTTATATCTCTACAACGTACTTTGTCATGGTAGTTAAGCTCTTACTTAGCCAAGTGAACTTCATGAAACCGGCCCATGGTCTCGCCCTGCCACATTGTATATCCGCAAGTATATATGTAGCATGGTAGGCTAATAAACAAATTTAATGTATTTTGACATAAACTCAAATGACTATAGGTACGTTGTTTGGAACAAACAGTAAAGGGTACAAAGCAAATGGTGCGTGTGAAAAGGGTTCCTAATTGAGGAATAGGCCTCCGGCAAACATATATGAGCATAAGTATATTGGGGGATGATTTTTGATCCCTGTCTCTTCTGGGGTAAAAACAGCGGACACCATTAGAAATAGACACAGCACTTGCAACACAGATGTGGCAAAATAATTCTCTACAATGTTCGAGCTTAAGTGGCTTCTTTTTTTTCCACTGCGCAATGTATAATGTAACAGTGCATGTATGTAGGCCTACAAGGATAAAATGGTATGCAAATTTTAATATTGCAAACTTTCATTTGATCATGTACATATTACACCAGATCAGCTGCTGTCTTTACTTCAGAGGAGCTTTAAGTTGTGAAACAGCGTTGCATGCTAGTATGTTTTAATTTGACTAATTTGACTAATTTATATCAAGCGTAAATACATATACTTTGTACCTTTCAAAGGACAATACATGTTATGATATAAAGACTGCCATATGTTTGAATAACAAGTTTGTATATTTACATGCACATGTAGTTCTTGATTTATTTAGGCTTTATGATTATAGAATTACATGTATAATAAATTTATATACTAAGGTGAGTTAAACTTTCGATATTATGTAGGCAAGATTAAATAAAATCCTCAGTAGTTATGTCCCTTTGATTGTTGTAAAACCAAGTGCACATTCTGCAGTTGTTGAATCAGCCTGCCGAACTCGTCTGAACGCGGCTTATGTAAATTATCCTATCTTCATTCCACGTGTCGATTTCGACAAGTCGATACGACCAGTCGCGTCGTGTGAAAGCGGCTTTAAGACACAGCTTGTGCGTAGCCTTGATTGGTAACAAGAGGATTTACGGTGCATTCCTTGTGACTGAAAGCTTCAGCTAATCAAGTACACTTCCATAAAATTGTCAGTACCTTATTTGTTTATTTATTTATTGGTATTTATTCGGCCCATTTACAGATAAGTATGATATTTATAGGCAAACAGAGAAAGCTGGTTAGCTGAATATTATTATATTCAATGGGACATTTTTGCAATTTCATCAGGGATTTAGTCTAAATACTCCTCTGTCACGCATATTT
Source organism: Liolophura sinensis (assembly GCF_032854445.1). Taxonomy (NCBI): domain Eukaryota; kingdom Metazoa; phylum Mollusca; class Polyplacophora; order Chitonida; family Chitonidae; genus Liolophura; species Liolophura sinensis. The sequence goes on from NC_088304.1 coordinate 19,789,561, forward strand.
GTCGCACATAGTTTTTTTTTTAGAAATTACTTTAGTTACTTATTTATTGGATGCTGGATCATCAGTTGAATTCCGTTTCCACACATGCTCCAAGTTTTATAATTATAATTGTTCTGCGCAGAATGGTGCGCAGATCGCTTATTTTACTGCGGTTTCCGAATACACCGACGATCAGCGAAGCGTGAAGGTAAAATAATTTGTCAACAACATATCTGACAAATTTTATTCATTAACTAAACTGTCGTATGCATTAAGGAAATTGTATGCGGCTTCAATATTTAGCAGGTTAGATTTGTTTTAATTTGGCGTTCATTTTTGACACGATGCAATGTCTGTACAGGGTGAGATTGTTTCGATGTGCTCGCCGTGTGGTGGATTTTTCTGACCGGTAGCACTTACAGACGAAACTTATTGTTATGATTCTATGAATATACATGATTTCCCAACACTGCAACAACGCAGAATAACACCTTTCTGCTTGGTTGACGATGTGTGACAGACGTGTCGGCCTTCACACCTCTAGGTGCCTAACTTCATTTGCCGATTTTGCCATTGTTGACATGAAGTCCTGGGATAGGGAAAGACACTGATGGAATTCTCTGTCTATTAAATGTCAGAATATCAGAATGAAAATGCTGGCATCATTGCTACAGCTTTTGTTCCTGTCCAAATTTAGATGTTCATTGGTGTATCATTCATTTACAAGGAAGAATTTCTGTATTTAAAAGTTAAGTTTAAGGGTAGCAACTAGACAGTAAACCAACGTACTACAAGAGAGAAATTGAACAAATCTACACACTTAGCTGCACAGTGCAGATACAGAGTAGAATCCAGCTGCCATGGAAAGAAAAATTGCTGATTAATACTGAGATAGGTATGGAACATACCACCTGACAGCTTTTAAGTGTTAGGCAAAGCAATATTGCAACCCCCATATCCTGTGCTTGTATTCAGGTGAGCCGTCATATGAAGGTGAGAGATAGATTGGTAAATTTCGCCCCACTTACACATTTTCATTGTCTTACATTGTTTGCTGTAGGGCAATCACATGGAAATACTACTGAAATGACATTACATGTACAGTCATAGTCACAACGGGTGATTGTGTACCTGTATCAGCATACACAATTTATGATGGCCTTGAGGCGTGAAAAACGTGCATTGATGATGGATGCAAAGTTTGCAACACCAACCTGGATCAATGGAAAGTAAAATTTACACACAGATAAACTGATCACAGGATAATAAAGAACGGCATAAGGATTTCACAGGAACAAAATAAACCTGAAAGTGACTTTTCCCAGAGTGAAGACTAGCACTGTTAAACAGTTTATTTTATCAGCAGCTACATGTGCATGTAATATTACTTTGCTAATCCAGGCCAGAAATAATATCTGCAAATGTACATGTGTCTTTTGATTGTGTAAGCATAGCGTTGTGTTGTTTTGCACTGTATGTACTTACTGTAGCTGTGTCAAACCACCTAAAATAATATTTTCAAGAAAACTTTGTGCATTTAAAACAGTTATTTCAACTGGTAGAGTAATATTGAAAATCAGCACTGTATGGACACCTTGTATTTAGCACTCTTAACATTGGAGAAATACAACAAAATAATATGAAAACACTCTAGTGAAACAGTCGTTGTGAATGGTTTCAGAAAGGGCTGTTTTCTAAATTCTGGCTAACCAAGCCCCCCCCCCCCCCCCACTTCCCACCCACCCCTCAGTCACTATAAACAGTACCTGTTAAATTCGGTATCATTTTCAGATTTCGACTGTTGTCAGATTTTGAGTAAATGCTTTTTGCTGTGAAATGTTACATCAGCAGTAGGACCCTCAGTGACATGAATATTGACTATCCTGCCAGGACCCCCACTCTGCACCCTCATTCACCTGACCAGGTCATTATGAATGATGCATGCTTCAAAGACTGCACGATCAATACCCAAGGATATACTAAGAAATAATACTGTCTATACAAAGTCTCAGTCCTGTAAGGTGGACTTGGAGCTTCTCACAATGGGAGAATTCGTTTTCATTTTATTATTGCCTGAGTATAAAGAAATAAATGGTTTCATGAAAATGCGTATATTCTTCCTATGGGTAGCTTTTGTGTGGCATGCAAAATTCCAAGTCACAATAACCTTTGGTGCAGTTGAATTTCACTAGTCATCTCTATTTTACAAGTCTGACTATTCTCAGTTTTAAGGGTTGGTATACATGTACACATACAGCTGTATGTAAGTATGTTAAGTTTGGTTTGCATAATGCATTAAAATTTTTTGCAATAATTTCTAAAGAAATGGAGTTCCTTTCAGATTTCTCCAGCTGTTTAATCTGGAAAAATCTGAAGTCTTTGTGAACAATTTCTGTATTCCTTGTAAATCTACATGTAGATATATGTTAGTCAGGTACATGTATGTTGATCATCCAGCCTTTCAGCCCTGTGTAACAATAATAAAAACGACGGCAAGGCATTACCAGGTAAATGTAACAAAGGTTTCACAAGCTTTGGATCCACATGCCGGGATCATTATGTTGTGAAACCTTAAGTACATTTACGTGGTGATGCCTTGACTTCATTATTATTATTGAACCCAGGTACAAGTGTGAGTCTTAAGCAGTATATAACTGTTTAATAATGTTTGGTGATGAACAAGTTTGTCAGTTTAGTAGATTTTAAAGTGCCTACCGTTGATCAGCCAGTCAATCTGAGTTTTAGTAATGTGTGATAATAAATGAGTTACGGCTAATAATGTGTGATGACAAATGAGTTAAAGTAAGTGATATATGATGACAAACGAGTTAACATTAGTAATATGTGATGACAAATGAGTTTTAGAGGTTAATAATGTGTTATTAATGTATGATAACCAAGCAGGTAATCAGGTGTAGTAATATTTAAATTATAATTACCAACAAGTTGAATTCTCTTTTATAAATGTGTAATTGTGAACCAGCTCATCAGGTTTAGTAGTCACTCTGTGATGCATTTTTTAGCGAAGTTATCTTCATGAAACCGACCCATGGGCTGGCCCTGCCACATTGTAAATGTCTATGTATATATGTAGCATCATAATAGACAAATTTAATATATTTTGACATAAACTCATATCAGTATCGGTACAAACAGTAAAGGGTACAAAGCAAATGGTGCGTGTGAAAATTGTTCTTTAAGGAATAGTTCCGGCAAACATATATGAGTATAAGTATATTTTGGGGTAATTTTTGATTCGTAATGTATGATGATAAATGAGTTTTAAGGGTTAATAATGTGTGATGACAAACAGATGGTGCTAAGACGGTTATTGAAGTTCGATAATGTGCAATTGACAACAAGTTTCAGATTTAGTAATGTTTGATAATCAAGCAGGTATTCAGGTGCAGTAATATTTCAATTATAATAACTAACAAGTTCAATTCAGTTTATAAATGTGTAATTGTGGACCAGCTCATCTACATGTACAGTAGTTAAAAATTATATTAAAAATGTTTGGTAACCAACAATTTAGTCAGGTGTAATAATGTGTCATGAGTCTGATAGTCAAACCACTCTGTCAGGTGTAATAAGGTGTGATGACCAACTAGTCCAGTTTTGTAATGGTTTTCCTCAGGAGTAATTGTGTGTGATGTCCAACCAGTTTGTCAGGTGTAATAATGTGTGATGTCCAACCAGTTTGTCAGGTGTAATAATGTGTGATGTCCAACCAGTTTGTCAGGTGTAATACTGTGTGATGACCAAACAGTTTGTCAGGTGTAATAATGTGTGATGACCAACCAGTTTGTCAGGTGTAATAATGTGTGGTGACTGACCAGTATGTCTGTAATAATGTGTGATAGCCAACCAGTATGTCAGGTGTAATACTGTATGATGACCAAACATTTTGTTAGGTGTAATAATGTGTGATGACGAACCAGATTGTCAGGTGTAATACTGTGTGATGTCCAACCAGTTTGTCATGTGTAATAATGTGTGATGACGAACCAATTGGTCAGGTGTAATACTGTGTGATGACCAACCAGTATGTCAGGTGTAATAATGTGTGATAGCCAACCAGTATGTCAAGTGTAATAGTGTGTGATGACCAACTAGTTAGTCAGGTGTAATAATGTGTGATGTCCAATCAGTTTGTCAGGTGTAATAATGTGTGATGACTGACCAGTATGTCAGGTGTAATAATGTGTGATGACCAACCAGTATGTCAGGTGTAATCATGTGTAATGACCGACCAGTTTGTCAGGTGTAATAATGTTTGATGACCAACCAGTTTGTCAGGTGTAATAATGTTTGATGACCAACCAGTTTGTCAGGTGTAATAATGTGTAATGACCGACCAGTTTGTCAGGTGTAATGATGTGTGATGACCGACTAGTCCAGTTTTATAATGTTTTATCACTGATGACCAAAATTTTCATGTGTAATGATTTGTGATGATCAACCTGTTAATCAGGATTTCAACTTCGTTACAATGTGGGATGACCAACTAGACTTAGGTTAAATTATCATTTAACACGATCCATTTAACAAAAAAATTTTTTATTTAATTGTGGGCTTAAGGAACAGCCTACATGAACTCCTGAGTGGGTGTGGCAGTGTCATAGAATTTATTATACAGATACTTCATACATGTATGTAAATGTAAATTTTAGTGCATTCAAGAGTACAGAGAGATTCCAGTATTCAATTCAACCTGAATTCAGTGCAAAATTTGGAGTGCCTTTTGAACAGATACATGGAAATGTAAAATGAAGTGTTAGAGTTAGGGAAATACCCTCAAAATATGTCTTATTTCCGAACCTTTTTTTACAGCGCTCCTCGACCATTATCATTCTCTTCATCATGAACTTATGAACTTGACATGCTTTATATGTACATTCAGACATGTAAAACTATAACACAAATGAAAGGGCCGAAGAACTAGGTAACCAGTGTGAGTATGAAAGAATAGTAAAGGTTCATCCTTTTAAAGGATCTGATACAGTTAAAAGGAGTGGACTCCAGGTAACATATTGTGTAACCCACTCAGGTTGACCCTCAGCTTACTTCCTAATGTGCTTATCATTTCTAGCAGTTTTTAGACTGTACCTTTATTGACACTGTTAATTGAATTGTTTACACCTGCCCTTGGGAGGCTGCCAAGGTGAGACCTTTGGTGTTAATAACATGAATAATAAAGCCTAGCATAGTGTCAGCCTCAGGGAGGGAGTTACACCACTCACCCCATAGACCTTTGTAGATGTTTGTATGAGAGGTGTGGTGGCTCTGTGGTATGGAATAAATTAATATAAATATTGCACCATTTCTTAATACACCTGTGGAGAGACGGACAACATAACCTGATTTTGATATGTTGGCTTAGTACAGGGGAGCAGTTCAGTAGTGTAATACATTTGTACTTGGATGCATATGTCCACTTGTACATGTACACTTATATATTATTATATATATATTATATTATATTATATTATATTATACATGCATGTGCTCATATACATACACTGTAGGCATGCATGGATACATTCATACAGAAACTGTATATTTAGTGTCATGAGAACAGAGTACAGAAACAGTGTATACTAAGTAAGTATTTGATGGCATGGAATGACATGTACAAGTACATGTATGGTGTACCTGTGATGTAGAATTGGTTTGAATGGACTAAGACATGCTGTAGTAACTAATGAAGTCCAACCCTGAGCAGACAAATTGTAGGTAAGCATATTAAATAAGAATGTCAGCCAAGTTTTTGTAGAAGTTAGGACCCCATGTGAAGGCAAAAGGTGATGGGATAGACATATTGAAAAATGCACAACACTTTATTCTGTGTGTGATTACATTAAACTGTTGACATGTAAAACTATTGCTTAAAACACACATCGGTAAGTCTTACAGCTTTTTCTTGTTTCCGCTGACCAATTTGAGGTGGAACGGGGAGCCAGTTTCCAGCCAGAATCCTGCCCATAAATTTCCTGGTTTGAAAAGTCTTGCAAGGGACAATAAACTCTCTTCCAGTGAGTGACCGAGATCAAGTGCATGTCCCGCTAGCGCGACTTTGTGATGAGATTCTTCAGACACAAAAGATTAAGCCCCGATCCTAAGTCATTGACCTCATAATGATCAAAGCAAAAACAAAAATTTATATGTACACACACAAAAAAAAAAAAATTTTCGTGGACATGTCCAAATCCAGTTAAGAAAAATAGATCAGTAGGGATACTAGTAAAAACTTGTAGAGTACTGCCATTTTTTGGAGGATCGGTTGGGTTATGACCAACAAACATATATTTAATGATAGCCTTGTACATATACCTTTTGGTTTAATCCATTAACCATGTTGAAAGTCTATTTTACATGATCATAACAGTATATAAAATAATATGATGTTTTGCATGTTTGGGGTTAAGAGTGTATAGTAATGTGATGGTTTATGTGTCCATGGCTAACAGTGTAGAGTAATGTGATGGTTTGCATGTTCATGGCTAACAGTGTAGAGTAATGTGATGTTTTGCATGTTCATGGCTAATAGTGTAGAGTAATGTGATGGTTTGCATGTTCATGGCTAACAGTGTAGAGTAATGTGATGTTTTGCATGTTCATGGCTAATAGTGTATAATGATCTGATGGTTTGCATGTTCATGGCTAACAGTGTAGAGTAATGTGATGGTTTGCATGTTCATGGCTAACAATGTATAGTAATGTGATGTTTTGCATGGTTATGGCTAACAGTGGATAATAATCTGATGTTGTGCATGTTCATGGCTAACAGTGTAGAGTAATGTGATATTTTGCATGTTCATGGCTAATAGTGTTTAATAATGTGATGTTCCAGACCTCCACCCACAGAATATGATCCTGAAATGGCAAATATTAATAGGCCTGCTGGGTTAGAGATGGAGGATCCAGATAGCTGCGTGTGAACTGACAGTAGAACAGGGAGGCCAATCATGGGGAAACCTACAGTGCCCGTCTCCCAGCATCAGGTAAGCAGAGAGATTTTGTTTGCAGTAAAACTTTATCAGTTAGATTCTTGTTTCAGTCAGGCTTAAGTTTTATACATTGTTGAGATTTTTTTGTGACAAATAACACAGAAAGTCTTTTATAACATGGCTTTCATATAAATTTCTCTGCGAGTTTTATAAGTGTAGATCTTCTTCATGTTTATTGGACGATAGAATGCAGTTCTTCACTGAACACTTCTTCAAATTTGAGTATTGGAATGTAGATTGTACAGTTTTAACATAGATGCATTTTTGGCAGTTGAGCAGTCTTAACACGACTTATTCCCGGGGGCTTGAACTTTTAACTATCAACTGTGATCGGAGATATTAGGTTTTGCAAGGCTACTTAAACACAAAATTTGATGTCACCGTTTGTGTTCACACACGAAGAAACTGCTGTTTCTGTTGTAATTCACAGACATGCCTGCATCAGATGTCAGTTTTACTTTTTGGTAAATTTTTTTTTTTTTTTTTTTGCATGTTTAAGTTAGAAATTTTGACTTAGTTTCACAAACAAAGAGGAAGCAGTGGGACTAGTTTCCTTACAATTAATAGAAGAATAATATGTATATGCAGATATTTGTGTCCCTACAGACATGTAGGACGGTTGATGTCCAGTAAAAATGCACACGGGTATGTCTAGGTACGTGTACATTTACAACATTAGAGTTTAACTTTACAGGTCAATTTTCTCACGACACAAGTGCACAAGGCTTTATACAGCGTATTTGATGCCATAATTCGTACCTGTTTAGGATAAAAGCCTGTTAATTAAATCCTCATCTGAGGCTAATCGTGTTTCTGGCAGACTTGACAAATCTCGTCAAATTGCCTCTCTCCGAGATTGGCTACATATCTAAGGGGATGATGTATTATGCCTGTCAAGTTTGCTTTCCAGCAAAGTTTTTTTTGTAGCGTATTTGTTTATTTTGTTGTCTCTATCAACATATTTGTGGCTGAAATTCCGTTTCACTTTTTCTGTCATCCACGATACACGCGGCGAATTAGAGTTTGTAGAGTTTATGGTTTTATGTCCGTAATTGAACTTGCTGTCACGGTAATGTGACAAAAGCTCCATTGTTTTTCGTTTGCTTCAGTCACCCTGGCTACATTTGTACTTGTCAAATTCATATATTTTTTTTTTTTTAGTATGCTTCATTGACTTTTACGGGATCATGTGACATATAGTCTCTAAAAAGATAGTGTGACTTTCGCAGACAATCTACATGCATTTTAATGCCCGTGTGTAAGTAATTTGTACATGTGTGCAGATTTAAATCTAAAAGCAATGTACTGGATTGAACCATTGCCTAGTTTTTTATATTGAAATATATTTTATATTTGCCTATTGATCACACAAGATGTGGGTTCAAAGCCGGCTTTGGACAGTACATTTGTAGATTCCCCTGCTCTTGCTGCTTCTGAGTTTTTTGTCATAAAGGAAGGCCAAGGACGTTTCTGCGGCCATTAATTGTCTACACAGTCTGTGTCTTCTTGTCATCCACCAATATGTTGTGCGTATCTGTATGTCATATGTGGGATAGTTTGTCATTAACATTCCAATGACCAGTGGTTTATGCTGGACAACATGATAAATATAAAAAAAATTTTGAGTATGGAGATGAAATTACAATCAAATAAGTAAATGAAAGCCATGTAGTGTACAAATTTACTTGTGGATCATTCAGTCATGTGAGCGTTTTTCTAGTGTATTTAATCGTGTAACTGTATGACTGAAGAGGAAGCCAGCACATGCTGGACTGGAACTCGCAGCAACCACATAGGTGAGAGGCTCCTGAATCTTTGTACTGTGTTGGCATACTAGCTGATCAGCCATGGTGGTTCTTGTACTGTACTAACATTTACATATGCAAAGGTTATCTTTCTTGTTATATCATGCTTGCTCCCTCCCCGGCCGTAAGTGGGAAGGTCTGCCAGCAACCTGTTTATGGTCGTGGGTTTCCGCTGGGCTCTGCCTGGTTTCCTTCCACCATAATGCTGGCAGTGATCGTATAAGTGAAATATTCTTGAGTACGGCGTAAAACCACAATAAATATTTCTTGATATAGTGGGTGATTCTTATTGTGTCTGTGCAATACTCATCGTTGTCTCATCGGAATGTTGTTAACGACCAAGACATTGTGTCAATTCCTAATTTGGACCGTACTTAAGTTGCAAACTATAGACCACATTATCATCATAAACATTGATTCAGGAAAATATGATACGTGTAAATTACAATATTTGCAATAATTACAATAATCAGTGCTGTTGTAGTTTAGATGAACTTTCACTCTCCTGGTGTATAAATTCATTTGGTTCAAAAGTGGTTGATCTGTCATGTCCCTACAGTCTACATGTTTTAAATTGTCAAATGTAGACGTGTAATTTAATGAAAAGATACTCATTTACATGTAGTATCATTAAATCACACTTCGTGGGAAGGTCTGTCAACAACTTGCTGATGGTTGTGAGTTTCCCCCGGGCTCTACCCGGTTTCCTCCCATTTTAATGCTGGCCGCCGTCGTATAAGTGAAATATTCTTGAGTAAGGCGTAAAACACCAATCAAATAATAAATAAATAAATTAAATCAAACTTGAACTGCCATACTTGAATCAGTAAATATGAATTTATTAGGCATAGACTCTTTTTCCCTCGAATCACGGAAGTATCAGTGTATACTTAATAGGTTAAACTAAATAGGTTTTATGTACGCATAACATGTATGTATGAACTTAACCATGTAGGATTTGAACTTTGTACCTGTATAAACTCATAGGTATAAAGCCTCATGTATGACCATTAAGGTTGTAAGATATTAACTAAACTGAAGACATATGGCTGTTCATGTACAGTAGAATTGCAAGTTTAATACAGAACCAAACTTGCAATGGTTTGTTATATTATGTAGAATAAAATATATAATATTTTTATAATATTTTATATATATAGTTATCATGCACTGGTGTTAATACCTGTACATAAACATCTGAGTGGTATAAAGTTTATGGTATATGTAGCTACATGTGTCATGGCTGTGTTGGCCGCCAACCCTGCCATGATACTTTTCTGTTGACAGGAATGGTTTTGTTTTGTTTCATTCACACTAGACCCAGGAGGTCAATTTGGACCCATCAACAGGAGAATATTTTAGAAGTAATACGTACAGTTCTCTGGCCAGATGGTGTTTTTAACCACATTATATATGTTAGGTTTTATACACTTATCTCCTTGAGGCTTAAGGTATTGTCCAGGCTGTGTCAGGCTTTCTTCGTTTATAAACGTGGCTACTGTCGTAAATAAAGGGAAGTATTCTCAAGAATCAGTGGTGTTGATAAACCGACAGATATATCTATCTGTGTTGCCTGCATGTTCATTCTCACTGAACTGAAGCTTCACGCGTATTTTGTACTAAGTGAACGGAGATGAAATTAAACACTGACTCCGAGCTGACTTCTGGATATGTTGAAGTTTTTTTTAGGGTACTTACATTCTCATGTGAAACTCGTTAATCAAGCATATCGTTTGTTTATTGTCATCGCTGAGATGGTGTGTGATTGGGAGCGGTGGTACATGCAACCTGCCTGGAGGGGTTACACGGCTCTCTGTTTACGGTGAGGTGGGAGGCAGAGTTAAACACTGTGTTTTTACCTGGTACAAGGACTGAATAGTCCAACGTGACTGGAGTCAGGAAGCTATGTGACTGTAGCCGTCACCATCAGCATGGCAGGGAAGTTGGTGAACCATCTACATCGGTGAACTATTCTGTGTTGTCTTGAGGTACAGGTATCTGAAGACTAAACTTACCTGTGTTTTACCTGGTACAGAGATGAAATCACGAAGTTATTTGACTGTGGCTGCTGCTATCTGCGTGGCAAGGAAGTCTTAACGAGGTTTTATCAGTGAACTATTCTGTGTGCTTTTGAGGTACAGGTATCTGGATACTAAACATACCTGTGTTTTACCTGGCGTGACTGGTACAGAGCTAAAGTCAGGAAGCTGTGTGAGAGCATCTGTCAGTGGCTAGGTAGTCTAACGAGGCTTTTCAGTGAAAATGTTGCTTGTTGTGTTCAGGTACAAGTGGGTGGTTTACATCACCCAAGTCCCCGTCCCTGCCTTTAAACTCATTGAATTCTCCAGTTTACCTCACTGTTAATACTATAGGTCTGGCATATACAGCAGAGGTTCAAGCAGAAACATTTCATCATGCTGTATGGATGGAGAAACGAAACTCTGATCACGCCATGCTGAACAAATGCAGTAGCCGTAGGAAACAGAGAATTGAGATTCCACATGCCCTGTTTCTTTGTGAAGAGATGTTCTTAATAAAAACAGGTTGATGTGTTATGTGAAGAAACTTGATAGTTTACTTGTAAATTATTCACCTTGAACACCTTGAGACAGTCCTTCCAAAACGTTCAGACTGCTAGCTTAACATCTTCAGATTTGTATGGATGATACGGCTATGTCCGTCCAGCTTTAATTCTACAAGTTGATTGCAAAAGGATCACAAGAAGTGTACGAATCTGCAATGCCTGTCTGTCATTTCTCATTGCTGTAAGCTGGAGAGAAAATGTTCTGTATGTGATTTGTGTGCAGATTTTTTATTTAAGTACGCCAGGTAATTCTACTTTCACCTGCTATCCAATACCACCTGTAGAAGCTTAAGGTTCAGGTGTAGACCAATGGCATTAAGTTTACAACTTACATTCAGCATGCTCAAAGAGGCATTGAACTGTAGATTGATTTCTGCCTGGCCATGGAGTTAAGAGACTTTAATGTCAAAATCAGCTGTGTACTGTTTATTTTCACGTTTGTTTTCTCTGTCACCAAGATTGGAAATCATGTTATGGACGGCCATGATGGGCAGTGTTTGTCCTTTAAAACAACTGAGTGATCTGCTATATGTTCTATAAAAGACATCATTAGAGGCTTCATCTTCTGACAATGGAATTTTCCTCAGCTTCTGTGAGGGCTAAATTCTTGACCCTATAATATGTACTTACTGACTGGGTCTGAGGCCAGCTTAAGCCCTGGATTAGTATAATCTGTAACAGCTGAGCACAGTGTAGACCTGAACAACACTTTGTACCACTGAAAGTGGGTACTGACAGAAATGATTTTTATATAAACATACATAGATGTAGTTGTGTGTTACTGCACTAGTAGGTGTTGGTACTGTCTGTTGACATTTAGATTTGCAAAGATATTTCTTCTTAAACATCACATTGTGTGCATGCGTATGAGTTGGGTAGAGTTACTCTTGACCTTCTGTATACATGTACATGTGCAGTACAGTATCCAGTTACTGTTGTTTTGACCATCACACACAGTGTACCCTGCTCTACAGATGTTGAAATTTCACACATGGACAGTGGCTTTCAGTATGGCTACACATGTAGGTTTTGAAGCCAGTGTTGCAGATAAGTACAGTATCTGCTGTATTTTGTTCTGCTAACTATTTTGCCTCAACTTGTGGCTGTTTGTGGTTAATCTTCAAGTTCTACTTGAAGCTGACTCTATAGTGAATGTCAGAGGGAATCCCTGTGAAGCCAGTCATGTGGTGACGCTGGAGGTGGAAGGAGGAAGAAATAATGACAGTTTCCCACCTACGTTATAGCCTGCGGAGTGAAGTTATGGGCTGACATAACTGATGTTCAACACAGAATTCATCCTGCTTCTCACATGGGTTGTACATGTAAATTGTGTGCGAGGCACCTGGATTATGCTGTAGTCTGTAACCGAAGGAGCAAGCTAATGTGTGGTGTAAGGTTTCAAGAGTTTGTTGGATGATCACGAATATCCGTGGACATTTTTCCTGCTCACCATGATGGACGCAACTGACAGAGAAGTGGAATCCATCTGCTTCCAGGCTTTCCCATGGGAGGTAATTTACATGTGATTTAACCAGTATATTGATTTAAATTGTGATACACAGATATCACATCTATGGTACACTACATATTGCATTTCTACATTACAAAAGTGTATGAAAACTGGAAAGAATGCTCTGCGTTAAAAAAGCAAAAAGTTCATTACACAAATGGTACTCCAAGGTAATGTACTTCTCAAACCATATACATGTTTTATGTATCACCACCACAGTAGACATCTTAGCATTGTTGCCACTACAATCGACAGCTCAGCAATATTGCCACTACAATAGACAGCTCGGCAATATTGCCACTACCATAGACATCTCGGCAATATTGCCACTACCGTAGACAGCTCAGCAATATTGCCACTACAATAGACAGCTCGCCAATATTGCCACTACAGTAGAGAGATCTCAGAAATATTGCCAATACAACAGGCAATATTACCACTGCAACACACATCTCCGTAATATTACAACTGCAACACAATTTCTGCGATATTGCCATTACATCCATCCATGGCTTCCTGCCTAGCACGATGCCTAGTTAGCGAGTTTCATTATAGCTCATGCTGGCTTCCTCTCCAGCCATAAGTGGGAAGGTCTGCCAGTATCCTGCAGCTGGTCGCCGTTATATAAGTGCAATATTCTTGAGTACGGCGTTAAACACCGATCAGATAAATAAATGAATCGAAGGTTTAATGTCATTGGTGAATTATTGAATTGAACACAGCACTGATCGGGTTGGGATTGCCTCCTGCCAGCTGCAGTAGGCTACTTCCTCTTACAGTGCCTCCTTGCTACAGGTACCTTTTAATATATACAGGTAAGCTGTTTGATTATGGAGATAATTCATTTTAGATGTACCTGTCGCGTGTCTCATTGACGGACATATATGAGACATGTGTGCATATTCATACAAACAATGCCTTAAGGTAGAAGGAACAGACCGCTTGACAGTTTGAAGAGGTTAAGTGATTACTTCTGTTGACATAAACCTCAACGTTCTGTGAATTGAAGTTTTTGACCCACCCCTTGAATTACTTACATCTTAAAATTACTTATATCTGTACAGGGTTGGTACAAATGGCAACATAGAAATGGCTTTAATGTGGTGGATTTTTTTGGGTTCGTAATTGTTGATTATCTTCCCTATTGATTTGGCTGCTCATCTTGTGTTGTAACACCACACATGGATATGCAGTTACATGTACCTATAAATCTGTCTGTATATGAGCTTAAAGATTGCATGCAGTTACACGTTACATGTACACATTACATGTACACATTTATAACCAAAATTTATGTGTAATTTCAAATTGTCTCGAGGAAACTTTTCACCTTGAAGTCTTGAATTTGTTTTAGCTCTCTCAAGCGTTGCAAAATGGCCTGACATTGTCAGACATTTTGTGACACTTAATGTTATGAAACGCTGTAAACAAAAACAGATTTGGCTTTAACATGCAATATTTAGTGGTGTCTTTTTGTGTGTGCGCTCAGTTAGCCTTTGTGTGCGGTAGCTGATGCGTACCTATGTGGTGCCCTTTTGTGAATGCAGCACCTTAAAAACTCTTTGTCCACTCTGTAATAAACAAAAGGAGCATTTAACAACAAACTTAGCTGTCAGCACTGATGCGAATCTGAATTTGTAACAAAAAAAACGTAGATGTGGCCTGTGTGAGTTTAACGCGTTTTGACAGTAGAGGTCGGGGTGAAACAAATGTACATGTATAATTTGTGATATATGTGTGTCTGTGTGTCTGTTAGTATTGCTGAAATAGATTAATGAAACTAAGCTAGGAATCAGGGTGCAACTTTATGTACAGCTTTATTATTTTATGCTTGTCTGGTTGTCAAATGGACAAGTTATGTACAGATTATTCATGTTGACTCTGTATTTTGAAAAAAGCGTGTGCAAAAAATTCACTTTAGTTTGTTAAATAATATGAAATAAAAAGTGAAGAATTTCTGCTGAACTCTCTCAGGAATTCAATGTCACACTCGTGTGAGTTAATGTATTTTTGCGTCTGTCTTGACCTATTTGGGTTTATGGTAGGCTCTTTACTTTACACAAATTTATTGCTCTGCTTTTTATTGGTTTATAATATCCTGGTGATATTGTGGTGAAGTTATCGTTTGTGAAGTGGCTGTCACGTGGAAGTAATACCATGTATGCATGGTCATGTGTGCGTTAAATGACACATTCAGAGGTATGATCAGTGTAGTTGTAAATTTTATGTAGACTATGTAACAACAGCGAGGACTGACTTTGTTTTCTTGACCTGGTTGAGGCATACAGCTTAACTTTCTCTTGCCTGAGAAGGTGACTTGTAAAGATTTTATTCTCAGAAATGTAGCTACATGTAGTGTGAGTAAGTTTGGAGTCGATACAGTAGCTGTCACACCAGTCGCTCTCCTCACCTGTTGGATTCTACAGAGTGCAATCTCTGCATTTCATGGCGATTGTCAGCATGTGGCAGCAGGTAAATGTACTGATATGAGTACTATTCTGTTACATGTGTACAGATCATGCCTTATTATTGGCTGTTTTATTACTTTAGGTATTCAAGGGTATTTGTCTCCTGCCTCGCTGTAAATGCCTGTGTGTTCGTTTCAGCTGTGTGTTCATTTCAGCTGTGTGTTTGTTTCACCTGTGTGGTCGTTTCATCTGCATGGTCTTTTCATCTTTTTGGCGGCTTACTCAGTGTGGCTGTTTTGTCTGAGTGACAGTTTCGTCTGTGTTATCGTTTCATCTGCATAGTCGTTTCGTCTGTGTGGCTGTTTTGTCTGTGTGGCAGTTTCACCTGCGTGGTTGTTTCATCTGTGTGGCCTCTTCCTCTGTGTGGTCGTTTCACCTGCGTGGTCGTTTCATCTGTGTGGCCGCTTCTCTGTGTGGCAGTTTCGTCTGTGTGGTCGTTTCATCTGTGTGGTCACTGATATCAAGTGACCTATAGAATGATGTCAAGGTTCCCTTATGCTACATGTACATTTTCTGGCTGCTAGATTTGTATGGAAGTTACATATACATGGAAACCATAAACGTTTCGTTATCTCAATTAATAACACAGTTCGCTCATTTACAATCTCGACAGGTCTACCAGCATCCTGCAGATGGTAATGGGTTTCCTTCGGGCTGACTGTCATGTCCCCTCCCACCAAAATGTTGGCTGCCATCGTATAATTGAAATATTCTCGAAAACAGCGTAATTAAAACACCAGTCAAATAAGTAAACAAATAAACAATCTAAGGAACTAGGAAGAGTGAAATTGTAGAATTGTGGTAAGTTTGCCTGCATGTGGATGTATATATGTACAAGGAAATGTTCATCTGTGATCATGTGACCAAAGGCTCTAATATGGGAGGGGCCTCCGTGGCTCAGTCGGTTAAAGCGCTAGCGCAGCGTAATGACCCAGGAGTCTCTCACCAATGCGGTCGCTGTGAGTTCAAGTCCAGCTCATGCTGGCTTCCTCTCCGGCCGTACGTGAGAAGGTCTGTCAGCAACCTGCGGATGGTCGTGGGTTTCCCCCGGGCTCTGCCCGGTTTCCACCCACCATAATGCTGGCCGCCGTCGTATAAGTGAAATATTCTTGAGTACGGCGTAAAACACCAATCAAAAAAAAAAAAAAAAAATCTAATATGGGTAACCAGTTGGTAGAGGGTCTGCTTCGGGGGAGATAGCTGTGACTTGCTTGGCGTTCAGCATTAAGGGGATTGTGCAACAAGTGGTTGACCCATGGCTCGGGTGGGATGGCTTACTTGCCTTTGGTAAGTCGTCTCAGTGAAGCAGCCCTAGACGAAAGAGTGGTAGAAATCCGTCCTGCAGCAAGGAGACACATTACACGTTCATAGATTCTATGGACTCTTTCGTCATCGTATGACTGAAAAATTGTTAAGTATGATGATTAGCCCTAAGCACTCACTCACTCTATTGTAGGAGTTTCAACTTTAAGCTCTTTTGCTTCAAAAGTTTAAAAAAAAGACCAACTATATGATTATAACTTGCATGTACCAGAAATGTTGGACAGCCTATGTTGATATTAATTTTCTAATCAAAGTCTGCAGGAGACACAAATGACACCTCTTTCCTTTTGGAACGTTTTAAGTTTACACACTTTCAGCTCTTCAGTATTCTCCTCCCTGTGTGTGCTTTGAATACATATAGCTTCTTGTGAAACTGTGTCAGATACCCATGTTATAATGAGTATGAGCAAAACTTATTACCCAACATTTCTGACAAGTCACATGATGCAGTAGGAGGTTTTTTTGCCCTTAGTGATAAAAGAGTTTGAACTCTCTTGTTGTTTAGTATAGTTCATTGACAAGAACCCAGTGCCAAATGATTGGTTGTCTCGGAGGAAGTTCAGTAGGCTGTTCTACTTGTATTGTGGAATGTGAGAACTAAGTGAAAGTTGGCATGACAGGATTTCAGAGCGGTATTTAGGAAATCTTTTGGCCAATTTATTCTAGTCCAGGATCTGCTAATTTTTGTAGCCATGTACCTGTGACAAACTGTGAAATGTTAGAGCTTTGTGTGAAGTGTAGGGGTGATAGCTACACACTAACAGGTGTTTGGAATTCTCCATGTTCTGTCCATTGCTATAAATGTAAATCTCCTGCATTAAAGCCTTAGCCACATGTACATGGCTGACCTGGTCAGAAATCATGTCACTAATCCTTACAGGATAAATGGCCACCTGTGTGTGGTGTGAATATACATGTAGTGGTCAGTCCAGGTCAGTCCAGGTCTGTCCAGCGCAGCAGAGTGTGGTCAGCCCTTCAGGTTTACTTCAGAAAGGCCTGACATGTTTCCAGGACATAGGCTTTGGCATAAATTGGTTTGCTTTGTTAATGTGACAACCTAACTTCATGTTTACCTTTGCCTGTATCTGTATTTGACAGGTTTAACATAATGATGTGGTCAGGATTTCTTTAGATTTAAAATTGATTCACATACTAAATATAGATACTATATGAATATACATTTTGTAGGCTCTATAACAATATGTCTGCCAATCTTAGATTTTAAATTTTTGATTGGACTTTTCAGGTTGTGAGCATAGGTACGGTCTTGATTGGCCCAAGCTAGCATGGACGATTACCCACTTATAGTGATAACCCATTGACTCATGGGAAGGGCGCTAGACACAGCCGAAGAGCCCTTGACCAGTAAGATGTAATGATTTTAAGGCGGCAGATTTGTCAGGTGTGAGTACTTGGTGAATAGTATGGTGTTTCTGTGCTCTGAAGCCTCTGATCAGTTTTGTCCACCAATGAAGTTGACCACAGCTGTGAAAATAAAATATTCCTCAGTACGGCATACATGTAACTCTAACCCCAAGCAAACAAATAAATATATGAATAAAATGGCTGCTACCTTGATAATCTTCTGATTAAATAACTCCTTCCTTGATACATGTAACGCATTTTCAGAAAAGTACATGTAATTTTAAGGAATGATGATGTCATGGTATTCACTTACACATACATGTACCTCCTCTCCAGCTGTAAATGGGAAGGTCTGCCACCAACCTGCGGATGGTCGTGGGATTCCCCAGGGCTCTGCGCGGTTTCTTCCCACCATAATGCTAGCCGCCGTTGAATAAATGTAATATTCTTGAGTACGATGTAAAACGCCAATCAAATAAGTAAATACACATACCTCCACATCCCTATAATGAAGTGCGGCCACACCAACAGAATACAACGTACAAGAACTGTTGCATACATATTCTGCGTTCAGTGTATTTCCCTATGTCTTATATCCATAGGGAAACTGCTGCATGCCCCTGTAATGTTCATGCCACACCCACTCTAAACACATGTGCTAACAATCATGGAGAACATGAAGCCCTGGGATCACAATGGCACATTAGCAGGACACAAGACACAGGGTCAAATAGCTCAGGGAGATGTTAGGGGTTTT
Source organism: Liolophura sinensis (assembly GCF_032854445.1). NCBI lineage: Eukaryota > Metazoa > Mollusca > Polyplacophora > Chitonida > Chitonidae > Liolophura > Liolophura sinensis. Next base: position 19,808,362 of record NC_088304.1, read on the forward strand.
GGGGTGGAGAACTGGTAGATGTTTGGAATGACTCAGCCCTGGCTGGGAGGCCATGTTTTATGACTTCCAGATCTTACATATGTATGATATATTGCGCATGTACATATACATTCACATTTACTACATGTAGCTCTTGTAGTATGCTGTCATTTTTGAGATTGTTGTATAAGTGTGTAAAATATAAACTATATATGGCATGCAATGTATATTCATTTTCCAGGATCCAGGCCAGAAATGTAGAAGCATTTGGCCTCTGAAATGCCTTTATTTGGAGCCTTGCATTCGTTAATCTAATACACTTTCAGTTTTAGGCACCGTTCTATGTATGCACTGTATTTGTGCTAAACTTTGCACGAAAAACTGCATTTGTATAGGCTCTATAATATATACTTTGGTGCGGATCCTGATGTTTCCAGCAGGACATCAAGTTGATGTTGTGAAAGTAGGTTGTATTATAGTGCAATGGAAATGTGACAATTAATATTCTCAGTGCTTGGTATGACTCAGTCGGGGTGCATTTGCTGGGACGTTAGCATCTATATTCAGGTCTGACTGTACAACTTGAGTGAAAGGTCGGGTATTACACTACCAGTTTATGTGCGGTCAGGTATGTTTAATACTTACTGGATGTCTCCCCACACTGATGCTGCCCACTTACATGTATAGCTTACCCACAAGAACTTGTGATGCTTCATTGTACCATGGATAATCCCAGTTAAAGCGCCTTGACCTACCAGGTACATGGATATATACATCTACCCTATTTCCTCAACCTTTTCTCATATGAAAGAAAGGGCAACTTTCAGTGCAATTCATGCACATTTTAATTTGATTTTGAAGACAAAATGACCTGGCTGGGTTGGCCAATTTCAGGGCTTCACTATAAGTATTGATTTGTCAGTGTACACTGATTAATGCCTTCAGAATATATTTAAATAAACACCTTGCAAACATGTGAAAATGTTGAAAGATTGCAGTAGTTATACAGTAGTTGTATGAAAATGGGTGTGTGCGATGATATACATGTACATCCATGGGAAATAAGGATTTTTGCTCTTATTCTGAAAAGCTGTACACATTTTAGATGTGCATGTACTTTGTTTCCAGGCAAACAAACAAAATGATTGGTCTATTTGTTTTTTGCTTTTGTCTTCATTTTGAAACCCAGCATTATTCTCATTATTTTGGTTGGATAAGACGTACTGATGTTCCAGCTTTTCCTCAAAGTGTTACATGCACTGTAGACCCACATGTATTGTACACACGGTACACCCACATGTATTGTACACACTGTACACCCACATGTATTGTACGCACTGTACACCCACATGTATTGTACGCACTGTAGACCCACATGTATTGTACGCACTGTAGACCCACATGTATTGTACGCACTGTAGACCCACATGTATTGTACGCACTGTAGACCCACATGTATTGTACGCACTGTACACCCACATGTATTGTACACACTGTACACCCACATGTATTGTACACGTATATACACATGGCAAGGTTACTCAGGCACGCCATATTAACAATACATGTACATGTTTGTGGGTGTAAAGTCAACCCTAACAGTAAAATCTTTAATGTTGCTCTGTAGGGGGTTGTGCAAGGTGTTTACCTAGTTTCTTAACTGTTGTAATATTTATTTACATCTACATGTCAGCTGTAAAACCTTGCAGTACATATACCACATGTACCAGATGAATACATCTAAGTGTATTTTATTTATCGTTTATACATGTAACAGGTTAAGCAGTATATGGCTGAAATTTGTGTCCGCTGAAGTACATGCATTACTACGGTCAAGTTAACCTAGGCCAGGTTGCATCAGTTTCTAGGAAGTTTACCTTTTGTTATAACATGAACATGTAACACCTGTTTATAACAAGGATTAGTGACTAAACAGTTACCTTTGAATAAGTACAAAGGTGATTCATTGAACATGCCTGGCCACACCCGTTCCATCAATCTCATCCCATTTTATTGATAATGGTTATATATAATTTTGGTTATATATGTATATATTTGAAAATAGATTATTGAACTTTGGGAGAGGGAGAGGGCTTAGGTTAGCTAAGACTGTGACTGTTGTTTGCTATTTGTACTGGTAGCAACACCTGGTTTGGAGCATATGGTATGTGGCAATCCTCACCGACAAGTCGCCCATTTCCCTCCCCCCTCTCCCTCCCTCCCGCTGTTTACAGTGTCTGTATCAGAATATGAGTGTTCATACATTGTATTCATAGTTTTACAGAGATGTCATGGCTGCTCTGAGCCAATCTTCAGCACACTCTGTAGTCTTAGGTTACGTGGCTAGAGTACTGGAGGTGAAAACAAACCCATTGAAAAAGACATTGATAAAGATTTTAGCAAAAAAAAAAATGAAACAGATGTAGCTTTTAGGTATGAAATTCTCTCTGGGAAAGTGATTAGAATGTGTCTAGCCTTCAGACAGTATAGTTTCAGTGTCTTGTGGTATTTTAAACTCTAGGAATCTGCAAAAATCAGCATTTCGCCCATTTAGCTCCATGTTATTTATCACCTCCTGCTCCGTGTAAGGAACCTGGGTGCTGGAAACTGTGAATAGATGTTTACAGTATATAATATGTTGCTTATTGCTGCAGCATTTTAAAATATAGATAATGACTTGATGTATCAGCTTTTACAAGAGTCCATTAGGTAACATAAACATGCAACCTGAACACCTTTTTTTTTAACTTGCAGTGTTGCTTTAGAACAGTGCTTTTATTTCCCATTTCTTTTTTTTTAATGACTGTCAGTTTTGCAGATTTGTAACAACATCATACATGTCCTGAAGCACTTGCTATTGTCCACATGTACCATAACCACAGTTGTCTGTCTGGATGTCTCTATTATCACCAGTGTTTACCTTTGACAGGGGACAAAGTGCACCCTACCCTTCCCTTACAATGCATTTAGCATGTCCCAGGGCTATTCCCGTTGACCCTGGCTGTAATGACTACCTGTCAGTCCCTCTTGTATATTAGGTACCTGTTCCTGCACCCTCATGACCCTAGGGCCAATCAGTATGGCTGTTTGGCTGGCCTGCCTGCTCACTGGTTTCTGTAGTGTAGTAAAGCCTGTCCCCAACCCCTGCTGATCTGTGGAGTCTTGAGTCATGCTGATCACTATCACCTTGTCCACTAGTCTACCTCCTACACCCAGAGGTTTTCATAACTGTGTTTGTAGCAACCCCATAGTCAGTCACCTCCAAGTACCTCTGCATGTCAAGCCTACCTTACCCCTCCCCCCTGCTGATCTGTTACATCAGCCCTGTCCCCACCCTAACTGCCTGCCCTAGCTGCAAGGGAGTGATCAGTCCAGTTCCTGCTCAGGCCTCACCAACCCACCCTCACATACACTGGACTTCATATCCTGGACAGCAGACACACCAGCAGTTTCTCCCCATTCTCCTTTGTTTAGTCTGAAATTTGAGGGAGGGGATCCTGGTTGTGGCCAGGGGCTTGTGGTTATATTCACCTTTGTGGTGTTAAGGGCAATGTTCAGCAGTCAGACCAGCTGATGCAGACTGTAGTACTGCAGGTGTATTTGGGGGGTGAAGCTGGCTGCACCGTGTACTGTATAACTGTAGTCTGGGGACATGGTCCTCAAAACCATTATATGTACCTGCCCAGGAAGCAGATAATTATCCCGCAAGGCTGTTTGTGCCTGTGTGTGAACTAGCTCCCTCATGTGCTAGCCACCACCGGGGGCCCCCCAATACTGCCGTGTTTGCACAAGGAATATATTTGAAAAGGGCCATAGCCATACCGCTGTATGGTGTCCCCACAAGGACAGTTCTAAACTTGAGAAAATTGAGGCTGAGGTGTGTACTTTAGCAGGTATAGATTTCCCCCCTGGGAGTGGAGCATCAAAGATGCTGCGCTACGTCAAATTTATGTACCGGTCAGCCACTGGTCAAACTGAGAACGGACGACGGTCAAAGGTAAGGAAGAAGATTGTGTTTCAATCCATAGTTCTGTTTATCTGAACCTCCAGTTTATCTCAGCCTCCAGTTTATCTCAACCTCCTGTTAAAAGTAAAATAGTATGCACGAAAAATAGTGCATATCATTATTTAAATTAAAACTGAAATTTACATGTTTTTGTTTCTGTTTTTTTCAACAGTTACAGAGATTGAGTATGAAGTATTTGTAGATTCTCTGTCGTACTGAATCTATAAAGATTCTGAAACTAAAAAAAAATGGCATTTACATGTATCTCTGCACATCTACGTATATCTTCTTTTTCCACCTTGTTGGATGGTGAAATGAATATATAATTCTCTTTACCTCAGGTAATGTCCTTCACATCTCTTTGATGTTATTACAATCTGAAAGGTGTGCTGTTTAATAAATAGTGGAAGATGCTCCTACCTTGTTGCTTTTGGTCCACCTGCATCTGAGGCCAGGTGCCAAAGGTGCCTGTACCCGACCACGTGATCCTGTTTTGTTTTTTTTTGTCGCTGGTTATGTGCCAAATTATAGTTTATTTCTCTCTAAAAACATCGCTAGTATAATTCAGAACAGAATTATCTTGTCTAACGAGCTCCAACAACAACATCAATCTGATTTGATCTTCCTAAATATGACACAATTCCAGTGCAACCGTAAAAGAGGAGATTTGACCAAGTTTAACCCAAATTTATTGATATAGAATGTGAATCTAAAGTGAAATGAACTGTTGGTTACATATTAAGTGCTGTATTCTACATATACAGACTATAGGTTTTTAATTTTTACCAGGTTTTTGTCATAAATGTACATCCCAAAATAGGAGAACTGATTTGACAACCGTTGACCAACCAGATGTCAAAGCTTCATGTACAAGGACATGAATTGATTTTTTACATGTGAACCAAATTGATGAGACTATAGCTGTAGACCAGTCAGATGGGATATAGTTCAGGTGATGTGAAATCCCACCTTCCAGTGTGAATGTAATTCATAATGATAGGATATGTGAACAGCGGTATATCCGATCACCTGCAAATCTCACTCTAAAACACGATTTCTCCTTACATGACTGATACACCAATCAGATGAAAAAAGCAAAAAGCAACTTTGACTAAGGGTGAATGTTGTATTGAGGTACATGTAGGTTATCGTGGCAGTCTTGATTCTGCTGGGCTTTTCATCTGAATGTCAGCTGAAGTTGAGAAGCTGAATTACGTATTGTATTTAAACATATTCTGGCACATTGATGATTAAAGGAAATAAAATAGAATTAGTTTATCAAAATTTAAACTGTGCGCCTGTGTGTTATGAACATGTATGGATGTACAGTGTAGATAGCAAATATGTACAGTATATGACAAATTTTATAGAGGGCTTTTTCTGTAACCTGTTTTACAGATCAGTAAAAGATGCAGATATGCCTTACAGCAGCTTGTAATGACATTGTACACCACACATGCATTACTGTACTGGCAAAACATTATCATATTATGCGAACAGTTATGATCTGCATGATTTAAGGATATTTACAACATTACATGAATGTACTTCTGAACCAAAATGGAAATGCCACACCTTGAATCTTCTTGTACAGGTATTTTCATTGACCAAACAAGACTGTTATGTCCTCACTGCTGTCAGTCTTGTACCTGATAATTTGAACAACTCCCTGTGTCCCCCCCCCCCCCCCCCCACTCTTCTCTTTCTCCCCCAACCACAGAGGCTGACCTAGTAATGTCGCTGTGTTGTCAGGATAATGTGAAGTTATGCTGGCCTTTAAGTCCATAGTTATTCACTCGGAATGTTTCTTATTGTATATGTATATTTTTGATCTTTTCAAAGTTATGTACATACAATGGTGTTCAAGAGTTGTTTGATTTTTTGTTCTCTTTTAGGGCATCAATTTTAAAGAGTAGTCACTGTAAACGTAATGTATGTTATTCACAAAGGCATATTTCTACTGCTGACTTACATGAGCATGTAGGCACTGAGGACTTCACATTATCTTCTGGAGCAGAAATAAGGTTGCCCTGGAAAGTAGTCCACTACCTAGCCAACAGAGAATCAAATGAAGTAAAATTTGAGCTTTGGTCAAAGTAGTCCGGTATCTGCTCAGTTTACTATAGAAGTAGAGGGATGCAGGTTGTTTTCTGATGAAAGTCTCGGAGATTGTTCAAGTTGAGGGAGATGCTCGCTTTTATCAATTTTTCATGAACTGAAAAGCAGTGCATTTGTAGTGATCAATAAGATGACAAACTTGGTCTTCAGTTTTCGAACCCTTGTAACGTACAGGATTGTTGAAGGCTGTGAGCATGTGCATGTAAGGCTGTGTATTAGTAGAGAATGTACTACACCAATGGCAGTGTGCATGTGGATTTGATGACAGAAGGCATACATGTCTATTCTGTAACCATAGACTGGTTATGAAGTGTAAATATTGACTGTGCGTGGGGATTGCCTCCGTCTATTGAATCTCGGGTGTAATACGATGACAGACTCACCTTACGACATCAGGTGAACAACATGTTATATACCTGAGGGAGATTTGCAAGGCGTGGTACCCCATGGGTTCTCTGTCAACCAGGAATATACAGGTAAATGTGTCCGGGTGTTAGCATGTAGCTGGGTGCTTATATCCCTTCAGTTGTAATGAAGTATTGTGGTGGCCCTGAAGACAAATGCAGGGTAATCAGTGTCTGAACACCTTACATGCTTCTCATGTCTGTTTCTTTGATGCTCTCAATTTCAGTGTTGGCAGCACCACGGAGGCCTATTTCTAGCCATTTTAGTTCTGGACACCCTTTAAATTTGGGATCAGAACCTCAGTTCTTTTCTAAATACACGTATGACCCTGGTTGGAAATCGAATCTGTTGAAGTAAGAATACTTATTTATATAAGTGTTTGAATTTTAACACATTTAGGCTTTTTTCGATCGAATATCAAACATTGTATACCATGTGAAGTTTTTATGGTGTGCATGATGTTGCATAATTTATGTTCTCATCACAAGTAGGTTTTACGTGGATATGTATAAATCCTAAAATTGTGGTAAACCAAATTATATTTTCTTACATAAAGGTTTTTGAATGGGTAACTGGTATAACTTCCTTCCACCTGTATCAAGATGATCCAAAGCTGTGAACTCATGTATTCTTTTCCTTTATTACGTCACAGTTTTCAGTGTAAGTGTACGCGTGAAACAGATATGAAGTACATATGCACTGAAATGTCGCAGATGAAAAGGATGCGTTCTACTGTCCTGTGAACATTGTGTGTAGCTCATCCGGGCATCTCCCATTGTTATGACCTGAGAAGTAACCTAGATATCTTGTACCGGGTACAGTAGGTTAATTACCTTGCAGAAGTTACTTTCAGGTATTCTCTTAAAAAATACCATTTATACTACTATATTTGTACAAGAGTTGACTCAAATTCACGAGGTGTGGATCTTTGATTGACAGACATTTCCATATTGAAATAAGTTATGCACAGAATTTGCTTTTCAATGTTAGCTTTTAGTACATGCGTTAACGTTGCTCTCAAATCACAATTTTCCATAGTGTAATGAATAAATGTATTAATGATATGTATTAACTTTGCACTTCTCTCAAATTACTTAGAAAGTTCCATATACCTCTGTCTTTGACATGGAGGTTAATAATGCACTAAGTAGATTAGGTTGCTATGTAAGCCTTTGCAGCAGATTACAGCCTTGTGCTGAGTGATCAATATGTAGCTTGCATGTGTGCTGTGTAAATTATGAGAAAATTGAGCTGCAGTTGTGACCCCACACATGGCCGCCCTGTGAGAAGCTGTCTAGCCCCTACTTAATTATACCCCCTTGCTCTGGCTCCCTTAAAACGCAATACATGTTCGTGTATATATCAATCAGATATTGAATTTTCACGTTCAGAACAGGGTGTAGTATTATACATGTACCAGTGTGGTTCTGGGGAGGATTTGAATGTATTTAAGACTTAAGTTAAGTGGATGTAAGTCAGATTTATTTGCTGTTTAATGCCGTTTAATATGTACATGTATGTATATATAGGCAGTGTATTATTCATTTATATGGACTCATCTATTTATTACTCATCTGAAGTTGATTCATGCAGATTCAATCAAACTACTCTGCTGAGTAAGCAGTTTACTGATGCAAATTTGATAACCGTGACAGCTGAACATGCATGAGTTGAAACTCTTGTCAGACCATTTGCTAAATATCTTTCATTATTTGATCATGTCCATATTGAAGCTGTGTTTAAATAATCTTGAAAGGGAAATTTGTTCAGTGAGCAAATTGTTTAAAGCCTTTCAAAACTTCTATCATTTCTGAGGTAGTTTATTCTTAATGATTTCTGTGAGAATCCAATTAAACTAAGTAATTTAGTGTACATGTATATTTGTACGGAGAATTTATCAGTGACGTTTTGTGTGATGTATTAAACAGGGTGAGATTTACATAAGGACAATTGACATGTACTTGGATTGAATTTCCCTTTTAGTCTCGTGGAAGGAGCATGGACTAAGAATCCAGGGATTACTGGTTGAAATTCTCAAATGGTGAAGCACAAACACTTGGAGAAAAGTAAATCCTTTTTTTAATGTAGATAAAGCTTGTTTAGCAAATTTCCTCTAGAGTGACAATGGGGCCTCCGTGGCTCAGTTGGTTAGCGTGCTACCGCAGCGTAATGATCCAGGAGTCTCTCACCAATGTGGTCGCTGTGAGTTCAAGTCCAGATGATGCTGGCTTCCTCTCCGGCCACACATGGTACGAAGGTCTGCAAGCAACCTGCGGACGGTCGTGGGTTTCCCCCAGGCGCTGCCTGGTTTCCACCCACCATAATGCTGGCTGCCGTCATATAAGTCAAAAATTCTTGAGTAAGGTGTAAAACACCAATCATATATATATATATATATATATATATATCTAGTGATAATATCTGATGAAACACCAAAACCAGTGTATAGAATCCAAGAATATTTTAAGGAAAAAATATCATGTCTGCAATTTATGGAAGCAGCAGTGGAGTAAGTTTTCTTGGAGTGACCGGTTGAAGAAATGCTGCAGTTACAACATGGACAGCGTGTGTTTCTGTTATTTACATTGGATATGTACTGGTACAGTGTGCTTGTAGCCTACTGCTTTTCCTTTGACTCAGTCAATTCATCAGTTATCGCAGGGCAGTCATGCATGCGTCTTCGTTTGAGTGGCATTGGGTATAAGTGTGCATATGCTTTCATCATTGTTAAGTGTGCATGGTGGAAATAAATGTCTTCACCTGCACATTCACATATGCTGAGCATGAGTAAAAAGGCTGGCAGGCTTATTTAAGGGAGATAACTCAAAACTGTTAGTGACGCTTAAAGCTGGTGGTAGAGTAGTCTCCCATACTGACCTATACAATGTCATATTTCATGTTAAACTTTCATATTAAATCACATTTCAAATTTTGATTTGGGGTCAGAAATGGCTTTGTGGAATGGGTTTCACTTACTGAAGAGAAGGTGCTGTATGTGAGTTGCTGGGCTGTGCCCCTTCACCCCTTCTCATGACAGTTTTGCCTTTCATTCCATTCCGAGTGAAAGCAATGACGTCACAGAATGATTGAACGTTTGTAACCAATGTGTGGGGCATCTGGTTTACCTGCTTGCATCAATACTGCTTAAGAGTGATCGTTTGGATGTTCTTGATTGATAGTTCAGAAAGCTGTATTACTGGACTAAAAAGGTGCTCATGCAAATCAAGAAGCTGATATCTGAACAACCTGCCTTTTTTCGTGAGTGGTGGTGTTGAAATGTGACAGCTATGGAATACACCCTGGCTGTCTACATGTACAACTTGACCAGTACATCCAGTCATCTCACCTGGAGATGAATTGCGTTCAGGTGTGTAGGCTCTCCGGACATGGAGAACAGCATGGGATCCAGAAGGTTCTAGAGGAAGCGGGTGCCTTCTCCCCCGTGTCTCGTAGTGATGGCTAATACTGATATGTAATGGCAGCGGCATTGTTCTGGGGTGTAATCCATGGTATATACTTCTTTACATGAAGAAGATAGATTAATTTGCCAGACATCTATTAGAGTGAGTGTCCAGACAACATGAATCTTGCATGTAGATCACAGGAGTATTTGTCACATTGTATACATCTAGCCGCAACAGACACTTAAACCTTGAATGGATTTATATGATTAATACATGGTTGATTTCCTTAGGTTGAAATATTCAGTGTGTACATGTAAGTAATTACACATGTATATTTGACCTGAATTATCTGATGAAGCGCTTGACTTTACAATGTGTATACATACATGTACATTGCAGGTAGAAATATTGTACTTAAAGGATTCCTTCATCGTCATATGACTGAAAAATTGTTAAGTACAACGTTAAACCCCAAGCACTCACTCACTCTTTTCTCAGCATAATAAGGAAATGAAACTGAATACATTAGGAACTGAATACAGCAGAAACTGAATACAGCAGGAACCGAATACGGCAGAAACTGAATACATTAGGAACTGAATACAGCAGAAACTGAATACAGCAGGAACTGAAACTTATACTGGGTAAAATACCAGTTTACATTCCAAAGTTTTGGTGCAATACGTACAGGTCTATGATGTCTATTCTGTACATGTGCGAGACAAACAACTGGTTGTCATGATGATCATGTACATGTCCAGTACAAGGTCTTGTGAAACTGCAACTTGCAGGGTGCAGGTTTGTGGGTTATCCTAGTGAGACGCTCTGTCATGTCTGTTGTCTTGCGTTTACTGTTGTCTTGTGTTTACTGTTATCTTGTGTTTACTGTTATCTTGTATTTACAGTTATCTTGTATTTACAGTTACAGTTGTCTTGTGTATTTACAGTTGCCTTGTATTTACAGTTGTCTTGTATTTACTGTTGTCTTGTATTTACAGTTGTCTTGTATTTACAGTTACAGTTGTCTTGTATTTACAGTTGTCTTCTTTTTACTGTTGTCTTGTATTTACTGTTGTCTTGTACTTACATGTTGTGCTTCCTGGTTTTCCTTATTCCTCAACCTTTTCGCACATGAAAGAGCATCTTTCAGTGCAATATAAGCGCATATTTAATTTGATTTTGGAGATAAAACTACATTGCTTGGATTGACCAATTTCAGGGCTCCTTAAAAAGTTTATGAGTCTAGTACATAGAATAATGCCTTCAGAATATGCTCGAAACAACACCTAGCAAACCTGCAAAACAGGTTGAATTACAGTACATACATTTCCATGTTTTACCCACTGTATGCCTCATTTGTTCAGTTCAGAGAATATTATTAACACATTTTCCAAAACATTTCGGTGAAATTTCTGGAAATGTCTGTATAGATATTTTTGTACTATATGTACTTAGTATAAAAATACGTTTTATATCAGTTACAGTGGTTTCTGCTGTCAAGGAAACATTGAGGTGACACATTTTTACCTGAGATTTTTGTAATTTTAAATAGAACGTTATTAACCTGACTGTGTAAACATTTTTTTTATTCAGTTTATACGTCTTAACATTAATAATTATTATCTTCTTACATTTATGTGTGTAAAACAGTTGAGATTTTAAAGTACATACATATGTAAGAATTTTATTTGGCCCATGTAATTAGACCACCCAAGTGTGACTTTGATTCTCCTCAATTTATACCAGATTGAATTACATTTTCATATATGTGTATATATATATATATATATATATATATATATATATATATGAAGAAATAGAGAAAGATCCCCTAGTGAGGAGAATTTACATAGAATAAGGAATGTATTCCTTGAAAATAACATGACGTTTGAAACTGCAGTGGCAATATGACATAATGTAGAAAGTTAAGGCGTTTTATTATTTTTTTCCTATATATGTATGTATATATATATGTATGTACATGCATGTATGACAAGTGTTTGTGTACATAGAAGTGTAACAATAACACATCCATACTGTTCATGTACATAGAAGTGTAACAATAACACATCCATACTGTTCATGTACATAGAAGTGTAACAATAACACATCCATACTGTTCATGTACATAGAAGTGTAACAATAACACATCCATACTGTTCATATACCGAATCAGTTTATTACATGATAATAATACACTGCGGGAGGTTAATCAAACAGCTGCCACAGAAATTTTAATTAATATCTGTCCTAAAAACATTGATGTCTGGTAGCATATTTGTACACGGATGATGTGAAAGAGAACGTCTGTGTAAGCCATCAAGAATTGATTAATTGTGTCTTATCAGAAAGTATAAGGGATATTACAATGCTGTTGAAAAAAATACATGCTCTGTGTGCATGATCTTACCGTAAATTTCCTATGAAAACTGAAACATATACATCTGACGTTTAACGTTTGGAATGAAAATGTAACTGTTGTGTAGGATTGGTCAATGGTGTCTTCTGCACTTACTGATTTATCATACATGTTTAGCTACATGTTAAGCTATACCTTAATTTTCCAAGCTTTACAACCTAATTGTATGCACTTAAAATGTGATATAATGGTGGAAAGAAGGTCTGTCAGCAACCTACGGATGGTCTCGGGTTTCCCCCGGGCTCTGCCTGGTTTCCTCCCACAATAAAGCTGGCCACCTTCGTATTAGTGAAATATTTTTGCGTATGGCATAAAACACCAATCAAATAAATAAATAATGGTTGAAAAGGTCGAAGATTTATAGTATATATACAAACTGTACTGTAAACTTTGAACTCATTTTTTTGCATGATTCTGCGAGTTCCACTTTGAAGATATAATGATATCCCACTGGGAAAGGTAACCTTCACCACCAAAAGTATTATTTTATGACCTTTGTGTGCGTCTTAAAAAATGTACTTTTTGATGAAATTTTTAGGACAGATACATTGTACACTGTGTGGCACAATAAAGCACACTTTCTATACAACCCTGTTAAGTCATGGCCTTCAAGGTTTTATGTTTCAAGTCCAGCTTTAGAAGTGCTTGAAGTGCTAAACAGACGTGAAACCTGAAGTCTTATGGTACAAGTACATGTTGTTGTTTATACAAAATACTTCAGGCAGGTGTATGTCGATATTCAGGCCTGGTAGTGGGCTAATTAAGTGATAATGTGTGGCAGTGGGCATTCCATTTAGTGGAAACCTCTGATTTGGACTCCAGGACTGAAGAACACGAGTTTGCTTTTAGGATGCTGATGGATTTTTCCGTTGTCGTACTGATATTCCTCATCTGTCAATCTGTTTAAAATAAATCTCTCCTTCTGAACTTTGATGGGTTAATTCGTGTTTAGTTTGTCAAATGAATACATCTTATTGTTCAACTTAAATGAAAGAAGAAGAAAAAAAAAAACCCTGATGCATGTCGAAATCTAAAAATAGGGTTACAGTGTGTGTACATGTGTACATGAAAGAACGCACATTAAATTCATTTAGACCTCACTGTATATTCTGCCTCTCAGATTGAAAAGTCATAATGTAAGGCGCAAAACTTTAGTAAATTATTAAGATGTGTTTGTTTAGTGATCGGTAGTGGTTATGCTAGGCCTGTATAGGCTAATTGGCTGCTCTAGTTTTAATGGTGGGTTTCCACTTGTAAAGGGACACTTAAGTGCTGGTTGACAGGGCATGGCTAAGACCAGCAGATATTTGATCATAGTCAATCAGCCTGCAGGGCATATGCCACAAGTCCGCTGGAGCTCTGTTTTTCCTCATTTTGCTGGCTCCTGTTTTTTTTTTTTGTCCCCTGACCTATATTTGGAGTGGAGCCGAGCGTCTAGAAGTCGAGGGTATTTTCATGATCAGATAACAGAAAGGGTTTGAACCATTGCATGTATATTGTGCATAGTAGATTGATGCCGTGAAGAAAAAGTATGCGGAGAACAATGTACTTTTTAGGGAGGCACTGAATACCTCAATTTATGCAAATGAACTGATGGGCTGTCCACTTGAAAAACTTATTGCATTAATTATTACCAGTTGATTGGAATTCACCCAGAAGACGTACAGTGTAGCGTGACTCCCACAGCGGCTGACTGTGACTGGGAAGTTTAGTTGTACTGCATCAGGTGACAATCTGGCATCTGTCAACTTTTGTCAAAGTTTGTGAGAATTTCCAGTCTTGGGAGCTTGATTGTTTATGTGGCTTTGCTTGAGGATGTATAGCATGGGTAAGTGTTGAGTTTTGTTTATACATACATGAAGATGTTTAAGTGTATGTGTTAATGCTGTTTACTTCAGCTGGAATAGTTGCACATGTACAGGAATTACCCCTAATAATTACTGTAACGCTAAGGTATGGGGTTGGTGTAGGGGCTTATATTTCGTCGAAATGATAACTATTTTCACGAGCCCGAAAGGAACGAAATATCTGGTCCTGTAACCATGCAGCACGTTGATGTAACAAATTTGTCACAATCAAGAATAGATCAGACTGCCAGTATTTCAGTGGCAACGCTCACTGTTTTCATGAACACGTCTTCTCTGTGAGACCAGCAGCACGCCAAGACAGACGTTACGCCTGAGTTCACTAAATTGCTCATCTTTACTGATTCTCAGAGTTAATATTTTATGGCATTTAATTACCTGTAAAATTGCACTTTTTTGAGAGAAATCTAGGTCTTTTCCTGTATTTTTTGACTTTATAATCCTAGAACTAGAGTACAGTAATTGTTCAACCTTTTCACATGTTTGCATGGGTTTATTCAAGCATATTCTGAAGGCATTGTTTTGTGTTGACCGATAAATTGCATATTTTGTGAAGCCATGGTACCGGCTAATGCAACCAATATAGTTTTGTCTCCAAAGTCGACTTAAAAATGTGCATAAATTGCACTTAAAGTTGATTTTTCACGTGCGAAAAGGTAGAGGAATTAGGCTATTGCATGTATACGATGCCAGTCATGCTTAGCTTTGCTATGATTTAATCAACCCCTGTAACCCGTAACAAAAAACAAACACAGGAAGAGATTTCAAAATAATATCTATGAAAAAATTATTTATAGGTCATATATAAATATATATATATATATGTGTGTGTGTATATGTATATATATTACAGAAAAACCTAATTTTATTGCATGACTCATTCACACTGATTGATTTTAAAACTAAAAATACATAAAGACGCAAGAAAATAAACTGCAAAGTACATGTGCTTCTTTTTTTTTTTTGACCACATTTGCATACAGATCCAAACATAAGTGCCATTTACATAACACAAATTTATGTACACATGCACTTATTCTTCTCTGTCCTATGTATGGTATGTCAATATGTTTACATACATGTACATGTGCCTGTACATGTATGGTACATGTACCCGTACATGTATGGTACATGTACCCATACATGTATGATACATGTACCCACACACGTACCCATACATGTACCCATACACGTACATACTGAATATGTGATTTGAGATTTCTGGCTGTTCATTGTACAAGTAGAAGCTGATAGAGTTCTGGATAAGGGTCACCTGGTTTCACTGCCTATAGATGGACAGCTGGTCATCTTGTTGATCCATTTGTACATTAAAGGATAAGTAACACGCTATTAACCTATGTTACCAGTAAACATGGTGAACACACATCGCCCTCAGGGCATTTCACTGGCTGACAAACAGAAAACAAACAACTGAACAGCCATACCTGTATTTTAATTAACCTTGTGATAAACCTGCTCAGAACATCTTCCTCAGAGTGCTTAAGAGTTTTTTTTTTGTTTTTTTTTTAGTTTATTTATTTTTTATTATTATTTAAATTAATGTACCCTTTATTTGACTGGAGATGACCTACAAAACTTGAGTTCCACTAATAAGTTTGACACATAGGGTACGCCCCGGGAAGCAAAAGACTCAATTTGACTTGATATTCCGGCACTGCCACTGACTCAGTTTGACTCGATATTTCGACACTTAGTGCCAAAATAATGAGTCAAAATGAGCCTTTGGTTTGGGAGAATTACACTTCTTATGACCCACACCATATGCTTGTGCATACAATGCATTAGTTTTAGGCAAGTAGTCAGTGATAAAATTTTATAAATCAAACAACTCATTAGGAACCCTGACTTGTATCATAGGTAATACTTAGTTGCATGACAGCAAATGGACACCAGCATATTATCACAACAACAACAACAGGTTTTTTTTGCCAGAGTTTTTACAGGATCACTTTGCCAGGTAGTGCCATCAATAGGTATTGCAAATATGGTAAATTTTGGCTCAAAAATTGTATTTTTTTTTTTAGAGAAAAAGAAATGTCGTAAAAAGTTATTTTTGGAGCTTAAACTTAATGTTTTTCAATGAAAATAACTACTGAACCTTCCAAACAATCTTCAAAACAACTTGCAAAGATCATTGTATCTCTAATTTACCATGGGAAGGGAACCCACTGTGTAATCTGAGTAAGTTGGACTTGTTGTGCGCTTAATTATGTAAGATGGTGTCTGGATAAAGTTGAACTCGGTGACGGTCAGGTGACACAAATCGCCTACATATTAATAACAACCCAAGCCAGGTGATTGGAATTTCTCACCTATGCATATGGCTTGGCATGTCTCAGTGTTATCACCTGTCAACATCGAGGGCTGCAATCAGTTCAGCTTATCATATAATTCACATACTGAAATGCTTGGTATAAAACAGGATAGCTGGGCGTACATGGATATGTTGAACCAAGTTCGATTGATGTTTACTTACCAGAATCAGAATGGTTCATTACAAAGATTTCTCTTCAAAAGCAGAAGAGGGTTCATACAAAATTCTTTAAAGGTTATAAACTGCTATCAGGAATATAGAGATCACAGACTTTTAACACATTTTCTGAATCAAATAAGTAATTGATTGATAACATAATACCAGTTTCTGAATATACATGTTCCGAAAATGTGCTTTGCAATGCTGTGTACAGGTATGCAATATTGTATATTAACCACTCTAACCCCTGTTTAGTTGGTGTAAGAACTTCATGTAAGGTGCATGGTATATGGTATAATGATTGCCTGTTTTATGAAAAAGCCCACGGATGACAGTGAACATAACTTATTGAGTACTGCGTTGAATTTGCATGTACAATAGTGAACAGATTTACATGCATAGTATTGACTTTGTTATTAACCATTTGATGTATGTGTGAAATAAAGCTTAGGTGGCTGCTCATAATGTTACAGTTATTTCTTAATTTATTTAGTACATGTATGTTTTGATGGCATTTTATACTTGATAAAGTATAGTAAAGAAATTCTGCAAACTGGGCAGTGACAATATATGTAGCAAATTGAACCTAAATACACGTTGTAATATCAGCAAGCCTGCCCCAGAATATGAGGGCTATAGGAATGTTGATGGACTGTCAGATAAGAGATAAACTAATGAGCTCAGGGATATCTTAGCAACCATCTTACAATGACCACACACACGGGAAATTAATTAACTCTGAGAGTCTGAAGGAAGCAGTTTTTGTCCTCCATGTAGTTGAGCATACAGGTATTTATACCTGTAGATCCACTTGCATCTATAGCAAATATATATGTATGTAATATAACATTTATGCATACATGTGCATTTAACATGCATTTTATTTTTTGTATTACAAGTGAAAGTGAAAGTGTAATAGGTGCATGTACATCTTTCTCTATGATGATGATTAAGGGGGTTTATGTGTATTATCATTTCTTATTAGCTAACAAGCAGATATAGAAGTTTGTTGGTCGGTTAAGTTTTTGACTTTCTTATCATTTTAACATGAGCCGTTAAGTTAATGAAGCATCTGAGTTAAAGGTAGTTTTTTTGCAGGATGTTTTGCTAATTTGCACTAGGTTCGTGGTTGTGTGCTTATGTGGAAAGTGCCCCTAGTTGAAAGAACCTGTTCGTTCAGGTGCATATGTGGACATGTATTGTACACAGTAGAAATTACATCCCTCCAGCTGTCAGGTTATCAATGTTTACATCAAGGTGGTTTTGAGGAATACTGTAGATCACTAGGGAAAACATTTTTCATAGTTTCTTTGTATTTACAGGTAAATGTACATGTATATGGTTACAAGCACACCTGCATGTATAAATACATGAGTTTTTGTGTCTAACAATACGATACATGAAACATATCAGAATATACAATCTCTTCTGATTTGTTGGATTTTCAAAATTTTAACCTAATATTCTTCTACATGCTATACAAATCCCTGCAGTTTTACCTGTGCTACTATAGAAATATATTCAGGGCTTTGTTCACCTTAATTTTCTTGCCATCTGCGTGTGTATGTATTTTCATAACTACATTACATGTATTAGTTGTGCCAAAAATTTAATATATACCTTACAAATTATTATGTGTCTAGTATTAGAACAGTAATGTTATACGTGTACATGCGTTTGTTTACCTAGACTACCACTGAGTCTTTGTCCTCTCCAAAAGAGGCAGATAGACCTGGCTGTTTCCCCCAAGGTGTCGTGGGTACGTCTCCTCAGGTGAGCCCCCAGGGCCTGTCGTGGTTCACTGATATCTAAAGGCTCGCACAATCGCCTCTAATAGGGTATATTACTGGCTAAATCGTCTCAGCTATCCCATTGTGGCGTAGTTAGTTTGTTAAGGCAACATCAAACTGCTGTTTGATTTGAAGGAGAAAATAGTCTGTGGATGCTACAGAGACTGGCATTCAAAGTATCATTAGTGATACAGATTAAGTGGGGCAGGATAGATACTGTTAATCACATGAAGTTTGGCCTGAAGCTCTAAAAATGAAAAAAAAAACAACAATTTTTAAGAAAGGAGCTGCACCATCAATCAACATAACAAAAATAAATGCGGATGCACTTTTTCTTCTGTAAGCTGGCAGTGAACTTTAAAAAATCTGTCAGCCGAGTGTAGAATTGAAATTTATGGCAGTTTTGTAAAACAGAAGATGATCTTGCTTTGACAAATGGTATGCTGTAAATTGGGACGTGCGTAGAGCCGTATAGTACATCCATAAATCAGCCTGAAAATACACAACTGAATTCTAAATAATTCCACATGAGTAATTCTTAAGAAGTTGTACAAATCCCTATCAAGGTTAACAGCAAAAGGGAGGTAACTTTTGATGTTATAAATGCAGCAAATTGTTTACACCAGCATTTTGTAAGTGACACATTTTGAATGATTCTGACTGATTCATTCAACTTTTTATGAAGTTAGATTAGTTTCTTAATCAATGAGAAAATACAAACAAAAATGCCTGATATCCAACCAAAGAGTATCAGCTGTGTTCTAAGGATCAATGTTTCTTTTAGTTTGGGCAATGTTTGTGGACTCAAGCGTCGTGTTGTCTTCTGTTTTACAAAACTGCCATAAATTTCAATTTTACACTCGGCTGACAGATTTTTTAAAGTTCACTGCCAGCTTAAGGAAGAAAAAGTGCATTTATTTTTGTTGTGTTGATTGATGGTGCAGCTCCTTTCTTGAAAATTGCTTTTTTTTATTTTTAGAGATTCTTGCTGTCATTTGGAATACAAAATACAAGTCAGCCAATAAAACAGAGTTAATTAATAAAGTAGCTTTCCAGAAATGTTTGAAAACTATTTAAAAATTCTACATCGATTATCAGCAAAATAAATGACAAACAATCATCAGCTCACCCTGACAAGTTACTGCAGTATCTTGCTCTACCTGTACTCATTGTGACAAGGGCAGCCGTTCTCGGTTCCCTGCTCATAAATGGGTGATCCAAAATGCATCAGCATAACTCTTAAACCAACCGCAAAATCTGATTTTTTGCATAGATACCTGTATATCCGTTATAAGAAACCACACTGAGAGCTAATAGGTTTTTTGATGTGACAAGTAATTATCATGTGACGCTTTCAGAGCTAGTGATTGGCCAAATTCCTAAGGGCTTCTGCAACATGGCTACTTATAGTTATTTGTCTGTCAGTGCTATATCCCCAATGGTGAACTTCGTCTTCTAGGCTTTCAAAACTTTAGAGAAATTTTTTTTTACATATATATCATTTTTTTCTATGTATACACAGTGGCATACTTTATATTCACTTTAATCTGTCCTTTTACCGCCTTGGTCACGTCTCGACTTAGCTACCCCATAATGATGGCAAACACCTAAACGTGATAGTGATCCCATCTACATACGTTTCCCAAACTCAGTTTTCCTCTGGCTGTATATCTGAAGGTCTTTAAGGACCCTGTGGATGGTCGTTTGTTCCTCCCAAACTGTGCCCAGTTTTCTCCCACCTGAATGCTGGCCACTGTGGTATAAGTGAAATATTCTACAGTGTAAAACTCTAATAAAACGAAATAAAAACACACAACCTGCCTGTGTTATAATGTGCAAGAGAATGGTGAACTGATGAAATGAGGGATGAAATTAGGGTCGAATAAGACTCGAATTACCAATATTCTTCAGTGGCTAAAAAGCTTGTGGGTCTAGAAAAGAGATGGGAGCCATAATTTGATTTGGTTTTCATATGTTTACATCATAGGAGAGAGGTCTTAATCCATGCTGGTTTATGAGCAGGGCCATCACGGTCAGAACTTGATTTAGTTGACCATGGCCAACTTTCTCGAAACATTGTCAACTCTATTTTAGACTTACCTCTTTAAGCACTCCACCTGCAAGAAATTGCAGTGAAAAACGAAATTTGGGTGATTTTCAAAATCTCTTTTGAGTTATGACCAAATTAATTTAGAGAGCAACATTAAACTCGTAATCAAACAAACAAATCCTTTTGGAGATTGCTAAAAAATAATAGGCCATTCTTGTCCAAAAGTGAAGCTCTGAGTATAATGTCAAATCATGTAGACACCTAACCTGCTGTCCAACAGCAGTGAGCAAATACTGGTGCGTGTTTAGAGTGGTGTTAAAGACTGTTAGAGTTTAGTCAGTATTGACCTGTAACACTGGAATATACCAGTACATTCATCAAAGTTCATTCTTGTCTACCAGCAGTTGAATGTCTGATCTCCATTTATATGTAAACTTTACCTTCAGGCAAATTTCTGTCCTAGGTGTTTAAAAAAGAAAAAAAAAACTAATAAAGCTAGTAAATTCATGCTGAAGGTACATTGAGTGTATAAGGTTTTTTTTTTTATTTATTTCTCTGGGAGTGACACCAGAAATTTTTGTGGTTGGCCTAAGGCAGGGTGTCATAGATCATAAATCTTGAGTTAAGTCTCAGGAGTTCAGGGGGCCGCACAAAAGATCCTGGGCCACAGCTAAGGTCTGAGTGGCTGAACAAGTAGAATGTGTGTGGAGCATTACTCAGGTTGATATAGCCACTTCCTGGTGAGCAGAGTTTGTGTGTGTGTGTGTACAGTGTAAGGGGGGCTATGGGTACACAGGAGTTCTATAGGCAAGCATAGCTGGCAGGAGGGCTGCTGTCCTGCAGACTGATGCTGAATCAGACAGACTGTCACCTTAATGGCTGGCTGGGGGACAGGGACTCAGGTCTGCTGCCACAGGGAAGCTGAGGGGCATCAAGACAGCTGAGGTCAACCATTGAATTGAGCCATATGCAGCCACTTGGAGACTTGCTCCCCGAAATCTGTGACACCCAGGAGCCCTTGATTTTCCTGAAGAAGTGTCACATTTCTGTTGTGCTTTGCGATGGTTATAGGCCTAAATGGCTGGAGTGGTTTTGTTTATGCTGAAGTGTTGACAGTGAAATGGTGACCTCGAACAGGCCTCCATAACACAGGTAACAACACACCCACCTGGTGTAACACGCAATCAGAAATGCTGACTGTGGCATAGCCTAGAGAGCCTGGCTACTGTGGCATGCCTGTGGATTATTACCCTGTGTCTGTCCAGACTGAAGGCCAGACTAGCAGAGGCATCAGACGGGGTACTGCTCTCAGTCTGTGTGACACCCAGCCTGGTTGAGGTAGAGGGGGTACTGCTCTCAGTCTGTGTGAGGGTTTCCCCATACAGAGGTGACAAAGATGACATTGGAGAATCTGTCACTTGCATAATCACATGGTTCTAGAGCATGAGAAATTATAACCCCAAAACGACGCAACGATAGCTGTTGTTTTTAAGTGTGGTGGATGAAAGGCATATTATTGGGTCTTGGACACTGTTACTCTGGCAAGGCAATGGGGGTAAGTTGACATTAGAGAATGATGCTGTTTTACATATGTTTGTTCAATGATAGCAAAAGTACAATACAAGCTGCAACTCCATGTATACATGAATTGATATTATCCATGTGCTGTCTTTGAGGTGTGAAGATGCTGTAGTTTTATGTTGTATCGTGGTAGATTTTACAACTTGACCGTCATCATGACTGTTGAGATTTATGGTGGTCTCCATCTTGATGTTGTGTCCCTGAATTGAAGTCAGCTGTGACCTACATGCACATGTACAAAAATATGTACTTTTTCAGGGTGCATTTGATGGTCATGTGCCTTCACTTGCACATACAATCTCTAGCTTCATATGTTTAGGTCTTTAAAAATGTACATCATCATTCATATATCTTGCACTGGCTAGAGTTCAATTCTCATTAAAGCCATTTTTGTGTCGTCAACCTGTGTGAAATTCACAGGGTACATGCACTGTAAAGGACAAGTTAACTTAGTTGGCACATGTAGATGAGATCATCATGATCGTCACGCTTTCATCTACATCTGTGTATAAGAATAAATATTTCTAATTAAATCGATTGTGTCCCACACACATATGTAAGCAGTTTATATATGTTCATAATTAGCATTTAAATTTTGGATTAACCATTATGACATTCCACAGGTCATGTGAGTTAGACATGTGACATTTGATAGATCCCTGCCTGGAGATGAGTAACACATTTATTTTCGTTTATTTCATACAACATGTCATGTTTTTCCAGTTTGAAGGAATTTGCTTTCTTGCTGCGCTATTTTTAGGGCAGTTTATTAATTCAGTGGGAAATAAAAAGAAGAGAGCTTGTGTGCTAATAAATGTTTGCATCAGTAGTATGAGGTACTCTAGGATGGACATTTATCTAGGATTTGTCATTCGAAACTAAAAAAATAAAAAATAAAAATTAGATCAGGTTTTATGATGGGAGATTAATTTTGAAGATGACATTGTGAAGCAATTTTGTACGTCAAAAGTGATGGGATGTTGAACATTATCCGTTGCATTAAGCCTGAAGGAAGAATAGTCACACAACTATGCCTGTTATTGTCACATAGTGTGGCTTCATCACTTAAAACCACGGCATCCGCACTCAAGGACACAGGGCTATTGTCAGAAAGGTCACTGTTCACATGATCTATTAAAGTCGTATAAGTGGTCATATATGAGGTTTAATCTATCAGTAGTGAGCACATATGTTGTGCAAACTGTACATACCCTAATTCCTCAATCTTTTTGCATATGAAGGAGCAACTTCCAGTTCAATTTATGCATGTTTTTAATTTGACTTTAGAGTCAAAACTACATTGGTTAGATTGGCAAATTTCTGGTCTTCACAAAATATATAAGTTTATCAGTCTATGCAGAGTTATGCCTTCAAAATATACTGGAACAAACACCTTGTAGACACGTAAAAAGTTTGAAGAATTACAGTACGTTTGTTAACCTCAAGAGCTTCCACGTGAACACCACCATTAGGTATTAGTTGGCACAAAGCTGCATTCAGATGAAATAAACTCATGTGAATAATTTAATAATTTTGGAGTACTCCTTGTTAATTGGAAAGTCCTTCAAGACTTTCAGGTGCACATTACCCCCAAATAACCCTAAGTGCATGTAGTTGTTTACATCTTGATTGACCAGGGACAAGTATATGAACCTCTGCGCATTGACTTCTCATGGTAAAGTACATGTACATGGGTGTTATTGATTAATTAAAGTATGTGAGATTACAACAGATGTTCGGAGAAAAGCCATTTGTAAAGGGTCAACTATTGTGACCTGACGTGACGAGGCTAGGATTCTAGTATGAATTCCAGCAGTGTTAGTGTAGACCCCTCACCTGCAAATGAACAGATATGGGTATATCTAAGTATCTTTGTAGATATTAAAGCATGTTCTGTAGCTGGTTAGGTCATTATTGGTATGATATCTAACTTGTGACTAATTATATAACAGCTGTGAAAAGATAGATGCGGTTTTGTGCTTGTAAGAGAGCAGAATGTTTTGTGTATTGCTTCATTGTAATGATTGGAATCAGAATCTCATCCATACCATTGACCATATAGCTAGTGCTATACACTGTATGGAGATATTCAGAAATGGTCTGACATTTGGCATGAGTTTGGGATCGTTTCCCTTGTGTAGCATTACAGTCATGCATCAGGAAATGCAGATTCTTAAGAGTTGATACGTTTTATGAGATTTTTTCTGGGCAGTATTTTAAAGTACATGTATAATTTGAATGTGTGTGTGTTTAGGTCGGGGCGGGGAGGGGGTGATATTTTACACTTTATGCCTGTGGAATGCTGTGTAACAAGACAGGAATGCAGGAAGAGTAGGGTGTTTGTGTTAGGATAGGGGAGGGTGGGGCACAGTGCCGCACACATGTGGTCATGTTTGGTTTGTGGCAGTCTGTGACCTGAAGTTGTGGTCTGACCTCACGGCTGCTATACATGGCCGCCATTCATTATAGGATAGGCAAATATTTACTGTCATTCAGAAATAAAATCTGAACTATTTATTTGTGTGTACATGTACGGTTACATAGTACTGAACGAGCTACAGCTACACATGGGACAAATGTTTAATCCACATGTATGCATTTCACACTGGCCCTGAGCTTCATGTAGGTAGCGTTAGGGAATGTATATATACACAAATGCAAAACATAAAATATAAATTTAAAATGTTCAAGGGTTTTAAAAATTCAGGATGTGGGGACTGTAGCTGAGTGAATAGCGTGCTAGCTAATGCAGTCGCTGGGAGCTCACGTCCAGCTTTTGCTGGGTTCCTACCAGCAACCTCTGAATGTCGTGGGTTTCCCCATCCTCCCGCTATCAGACTGGACGCTATTGTGAAAGTGACATGTATCAGTGCCTGTGGCAATATGTGATAAAACTGACATTTTGCGCTATTGTGACCCTAAATGTGACTCTAATTAATACTGAGCATTCATATTATATCTTGCAGTGGCATTTCTCATATATTGCTTTCCATATATTTATTTATTTATTTGATTGGTGTTTTACGCCGTACTCAAGAATATTTAGCTTATACAACAGCGGCCAGCATTATGGTGGGAGGAAACCGGCCAGAGCCCGCGGAAAACCCACGACCATCTGCAGGTTGCTGGCAGACCTTCCACGTACAGCCAGAGAGGAAGCCAGCATGAGCTGGACTCACAGGGACCCCACAGGGACCCCATTAGTGAGAGGCTCCTGGGTGAATATGCTTCGCTAGCTTGCTAACCAACTGAGCCACAGAGGTCCCCTGCTCTTCATATAACTTGTATTCATCTGATATTATGATCAAACTATGTTTACAAAAGGAGGACTACATACATGTACAACAGAGTTCATTAAACTGTTCTGTTAAAGGTGATCCTCAGGGGAAATTAACATTAATAAAGGAGTTGTGATTTTCTTTTATTAATATAGTTTGTTAAAGCTATTTGTATACATGGGTATTCTTACATACTGGGGACTGGTTCGGTGGCCTAACGGCTAGAGCGTCTGCCTCAAAGTCACCCGGAAAAGACACCCGAAATCAAACCAGAGTCGGTCGGATCATACCAGAAACACTATGCCAAAGATTTGTTGCTGCCTCACTTGGAGCTGAGCACTGAGAGGTTAGAGCAGGGAAACATGACTGGCTGGTGAGGTGTCAGTGTAATGTGATTGAGTGGGGTGTCATGTTGAATGTCTCTGGCATGATACTTCAGTGGCGGCAGCTCTTTGGAGACACAGACGTGCTCTGCCACATGAAGGCACAGTATATGTACACACACATAATGACTCCTTGTCATCATATAGCTGAAAAATTGCTAAGCACGACTGTTAAGCCCCAAGTATTCATTCACTCATTCATTCTTGTATACTGGTGCATTTAAGTGGATACAGGATATGGCTAATACAATGGTATTGTATATATACGTTGTGGACCATGGGCCAGTTTGATGCACACAAGGATATTTTTGTGTGTTTCACCACGTACATGTAAGCTTGTAGGTTATCAGATATAAATAATTCTAAGCATCCTGACATGGGTGTGGAGCACAGGAGACTTTGCCAAGAAAGTTGAGGATTGCCTTGCCAACTCTGCTTTTGACTGAGGAGTTTTGTGACTGTCGTTAAAAGGGCTGTGTCCTTATGCAGACGTGACAAAGCTACAGGTACATGGAGGTGACGTGTGAAGCAGCCTTGAACAGGGCAAAGGGTGTTAAGTAGTTGACAGCTATTAGTCTCACCAAGCACTTATGCTGAGGAATGATGCTTTGATCTCGTTGTGTAAAAGGTTTATTGACTAGTCAGGATGGGACAGGAATGGTCTGCCAGCCATGTTCTACAGGTTTGTGTTCTGTGTTTTATTTTTGTGGAAAGAGGTGATAGTACCTAAAATGTAAACACAGTTATCTTTGATCCAGTTAGAACTACGTGTATATTTGTAGATGGTCATAAACCTGATACACCTGGCAAGGTAAAGAGTTAAACTCCTACATGTACAGGTATCTTCTTGATTTACCTACATTTACTTGTGTCTGCCGTAATTAGATTTTGACTCATTTTGATAATTTTGTGATTATGTTTAAGTGAATAATAAATGGTGCTCAGTATAACATCATGAAGTATTTCATCCATATTATTTAAAAAAAAGAAGATGAACAAATCCCAACCCCCAAACCCAACCACTATCACCCCACCCCACACCACCATCACCCCACCCCACACCACCATCACCCCACCCCACCACCCCTCTCATCCAAATCACCAAACGAAAAAGTAAAAGTCTTTGGTAATGGTGATCAAATATACCATGTTAACACATCTCAGAGCTAAGGATATAGAGCAGACATGGTCGAGAAGTGTCGATTGTCAACCTGGCCGTCTGCTGCAGGTTTTCTGTGGTGTTTCTGCTGTGTAGAGTAGGGGGTGTAGAGTCAACATTTGACAGAGGTTCTGTAGCCACACCATGAAGTATGAAACCCGCATGTTAAGAATGATGAGTTGTTTGATGTGCGAGGAGATTTTCCCTGATTTGCTGGATTTGATCTCGGCATGTTTGCCTCGGCAGACAAAGCCAGTGTCGTGTTGGATTTAGAGCATTTGGCTCAGATATCCGCTGGCTCAAACATTACGATAGCTGATATTAGGCCTGGTAGCACAGAGATGATCCCTATCTGTTCAGCTAGAGAGCTTCCTATTTAACACCTTGCACGTTTTAACCTGCTGATAGCACAGGGGCCTTGATCATGCTGATCTGCTTCAGAAAGATTTAATGATATGTTTGTTTTCAGTTAAATTCATTCAGTGGATATGAAGCTTTATATTCGATCTGTTGTGTAGCATTCTATGTACACATTCATAAGTGTTGATATCAACTTTGATTTCATTTAAGAGTATACAGACTGTATGCAATGATGATTTAATGCGTAGGCACTGATCACATACTACCTTCTTTTGTAACATGGTGTCAATAGTCAGTAGTTAATGGGTAATTACGTGAAGGTTAATAAATACAAGAAGTGTATTATTAAATACAATTGGCATAGAAGCCTAGGTCAGTTTGACACCGATACATGTAGGTCCATGTATACATGTCCACTGTACATGCAAGTTGTTCGTTTATATGCAGACGTATGTATTTGCGCATTTGTCA
The DNA here is from genome assembly GCF_032854445.1 of Liolophura sinensis. Classification (NCBI taxonomy): domain Eukaryota; kingdom Metazoa; phylum Mollusca; class Polyplacophora; order Chitonida; family Chitonidae; genus Liolophura; species Liolophura sinensis. The sequence continues at coordinate 19,836,124 of NC_088304.1, forward strand.
TCTATACAGGTATGTTTAATGATCGCGTTATAACATGACATACTAATCAGCACTTTCAAACTCACCTGTTCGTGTCATGATAGGTTCTGTCAGGTGCAGTGAAGTGCATTAGTGGCGAGACTGTCAAGGAACGGGAAAGGCAGGACAGCCGGTGTGGACAGCCATATATGAATGTTATAAACTTGGATCACAGGTTAAGTTCACGTTTTACTGATAGGGTGTGTAGTATAGGTCGCATCACCTATGCGGATATGTAATGCACACAGTAAGTTTGGGTTATTTCTGAAGACTACACAAGCTACTACCAGGCAAACAACATGCCCATCACTGTAGGTGTATGTATATAGACACTTGTTCTAGTCTTCAGGCTGTCGGTCAGATTGTCATGGATGTGAACATAAACATTTGCCATTAGGTGTTGAATTCACTGGGGTCAAATTTGGTTATACATGTACATGTAGTTGTTGTCAGGCTGCCAGCCATTTTGTTTCTGAGAAGTTGGTAGTCTTTCATTCACATTTTGTTGTTTCATTGTCATACATCCACATGTAGTTGTGTATTCATGTGCATTTTGCATTATTTGTCTTCAGTACATGTTTTTGATCATATGTACTTTTATGCATATGTACATCTGTAATAGACACTATAACATTTATTGTTCTCTGTCCTTGTCTTTCTATGGCAAAGCAGATTCTACATAAAAGGTGTTGCCCTTTCCATAATATCATGTTTTGTATCAGGAGTCTTTTTTTTGGCCGTTTAATGAAGTGTGAAAGCTTACCACGCAATAAGCTAATTTTCATGTACGTGAAGTCACATGTGGATGTCGTGGTTATCAGAGATTTGACCTTTATAGCGCAGATACATTTATCCACTGTCAATCTGAGATAAACCAGTGTTTATCTACATGTTTGTAGATCTTTCACGTGGATGCATACATGGTCTTAGTCATGGGGTGAATCCATCTGCAGGAGCCGTCGTGTAATTTTATAGGCCGGGATAATGAGATATTTCACATGTTCTCAGTTACACTAAGTGACGTAAAATTTCCCAAACAAAAGTACATTTTTAGAGGGAAATAAATGGCACAAAATATTTTTGATTTCCAGTAGAATATTGTCCCATGTTCCAAGCAAACCTGAAAGCACTTTCAGAATCAGGAAAGATGGGCAAGATAGTCATGGACGAAATTTATTGTCATTTAGGGTACTACATGTGGTTGTATTGTAGGGGCAGTTAGCATCTGTCTTACTCTGTTCAACCTGTTTGTCCATTTTTCATTTGCAAACAATCTCTTGAATGTTTGGAGCTAGGCCTACCAAAGTTACACAACATGTATACCTAGTTTTCATGGAGAAACCTATTCATTTTTTGTGACATTGATCAGGTTTTTTTTCATGGTCATTGGGCTCATGCACCTGAGATATAGTTTGTGGCAGGCATGTTAACACGATGTATCTTGATCTCCAAGCAGTTTTCATCAGACTTTTTCCAGGTTGTACACCTAATCCTGTAGAAGAACGGTTGACCTATTTTTTCAAGGTTATTACGGCTATGGGTCCATTATGCCGTAAACACGTACACTACCTCTTGCAACTCACCGAGGGCATTCAGTGCCTTAATTGTCCTATGCTATTTCTCACGGTACATTTATATTTCTTTGTTGGGTTAATTTTTCATGCTTTAACTCTTTCTTTTCTTATCTTTGCAGACAAGTGGCTCAAAACCCCTCGGGGGTGCAATGAAGAAACAGGAAAAAGGGTCGTCCAAGAAATCTTCGCTGATGAAGCACCATTCGAAAGGGGAGCCTGCTGAGGCGCCCCCGGCTAACCTGAAACAGTCGTCGTCTCTGGATAACCTTGATGAAGTGCCGATACCCAAGACTTACATTAGTAAGAGTCATGAGAACCTAAGCAGCTTCCAGAAGAGGAAACTCTCAGGACTTCCTCACCAGAGACCCAAGTCCAGCCTTGGCACATCACAGGCAAAGGCAGGCAACAAAGAGAACGTCGGTCAAAAAGAGACGAAGACAGTGACTTATGGCAAATCTAAGACTGTGAAATACACAACTCCTGGATCAATGCGGAAAGCCTCCAGTACGCAGTCAATCGATAAGGCAGGCTCGTTGGTGAGAAGTGCAGTCCAGAACAACAAAGCGCAATCCATGAAGCGTGCGGTAAGCACGCAGAATGTCCAAACCAAGGACAAGTCCATACGGAATAGGACCTCGGCACCCGCAGAAGTCATGTCCTACAACGCAGAGCTCCTGGCAAATTTTGAAAAGGAGAAGAAGAATCTAGAGTCCAGAATATCTGACTTGACACAGCTAGCGGAGAGTCGGAAAGGCGAGATAGAAAAATATAAAATAGAAATCCGTAATCTGCGATCCCAGGCACAGGGTCAAGAGGTTGAGGAAGAAGTGGAATTTCTGAAAAATGAAAATCGACTCCTGCAAGACCGACTCAAAGAGCTCGGGCACCCAGTGGAGCAAATCACAGACACTCAGAAACTTTGCATGTTAAAAGAGGCATCGCACAGTAGAGCTAAGAGCGGTAGTGATGTTACCATGCCCCAGAGTGTTAGTTTTGACAATTTGTCTGTGGAATGTGCGCGAGGGTCAGTGATGGGGAGTGTTGTTCGGGACGGTTTGGAGCGTTCAGAGTCCATTCCAGCCTCAGAGCCGGGCTTCACCTTGGCTGACCTTTGCAGTTCAGACCACAACTGGGATAAACAGAGCAACAAAAGCAGTGACGCGATGAGCGAGGTGGCACTACAAAACTTGACAGAGCGCATTCTGGAGATGGAGGAGACGCATTACAGCACCAACGAGGAGTTACAAGCCACTCTCCAGGAGCTGGGTGATTTGCAGGATACTGTCAACCGGCTGACGGAGGAGAATGAAGACTTGGCAGCAGAGCGAGATCTGCTGTTTCAATCACTTCATACACAAACCAGGAAACTGCAAAACTGCAGGACGCAGATTGAACAGTTGAAAAGTTTGCTAATTGGAACACATTTACCTGACAAAGGTGAGAAGGAAAAGCAGCTGGAGGACCTTTTGAAAAGTGCTGCTGAGGAACGGGAGGAACTGTTGTGTCTGCAGAAGGAGTTAGGCAGTGCCTTGTTTACGTCAGAGAATGACAACCGGGAAGCGCAGGACGTTGTGGAAGCTCTCAAAGACAAAGTGCAGTTGTTAGAGGACCGTGTGAAAGCATTACAGGCAGACAAACAAATGAAGGACACAGAAATGACCACTCTGAAGGAGTCCTACTCCAGTGATCAGATAGAGTTAACGCGATACAAGACACTTCTGGAAAATGAAAAGTCCAAAGTGACAGAACTTGAGCAGTACAGCAAGGCCGTAGACAAATCCGACCTGGAGGAATTGCTTCACAATACCAGAACAGAGAAGGATAAAATTGAAGCCAAGCTGGCAAACATCCAGGAAGCATATGCGCATTGCCAGTGTGAAGTGGTCAAGCTGAAAGATCAACTGTCGAGGAGAGACGACGAGTTGAAGGTGACCAAGAACAACGGAAAGACGCAGATGGATAATTTGGAATTCCGTGTGAAAAATTCCGAGAAAGAGAAAGATGAGCTTCAGCAGGAGATTCGGAATTTGAGGGACCACATTGACCAGCTGGACCAGGATTGTGACCGCTACCTCGAGGAGAAAAAGGGTCTGGAAGCCAAGATACAGGAGTGCCGGCAAGAGTTGAACTTGGAGCGCAAAACCCGCATGGCTCTAGAGTGCAAGGTGAGAGAGCAGCAGTCATTGCACGAAGAGCAGAGCGAGGAATGGAAGCAGTTTCAGAAGGATCTACAGGTGGCAGTGGTCATCGCCAATGACTTCCGCTCTGAGAAGGAACAAGAGCTCGATAATTTAGTCCAGGAGAACACAAGCTTAAGAGGGAAATGTCGAAACTTGGTGTCCGAGCTGAACCAGGTGAAGGATGAGTTAGAGACGCTGCGTGCCCAGAACGCCTTAGAACAGAGACCCTCCAAGCACATAATGTCACCTACAGAGCTGAAGAGTCCAATAGACAAGGAACTTTGTGCACTGAGGGAAAATAGACAAAGACATGATAGCAATAAGAACCAAAGCTTAAACGTGAAAAGCCTGATAAAGTCAATAGAGGAGCAGGTGAAATCTGGATCTAGCTGCCCCATCTCCTCAAGTCGTGCTAGTTCTAGACGGAATTCGGAAACCACAGATGGGCCGATATGTCTGCGACCAGAAACAGACAAATCTCCAATGAAAGAAAATGGTAAAGGAATTGTGCGAAGGAATACAGTGGCATCTGAATCACCAGTGTGCTTACGCTCTGTGCTAAAGAAACCTACTCCTGAAAGACTTTCACCTTTGCAGCGGCATGCGAACGGTGCGTTTGACAAAAACAAGAGTCCATTAGAGTCCCCCAAATCTGCACCTGTGCCGGTATCAATAGGGGAATCTGAAATAACAACGGTTTCACCAAGCATTGCCTCCTTCCTCTCTCGAGGAAGTGGATCTCGGAGAAACAGTGGGGTTGGGTAAGTAAATTTGAAAACTTGAATCATGTTAACTGAAAATATGCTAGACAAGGATCCATGCATCAAATGACTTTATGTATGTGGATGTAGAACTTTCATCCAAATTGTAAAATTTACGTGAATATAGAATTTACATGTACATGTGCTTGGTTCAGAAATTGATTTACTCCGTGGCCTGACAAGCCTATGTAAGCTCTTGACCAGCAACATGCACAAGTTTATGTGTATGGAGTTTGCATATACTTTTCTGTTGAAATCAGTAGTAGCGATTTAATACCAGGAATTAGTATACCTTACAGAAGTTTAAATGGTTTACTTCTGAATACCGACAGTACATACAAACTAAGGAACACATAAACCCATAACATTGTTTTCTATCCTAGAGCTTCGCATCATTCAGAAATGAATGTGAAATTCGCATGTTACTCTCACAGCCAGCTGTTATGGCACTTTTCAAATGATGACCATAACAACATTTAAGTGATAACGTGTAAGAAAAGGTCCCATCAGTCAAATATCCCCTAGTCACTGTATTTAGAGCCATATTAAAATCTTCATTTGGCGAGGGTGTGTTTGATAAAACATGCATGATTGAATCCTAATTTTCTGAAGGTACATTGTCTATGTAGACATGATACATACACGTATGTAGGTGCATGTATACCAAACCTAAATGGTTTGGCACTTTTTTGTGTCCAATGAAGGATAAGTACATTTCTCAGGCATGAGGATTTCATAATTTCTGGGAAACTGTTTTTTAGTTCCGTGCTTTTTGGGACTCGGGGAAACGGTGGGAACATTTTTCGGTTCCCTGAATTTTCTGCCCTGGGATTTGATGATCAAAAATATGTCACGTGAGTGTATGTAAATCCATTGACATAGCTCCAAACTGACTGCAGCGGCGTGTTGTTATACCAGTTTGCTTGGCCTCTGGGTGAATGTCTGTATGAGACTCTGATTACAGTCAACATTAAAGTTTTGTCACCGCTCCTTCGTCAGTTCCAGGGATAAAATTCTACGCTCAAAACAGTTTTTTGAGGGTCTTCACGGATACTGTCTTCCCCACATTAAGCTCTATTTTTACAATTCACCCGAATGGTACTGTGTCGCCAAGGCTTATGTTTGTGGGACTTTCGGTTCCGTGATTTTTTAACCTTGGAACCGACACCGTAACGGAACGATCGTTTCTGTGAAATCCTCATGCTGGAGTTCTGCATAACAGAGTGGTGTATAAGAATAATTCAAAAGAAAAATGCATGCAGAAATGCATGTTTTTTTTCTTTTTCCAAACTTCCTGTTTTGGGCACACTTTTTGAGGACATTTTACATGATAGACATGTAATTTCACATGATAGACATGTAAATATATACATGGATCAAGTGTGTGATTTTTACATTGATCATGTGCATATGTGCAGTGTACAGTATAAAGGCGTGGATACATTCCCATATAGACCAGCCCTCCTACCCTACATACTGTGAGGTTACATGTACAGTGTACGGTATAAAGACATGGGTATATTCCCATACAGACCAGTCCTCCTACCCTACATACTGTGAGATTACATGTACAGTGTACGGTATAAAGACGTGGGTATATTCCCATATAGACCAGTCCTCCTACCCTACATACTGTGAGGTTACATGTACAGTGTACAGTATAAAGACATGGGTATATTCCCATACAGACCAGTCCTCCTACCCTACATACTGTGAGATTACATGTACAGTGTACGGTATAAAGACGTGGGTATATTCCCATATAGACCAGTCCTCCTACCCTACATACTGTGAGGTTACATGTACAGTGTACGGTATAAAGACATGGGTATATTCCCATACAGACCAGTCCTCCTACCCTACATACTGTGAGATTACATGTACAGTGTACAGTATAAAGACATGGGTATATTCCCATATAGACCAGCCCTCCTACCCTACATACTGTGAGATTACATGTACAGTGTACGGTATAAAGACATGGGTATATTCCCATACAGATCAGTCCTTCTACCCTACATACTGTGAGATTACATGTACAGTGTACGGTATAAAGACATGGGTATATTCCCATATAGACCAGTCCTCCTACCCTACATACTGTGAGGTTACATGTACAGTGTACAGTATAAAGACATGGGTATATTCCCATACAGACCAGTCCTTCTACCCTACATACTGTGAGATTACATGTACAGTGTACGGTATAAAGACATGGGTATATTCCCATATAGACCAGCCCTCCTACCCTACATACTGTGAGATTACATGTACAGTGTACAGTATAAAGACATGGGTATATTCCCATACAGACCAGTCCTTCTACCCTACATACTGTGAGATTACATGTACAGTGTACGGTATAAAGACATGGGTATATTCCCATATAGACCAGCCCTCCTACCCTACATACTGTGAGATTACATGTACAGTGTACAGTATAAAGACATGGGTATATTCCCATATAGACCAGTCCTCCTACCCTACATGCTGTGAGATTACATGTACAGTGTACAGTATAAAGACATGGGTATATTCCCATATAGACCAGCCCTCCTACCCTACATACTGTGAGATTACATGTACAGTGTACAGTATAAAGACATGGGTATATTCCCATATAGACCAGTCCTCCTACCCTACATACTGTGAGATTACATGTACAGTGTACAGTATAAAGACATGGGTATATTCCCATATAGACCAGTCCTACTACCCTACATACTGTGAGGTTACATGTACAGTGTACGGTATAAAGACGTGGGTATATTCCCATATAGACCTCCTACCCTACATACTGTGAGATTACATGTACAGTGTACAGTATAAAGACGTGGGTATATTCCCATACAGACCAGTCCTTCTACCCTGCATGCTCTGAGATTACATGTACAGTGTACAGTATAAAGACATGGGTACATTCCCATATCGACCAGCCCTCCTACCCTACATACTGTGAGATTACATGTACAGTGTGCGGTATAAAGACATGGGTATATTCCCATATAGACCAGTCCTCCTACCCTACATACTGTGAGATTACATGTACAGTGTACAGTATAAAGACGTGGGTATATTCCCATATAGACCAGTCCTCTTACCCTACATACTGTGAGATTACATGTACAGTGTACAGTATAAAGACGTGGGTATATTCCCATATAGACCAGTCCTCCTACCCTACATACTGTGAGATTACATGTACAGTGTACAGTATAAAGACGTGGGTATATTCCCATATAGACCAGTCCTCTTACCATACCCTACATACTCTCACATTACATGTATACTTCAAGTTTACCATCCATTACATTTTAAGTGACATAGATACCCAGTGACTAATGTCATTAATGGCCTGTTAACATGTCTGTGAGGACAGCTCTTTGTATCCCTGTTCCTTTTGTCCTGTTCATTGTGTGAGGAGGCGTCGCTAACATTTCCAGGGGACAGGTAGACTGTGGGACATCCCCAGGCTTGTCTGTTCACTCCAGCTTTCACACCTGATAAAACTTACCTGGGGAAGAATTCTGTGCTACAGTGTAAAGATCAAAGAAAACAGCGTTTATGTCTCTTTTGAAAGAGAAGAGATACCTAATATGGTCAGACATTTGTCAGGTTTAACATCAAAACAGGTTGACAATTTTCAAATCTTTATAGCTTTTTAATGAAATAATTTGTTTTTCATTTAGATCAGATAACAGCTTAATAGTACTATATGTACACATCTAACTACATGTACATGCGTTCCTTGGTTGTTCCATGAAATAGCTTCTCTGGGGAGCCGCTGGGGGTTTTAACATGTAAATCCATTGGAATGTTCTGGGCCCTCCGGTTTTCTCCATGCTGCATGTGTCCAGAAACACATGTAAACAAATGTCCATGTAAACATGGTTAGCAACTTTCACACCTACATATGCAGGTGTCCATATCAATGCACTTGTTTACAGCAATCACAGGGTATGCCAGTTTCATTTATCTGTATGCCAGTTTCATTTATCTTAAGATTGTCTTTAATTTTAAATAATATAAACTTAAAAACTGCATGAACATTTCCAGCATCGTCCAGTAGTGTACTCACAAAACAAAATATGACTCATGCATGTCTTCATAGTAGCATGTTCATTCGATGGCAGATTTTTATACATGTGCATGTACTTTGTTTATCCCTGGCCCGGATAGCACAGTTGGTAGAGCGTCCACTTCGGGAGCAGTAGATCCAGGATCAATCCTGGGTCGAGTCACACCTAAGACTTTAAAAGAGGCTTACTTGCCTTCGGTAAGTCGTCTCGGTGAAGCAGCACTGGATAAAAGATGGGTGGAAATCCATCCTGCAACAAGGAGGTACATTACATACATCCTAAGGATTCCTTAGTCGTCATATGACTGAAAAATTGCCGAGCACAATGTTAAACCCCAAGCACTCACTTACTCACTTTATTAATCTTATGGTTACCGCTACCTGTAATATTGACTGCCATTGTGTAAGTGAAAATTTCTTCCGTATGGCATTGAACAATACATAAATAAATCTGCATCTAACCATGTTGTTGCTGTTGTAGTGTCGATGGAGACCGACGTGATCCTGGTGGTAAAGATCCCCTAGGGATTCTGGCCAAGCACATGGGAGGCTCAAAACGTAATGCTCTACTCAAATGGTGCCAGCAGAAGACTGTGGCTTATCGGGTAAATTGCAAACCCCTGTAATATGCTTTGTTCATTTTATAACTCACCATTAGTAAGCTACATTTTAGAGGAGAGATAACTTTTCCTCCCAATACTTTGGCAGGATAAATGTTCAGAAATTTGTTTATGTTGATTTACCTCTCCTTAATTGGCCATAGAGGGGCTATTTTCCAAGACAAATCTTCATGTTTTACTGTACTTGACAGTAAAATCTGTTTCTTATACATGTACCTTAATTGGTTCATATCAAGGCTACTAGATGATTGTGGTTCTTCCAGCCATAAACTCCCCCACCATCATATAAGTCAAAAAATTCTTGAGTTAAGAAGACCAATCCAGTAAGTACACTGCTCCCTAGAAATAACACGCTCATCCGGACCCAAAAGATTCATTTCGTGTTATAATTGAATCTCTGCAAAATTGAATCCTGACAAGGGAGGTAATATGTTATGGCTGGAATAAGCAGAAATCTGAACGTGACCGATGACAATGTGATACAAAATGTACACAGAGGAATTTGAGGTACTCCTGTTGAGTTACCCGGTTTAATAATACATTAACAGTTATAAAAATTCTTGCTTGTGTCACAAAGTCTTGAATTAATGGAACATTATCATGTGTCAAGTGGTTTACCATTGCTTTAAGCTCGAGACGAGAGTCTGTTATCTTTAAGAAATGAGAAATTTAGACCTCCATTACAAGAGTATGTCAAGAATTCTTAAGACAAACCTTAATTTGACTTGACAATGTGTAATACCTCTGGCCACACATGGGAAGGCCTGTCAGTAACCTGCGGTTGGTCGTGGGTTTCCCCCGGGCTCTGCCCAATTTCCCGCCACCATAGTGCTGGCCGCCGTCATATAAGTGAAATATTCCTGAGTATGGCGTAAAATAGCAATCAGATAAATAACAATGTGTAAGAAAACACAGATGGAGGCGACACGCTGTTACATCACTGGACTGAAGACACAAAGGAGGATTCTTGCCAAGTCATCGTAGGTTGAGCAAAGCTCACTCCACAATACATTTCCACTCTTCTTTACATAACAGCTGAACAGAGTGGTAATGTTTTTCAACCAAATTCCCACTGCTCAGGTAGGGAAGCCTCATGGGGGTTTCAAGGAATCATAACCTTGTGAGGAAATTCACAGGTTTTTTTCTGCACTGATGAACTCTCAACCATTTTGTGTTTTCATTAATGTACTGTAAACTTATGCACCAAAAGGACAGTGCCACATACCAGGAGAATTCATAATTATGCGCAGAATATTGTGCAGCCAAATTATGTTGTTCAACTATTGAATTTCATCAGGGAAGCGTCCCTTTTTAGAAAATAAAGGTAAACAACTTGGAGTCAACAGCAGCATCATACGTGGAGGGCTTTAATAGCACCCAACACGTTTGTTACGAGACTCCCACTCGAGCATGTCTTATTGTTTACTCGCGTATGGTAGGATTATGATTTGCAGCACAGTTTTTGTCATATTTTGAATTTACATTAATAAAAACTTGATATACACTCAAATCTGGTCAAAAGTGATGCCTAAAGATGTATGTGTGACAAGAATTTTGCCCTTTTCCTCATGAATATTTTGATACTGGTACAAAAAAAAAAAATGGAGGACACCACACCATTGCGTTAATTCCAGTTTTGTGGTAAATCGATGTGCGTGAATTCGAGGGAGCAGTGTAATAACATGGAAGCTAATCATTCGCCAATGTAATATATATATTGTATTTTTGTTCCCAGGGGGTTGATATCACCAACTTCAGCAGCAGTTGGAACGATGGTTTAGCATTCTGTGCTCTCCTACACAATTATCTACCAGGGAGAATTCCGTATAGTGAACTCAACAATGATGACAAGGTAAGATCTTCTGAACGTCAAACTGCAGATCTGTTCCCATGGTATTTGTGGCAGTAAAGGGTCAACAGTGTTCATAGGGAGGGTCGTGTGGTCTTACATAAAGCTCTTTACTTTGAGGGTAACTTTCCTTCCATCAGTCTGTACACATATCTTAACATAACTGTTGATTACTGTGGCCTGAAGGGAAATTAATGAAGGTAGAAAGGGCTAAAGTTACATACTTTCTTAGTTCTTTGGTAGTTTGTGGGAATTTTTGGGGAATTGTCTTTGCGACTATTGACTTGATATGTATACATGTATCTTGGTTGACGGTGGATATATGAATGCCTGTTTCGACGCATAGACCCAGCATGGTATGAAGTTGTATGGGTAGTTGTACAATTAGGAGTTTCCTATAAATGATGTCTTAAACTGTGTGCGTAACTGTTTTGTTAGAGTATAAAATACACCAGATTACTAGGCCTTGATCTGCACGATTGTGCTGGTGAAAAATGCATCTCATGCTGGTTGTACGGTGGAGGTTTCCCCACTGGCAATGTATTGTTATTTTGGAACTATTTTATTTTCAGAGGAGAAATTTTAAGGCGGCCTTTGAAGCAGCAGAAAGTGTTGGCATTCCCCCTATCTTGGTAAGTCTCACTGTTAACGCAGATCTCAGTACAGTTTTTATGGTTAATATGTGTTACTTTTCTTTATACTGAGATCGCATGGATGGCTTAATGGTTAGGGCCTGCCTTGAAGTTGGGAGACCCAGGATCAAACCTGGGTCTGGTCATACCAAAGACTTTGAAAATGGTACTTGTTGCTGCCTCGCTTGGCGCTCAGCACTAATGGATTAGAGCAGGAAAACAGGACTTGTTGGCCCGGTGTCAGCATAATGTGACTGGATGGGGTGTCATGTCTGATGTCTTCAGCATGGAGCTTTAGTGGCGGCAGCAATTTGTTGGCATGGACTAACCCTGCTAAAAGAAAACACATTATATGTACACACACCTAATGGCTCTTTCTCGTCATATGACTGAAAAATCGTTAAGTACGACATACAACTTGATCAACTGGCCATACATGTATTAATAAAGTTGTTCTAAATCTTGACCTAGATATTATTTTTAGCAAGTATGAATTCGTGACATTTTAAATATAATGCTCAGAGAATGGCCTGCTCTCTGCATTTTAGTGATAATTGAACTCATTAAGAGCAAGATTATTTGCATAATAAATTATGCAAGTGCATGTATGTCTTTAATAAATGTCAAAAGAAATGACATGACTAGATTGTATTTGGTTGTGATTGGAGTGTTGTTCTGTGTTTGCAGGATATCAATGATATGGCTGCGATGGAACGTCCAGATTGGCAGTCCGTCATGTCCTATGTCACATCCATCTATAAACATTTTGAGATTGATGCCAAATCTTGACAGATGTCCTCGTGACGTCATCGTGTGGGTGTGTGTTTAATCAGCTTTATACTTGATGTGTGCAGTATTGTCAGGGCTTTGTGCAATGCTCTGAACTTACACCTTGGTCCATATTAATCCATGTACTGCTGAGGAGCAAGATTATCTGCGGATTGTCAAGGTCGACTAGGACATGAGCTTTCGAGGCCTTCTGGAATTGCTGCCATCAGATACATGTACTGAACGAAGTTTGGATGGGAAGATTACGTGAGTCAATGGTAGACTCGAGGACGAGCTACACAGATGGTCAAAATGACAGTAGAAGGCATCGTTTTCTTCTGGGACATTGCAGTGCATGTGTACTGCATATATGTTTTATGAGCACACATACACTGATAATTGTGAGGTAATAAAGGAAAGAGCATTGATTTCACACTTTTAGACCGTCTCGATACAAGAGTTTTTTGAGTTCCCCATTCCAATATAGCATACAGGAACAACATTGCAGCTGCCTGTAGGTGCAAATTTAAGGACTGTGGACAAGTTTGTCATCAGGCTGATCTGCAAGAAGACATTGTACGTGTACACCTTACGGCAGTATAAACTCTGATTGTACCGTTTATGTAAACTGCGCCTATGTGCAATCTAAGGTAATCTGCATGTTGAGTTGCAAGGATACAACATACGTGCAGTGTGCTAGTCCTTCAGTCTGTTCACAACTTACTCGTGCAAGCTGAAGGAAACTGGGATTGCTGTATTTCACTTAAAAGTTTGGTATGTACAAATGTGCTTTCAGAAGCACATAAAGACCTTAAAAACATACTTGTGATAACAACGCTTGAGTTTGCTGATACGGAATTAATCAGATTTCACTGAAATTGGTGAATCCATCAGAATCTTGGAAAATGTGTCACTTGAAAAATGCTAAAGTTTAGGTGAAATAGATTTCTCTTTTTGATTGAAATCCAGATGAAGGACATGTATCATTTGATGGGTTGGGTGCGCTGTTATTGCCTTCATGATTGGCATTGCTGCAGTTTACCACAGGTGACTGGTCAGTAAACAGACTCTGTCCTGGACGTATCTTTACATGCGGTTGTTTACACAACTGCTTGGCTATATGTACAAATAATCTCTTACATATTTAAATCAGAACGACACCCTTGTGTATTCTTCAAGAGTATTTTAAATACCGAGTGATTGAAGATCTCTCTGTTTTCTATGTGCATGAACAGTATTGTTGAACACCTTAAAGACTTACTGGTATCCCTGGATAATGTGAACATGTTTACAGTGTAGCTGGATTTAATAGTTTGAATATTCGATAAGTGAAAAATTGGGATCTACTGTACCGGCATTAGACACTAAGTGTATTATGAAGTTATGAAACCCCAAGGTTCCCATCCTTCAGTGGCGACACAGCATTTTTTTTTCAGAATTGAAGGAGGGGATAGTGAGGATTCAATTAAAAATATTGCCCTGATCCATCGAGAGAGTGCTGTGTGTCAAGTAGAATAGTTTGTTGTTTGACACCGTTCATGATAGTCACTGCGAACCTCTTTCATGTGTGGTTTTCCTCGGACAACTGTCAGTAGTCACGTGTAAGTCTAGGATGCCATAATAGTTTGAATATTCTGTGTGTAGGCAAAACTGCTGCATGGAAATGTAGATATGGAGAAGAAAAATTCCATGATTTTCAACTTATTTATACAATATAGCACAATAGAGAAAGGCCTGTGTCAAAGGATACCGGATTTGAAGAGGAAATAACATAATAATGGGGGCAGGAAACTGTCGGCATCAAAATCGTTTAGTAGTTTGTGAAATCAAAAAGCAGGTGAAGCACCTGGCTGGCAGGAAAAGTCCAGTATCTGTGTGTCCTTCAAAATACCGTATCCTTGGGCCCAGAAGCCTAATGTTGATCTGGGTACTAATGTGTGTTACCCCCACTTGTATGGGCCAATCATACACAAAAACATATGGTAGGTAACATTATGGGATGGAATAGTGGAACACCATGGGGCTGTGTCCTGGTCAAACACTGATCCACCTTCTCATGTTCTCATTGATCAAGTCCACATTGTGGGTAAATCTGACAAACTATTGGCAGCGTGAGGCTCACAACATCAGGAAGTGCAGATGAAACTAACAGACAAGCTATTTATTTCTAAAGTCGGTGAAACTTGGTTTCCGACCTTGTCTTTGGCCTACACACATAATGAATTGATACAAGGGCCTGTTGCCAATGTTACAACTATCGTAGCTTACAGTCTCTTCGTGCAAGGGGGTTTTGATTGAGATCTTGGTGATATAGTCAACTTTGGCATAGGATCCTTGTGTGGGAGCTGCCCCTGGATATTAAATACGGCTCAGCACTAGAGAGGTTAATTCCTTCAGTGTTGTGCAATTTGACAACATGTATGGTACAGAAATTGATAAGGTTTGATCCGTGTACTCCATGTATACATGTATGTGTGCATTGTATGTGGTTGATTGGTCTGAAACTGCTGCAACGAAGTGTGGTATTCACTGATGAACATAAGTATATTACATGTATATATACCCCTTACACTGATGGTGGGGAAGGGGGGAGTCGGAGGGGGCAAGGTGAAAATAAGTTTATAGCCTTCATACAAAGGCTGATACTTTTATATATGAAGCCTTAGCCCAGGTGTCCATGTAATGAAGACAATAATACTTGTACATGTAACATGCTTTAACTGTGTTGATGTGGTCTTTCAAAGTTCTGCAACAAATTCCAGGTTAAGAACGCTTTTTCCCTCCTTAGATTTGTGCGTTGTGTGTATATATATATATACCGTATTCAGGTACGTCCATGATTGTTGTGGCAATGTGGCTGATGACTTTGAGATACATGTATGGATGCAGGGCCATATCTAAGAAACATTAATGGTTTTCATCCCAAACTGCTAAGGTGACATTGCGAAAGCTCTTCATGTGAATGAAAGGAATTTGCATGAAAACATAGCTTTTTATTGGTAAACCGTCATACTCTTGCACAGCTTCCATGTTAGTTTTAATACAGCTTGACCACATGTAGTTTAGTAGCCCAAATGTTTTTTTTTTGGAACTAAAATGACTAGATATGGCCCTGAAATGGCCTTCCTTCAATCTCTATAGGGTACAGTATAGCCGTATAGTTTGTTGCACCAACTTGATGAATCCATCAAAATGAAACGTCTCAAATGTCATTTGCTCTTATTCCAAAGATACATGATGCGTGAAATATAGTTTATTCTGTTTTCATTTGACTGCTATATTTCAGCAACATTTTCGCATGTTTAAGGGCAACTTTGGTTCGTCACATTTGATGATTCAATGAATAGATGTCAAAATGCATCATGGTTGGGATACCCAGGGCCCGCTGTATTCATCAAACACCTTAAGACTTAGGTCAAAAACTTGAACACGGCAACAGTTAAAAAGGCTTTGCGCAAGGAATTTAAAAATTTGTATACTGATTCTTTCTGGGAAAACAACGCACCAACCACAAATCGAGTTCTTTCCTTTTCTGAGTTTTGCATTTTAAGGACGTGCAATTTATGACTTCAGTCTTGAGTTGTGTGATATTAAAAAAAAGGGGTAATTACCCTTTTGGTTGAAGGCCTGCCATTTCGTTTGTTTGTGTTTATAATTATGTTGCAATGCCGGGTGAAGTGAATTGTAATGTGCCGAGTTTGTGAAAGTCACTAGTGCTGTCATATTGCTGCCTTATCTCCTGTGATGGTTTCGTGCCGCATGGTATATTTTGTGTGCCACACTTTTTGCCTTAACTTGATGTTGCTCATTGGGTATTGAAGATCCTGTAGAACTTACATGTTGTTCTGTTTACAGATATACAGTGTATACAGATGTGCTTATTTCTGGGTGATTGTACAGGCACAGCTTACAGTTTTAGAGGTGTTTTCTTCAAAGTCTTAGAGCTGAGATTACATTGATATTGACAAAACTAATTTTGGATGAAAATCACAAATAATACTAGAGTAAAGTTGTATGGAATGCTGGGGATTATCAGCAAAGCAACTTTCAGATTTTAAGTCAGAATTATACTGTCATGTTTTATGATGTTGACAACACAAGAATTGGGAGCAGACCCAATTGCCTGTGTGCACATGCCACATCAACTTTAAACAATCTTGGCTGTATACAAGACAGCCCCTAGTAAGGGGAGATAACTCAATGTTAAAGCCAGTAGCGTTACATCACGGATATGTATTGTGTAATTGATTTTTCACATTGACCCTGTTGTAAAATAACCTCCAAATTGATAAACATATGCTGTCTGTCTTAGATGGTTACAGTACCTCAACAAAAAACAATTATGTTTTGACTTTGAATTTTTGACTGAAATGACGAGTTGCTGTAATTTTGATGGTCAGATATGGTATGATTGATCTTTCTTCTGCCCAGCTCGGTCAATTATGGTTTGTTAATGTCATTGGCTGTCTATGATACACTTACTGTCCATTTATCTTTAGCTTCTACTTTTTTTGTAGGGGGGAGGGGGATGGTTAGACAACATAAGTAGGCACAAGGCTGATATTGTCAGCTTATCGTGCAAGTCCTCTTATTGATTTCAGTCATCAGATATGTGCTAATTTAACTATCTTGCTTCAAACTGTTTGATTGAAATAATGGGCTTAAAAATATTTTTACCTTTTTGTTCAAGATTGGAAAAATGTAAGAAAAAAATCATTACAGGAAATGAAAATCGAAGACAGATTTTTCAGTGGGACCATGTTCAGGATAACAATGCCACTTTCTGTGTGTGTGTTTTTTTTTCTTTGTTTCATGTATACCATGAAAATGTATGTACATATTATAAATGTCAAACTTTGGTTGCCAAAGACACTTGTATTTAGTATTCATCGCAAGCCGATTATTCTTGTAGATTATTTATGAAAGTTTGTTTAAAGCCTATCATAATGTTCATTTGCAGCATTGTCATTTTACAATTTCTGTGAACTGACCAAAGTAAAGATCACTAAAAAATAATCACACAAACTGGAGTTCAGCTTTGTTTTTTTTTTTTGTTTTTTGTACGGCGTAGCAATACGTAAGATTAATTAAGTCTCTTATTGAGTGCTTCTGGAAAGTGTGATAAGATAAAGTTCAATGACTACCACTACCTTCCACCGATACGACCTGAAAGGATCAAACCTGGGTCAGGTCATACCAAAGACTACAGCCTCACTTGGCGCTCAGCACTGAGAAGTTAGAGCAAACAGGATTTGTTGACTTGTCCGTATAATGTGACTGGGTGGGGTGTCATGTCTGGAGTCTTTGGCATGATACTTCAGTGGTGGCATGGTCTCGCCCTGCCACAAGAAGATACAGTATATGTACACACACCTTGTGACTCCTCATCGTCATATGACTGAAAAATGGTTAAGTACGATGTTAAACCCCCAAGCATACAATATATACATACCAACATAACCTTATGTGATAAAGCTGACCAATAACTCACTGGTCTGTGGTTTGGTCCAGACAGGGTGGTTTCCTCTACCCGTGAAACATTCCACCATCATGCAAGTCAAGAATTCTCATGTACATGTATGGCAATTAGAAATAAAACAAACAAATGATGTGATCTTAATGGGGACTGGTCAAACACCCAACAGGACGCCACTTTATTTGTTGCAGAAAGACAAAGGGATGTTACTTTAGAAACTAATACAGTGTTATATTGTAGATGATGCAGTACAGTAATTTTCTGACAAAACAAAGATGTACATCTTATAGGATTTTGATTTTATTTATTTGATTGGTGTTTTACACTGTACTCAAGAATATTTGCATGCTTCTCCAAACTAGTCCTATAATAATCATACTTAATACTGACTATGACGCATTCAAACTTCTTAACACTCAATATGACACATTCAAACTTCTTAACACTGAATATGACACATTCAAACTTCTTAACACTCAATGTGGCACATTCAAACTTCTTAACACTCAATGTGGCACATTCAAACTTCTTAACACTCAATATGACACATTCAAACTTCTTAACACTCAATATGACACATTCAAGCTTCTTAACACTGAATATGACACATTCAAACTTCTTAAAACTCAATGTGGCACATTCAGATTTCTTATTACAGCACATTCAGATTTCTTAACACGACACACTCAGGCTTCTTAACACATTCAGATCTCTTAATACAACACATTCACACTTCTCAATACTCAATGTGACACATTCGTACCTCTTGACACTCGATATTTAGTCTCTGGAAGATGACACATTCAGGCTACTTGATATTCTATATGCTCGCATGCTTCTCCAAACTTGGCATGATGCGTTTACTTTTCATGACGATCTTCAGGATACATTCAGGATACTTTCAAAAATATTAATAATTCATCAAATACATTACATCTAGCTGAATCAATCAAAGACATATATACAAGTATTTAACATGTACAACTAGTAAATGCATATGACAAGTAAACTGGGGCAAACCAATGTGAATTAAAAACAGTAAAACGAAAACCACTTTTGTGGCGTTCCTCCTTTAGTAAGATGCAATATTAAAAATACACGTCATATTTTTAGTTACTGACAGTCCACTTTGCGGTAACTTTTTTTGCTACAAGCTAGTCTCTGAATATCAAAAGGTAATGGGTTATAATATTAATAATAATATTAGCCCTGGCAGTGTCCACTTACACAAAGTTTCTGTTAGGCTATGAATTCCTTTAAAAACCACTTTCTATTGTCAATTCACATGTCCTGTAACTGACTATAAGTTCCTCACTTAGCCTGATTCTGAGAGTTCTATTCTTCAGATGTTAGTTTGGAAAGCAGGCTCAGACCCTAATGGAAAACTGAAAAGATGGAAAAATGTCATATTTTATTACATCTCTTTGTCTCTAAAACACACTTTTTTGACGAAACTAGTTCAAATACAGTATCTCCATAAAATCATAAAACATGACAAACATCTAGTGGCTACATGCACAATATCGTGTCCTAGAAAGGCTGTCTTGTGCCCAGGTGATCTGAGAGGTCAGTCCAGGTGTGTGACAAGGCTGGTCATCTGACGGTCACTGACACCATACCTCTGTGTTTTCCTCATAGCTTCTGCTTACACATGCTTACATGTGAGAGGTCAGTCCAGGTGTGTGACAATGCTGGTCATCTGACGGTCACTGACACCATACCTCTGTGTTTTCCTCATAGCTTCTGCTAACACATGCTTACATGTGAGAGGTCAGTCCAGGTGTGTGACAAGGCTGGTCATCTGACGGTCACTGGCACCATGCCTCTGTGTTTTCCTCATACCTTCTGCTAACACATGCGTACATGTGAGAGGTCAGTCCAGGTGTGTGACAAGGTTGGTCAGTCCAGGTGTGTGACAAGGCTGGTCATCTGACGGTCACTGACACCATACCTCTGTGTTTTCCTCATAGCTTCTGCTAACACATGCTTACATGTGAGAGGTCAGTCCAGGTGTGTGACAAGGCTGGTCATCTGACGGTCACTGGCACCATGCCTCTGTGTTTTCCTCATACCTTCTGCTAACACATGCGTACATGTGAGAGGTCAGTCCAGGTGTGTGACAAGGTTGGTCATCTGACGGTCACTGACACCATACCTCTGTGTTTTCCTCATGCTAACACAACCTTTCATGTGAGAGGTCAGTCCAGGAGTGTGACAAGGCTGGTCATCTGACGGTCACTGACACCATACCTCTGTGTTTTCCTCATAGCTTCTGCTAACACATGCTTACATGTGAGAGGTCAGTCCAGGTGTGTGACAAGGCTGGTCATCTGACGGTCACTGACATCATACCTCTGTGTTTTCCTCATAGCTTCTGCTAACACATGCTTACACGTGCCCTGGTGATCTGAGAGGTCAGTCCAGGTGTGTGAGAAGGTTAGTCATCTGATGGTCACTGGCACCATACCTCTGTGTTTTCCTCATAGCTTCTGCTAACACATGCTTACACGTGCCCTGGTGATCTGAGAGGTCAGTCCAGGTGTGTGAGAAGGTTGGTAATCTCACGGTCACTCACATCATACCTCTGTGTTTTGCCCATAGCCTCAGACAACTTCACTGCTAACACATGCTTACACTGTGGAGGTGAAAAGCCAAAAATTACATTTCTGTCTCAAATATTTCAGAAAAATCAAGATACATATGTGCTGTTCATTAGATGGACTCATGACGCAAAAAAAAAATATTCCTGTTACAATTGTGTTTATTTATTTATTCATTTGATTGGTGTTTTATGCCATACTCAAGAATATTTCACTTACACGACGGTGGCCAGTATTATGGTGGGTGGAAACTGGGCAGAGCCCTGGGGGAAACCCACAACCATCCGCAGGTTGCTTGCAGACCTTCCCACATACGGCCAGAGAGGAAGCCAGCATGAGCTGGACTTGAACTCCCAGCCACCGCATAGGAAAGAGGCTCCTGGGTAATTACGCTGCTCTAGCGCTGACCAACTGAGCCACGCAGGCCCCCTGTTACAATTATATGTATATTGCCTAAAAAGAGCATGTCCCAAAAGGTAGGGGAATCACAGCTTACAATGGAAACTAGATTATGGTTGGAGGAAACCAGATTGCACCGGGGTAAATAATGCATCCACCATGGGCAAGTTGCTGGGAAAGTTTCCCGCATGTGACATACAAATATGCACATCATAATGGCAGAAGACTGATTGAACTGATCTTCAATGAATGAACGTTGCACTAGGCATATTGACATGCAAAGTGGAGCCATTTCAGTTCCAGAACATGTTTGGACTCTCAAAGTGCAGGCTAATGAACCTGTATTAAAACTCAAAAGAAACGTAAGTAAACTGAACACAAATGTGATAGTTTACTGATAAAAATTTATCATAGAAAGCTCTCAGAAAACATCAATTTCGAGTTCCATTTTATAAAATTTCTTTCATTCAAAATTTGCTGAAGAGTCAATTTTCCAATTTTTCTCATTGTGAATGTTGTCACAATGAAGAAGTGGCAGGACTAAAAGCCTTCAACTTTTTTTTTTTCTAGACATGGCCCTGAAAATATGAATATTTTAAATGTTCTTATATTTCCATGTATCAACATGCATTTCCAACTTACCATTATGTGATCATTTTTCTTCAGTACTGACAAAGAACATGAAAGAGACAAAAACAAAGAAGTTACACAATAAATGGCTTGTCACTGTCCACAATAGTCTGTGTTAGTCTAATAACTGATCATAACAGACTAAGCTAGTACTTGTACTGTTCAAAATTGCCCTACAAATACATACTGTAAATCTTCAACCTTTTCTACCTATAACTCACTTTTTTCAATGGAATTTGTGCATACAATTATTATCAAAATGATGCCAAAATGATTTGTTTGTGTCACAAATAAAGGTGCAAGCTTCATAAAACTGTGCAAATTATTTCTTTGCAACCCACAATTCTTGTTCAGTGGTAACAGTACAAAAGTTGTAACTGGTTACTTTGATAGCACAGCTATCCTGTACACCGAGCCCGAATTAAACAGTGGGAGGCAATACTAGAAGTTATGTCCCTTGACCAAGATACGCACCATCTAGATTTTATTCAGGGGAGGATATAAGGATACAGCCCACATAATTTGGTCCAGGCCACAAATGAGGCCTGTTTCCCATTACTTATCCGTTTCAACTCCGAAACTCATTTCTTCACTTTACGTTTTTCATCAGGTGCATTTGGATTCTCTCCCTTGTAAAAGTCTTTTAACAGCTGTACAGCCTCCTCAGCGAATACACCTCGGACACACTGTAATGGTGGCCCCTGGTCCGGGATAACATCCGTGTCGACGTGTAAAACTGATCCGCAACCACCAAAACGCTCATTATTACAGCCGTACACCACCAAGGGGATGCCCAAGAGTCTCAGAGCTCCCGCGCACATGATGCACGGCTCAACCGTCACATACAGAGTCAAACGTGCAAAGACGTCCTCTTTCTTTCGTCCATTTTTCTCACACCACTTCATCACGTGATCAGCTGCCACCATCTCCGCATGTCTCGTCGCGTTTTTAGTTTCGTTCACTTCATTCCTTCCTTTAGCAATAATCGCTTCTTCAAAAACAAAGATACATCCTACTGGTACCTCCCCAGCTTCTAGAGCCTCGTGAGCTAAGTCTAGTGCTTTTCTCATCCAGTGAGAATGCCCCTCTGGAGCCTCACCTACCTGAGAACTTGAAGGCTGGACAGGCACAGTAGATGGAGGAGGGCAGGCAGACATAGGGAGTCCCTGAACTTCCCACAACCTACAACAAGATATTCCTGAGGCACTTATGACTGTACGAGAGATTGCAGCTTTCTACTAACTGCCAGATTTTCAATATTCTCAATGTGCACGAATTTGCTTACATTTAGCTTTGATATTTCAGTTATGCAATATGACAAAACATAAAGATATGCATTTCAAACTTTATGCTGGATACTTTATTGATGCATGTGTGGTTTCGTGTGGTGTTTTAAACGACCTTTGTTTAAGAATAGCACTGATTACTGAAATAAAATCTATTCTGGCATTTGGCCCGACATTCTTGAAGTGATTATCCATCTTATAGTCAGAGTTGTAATTATGAAATCCTATTTTTGAGATAAACTTTCCACGTCTCTGACATCATTAATATGCATAACAAATCAGCAGCCAAACCTGCATAAGCTGCCCAATTTACCTGGAACAAACAGCGTCCTGATGGAGAGACGAGACGTGTCACATGACTGTTGTCCACCAAGTCAAGGGCAGGTAATAACGGCGCTTGAAACACAAAGTTTAACCTGAAAGTGCAGATGTTAAATAATCGAAATTCAAATATGCATAGAAATTTTAAGTGTATAGAATACTACTGCCTGTGAAACAAAGTGTAACGTTCCAAATTCATGTTATTTTTTATTCTATTCTTATCAATAAATTAAGGCCCACTAATTTTTGAATGACCTTGAGAATTCACCACTAGGACAACTATTTTGAAATGCTCTGAGAGAGCTTTGGGGTGCAGACCTATAATTTGCACAGTTTTATCTGGGACTAAGGTAGATGTCCATCTTAATCCCACATTTTATGAAGCTTGTATCTTAAGTGACACAAACCAGTGACACAAATCATTTTAGTGCCAATTTCATAACTACTGCACGCATAAATTCCATTGAAAATATTGCTTTAGAGGTTGAAAAGTTTGAGGATTTACAGTGGTTTGCAAAGAGTAACTATATCATAGCCTGGACTAATATAACAGTCCCAGTTATATGTGTCACCATATTATAGCATCTTTCCAGTCTTGATAAGCACATGTACAACATACAGAATATCGTTCTTCAAAGAAAAATCTTCCTACATGTGTACAGAGTGAGACAGGCTAGTTCTGATGGAATTAAACACAAAACTAACGAGAATATTTATTTATTTATTTGACTGGTGTTTTACGCCGTACTCAAGAATATCTCACTTATAAGACGGCGGCCAGCATTATGATGGGAAGAAAAATGGCAGAGGGAAACCCAAGACCATCTGCAGGTTGCTGCCAGACTTTCCCACTTATGGCCCTAACGAGTATAAAACCTTCATCAAAGTATAAAATACTTATTACTTACGCTGACAGAAGTTCATCAGTCACTGAAAACAAACCAGAACGATAAGTTTTACAATTATAGCTGCACCTTGCATATATTACAAATTTACATTTATTTCCATTTCAACTGATTAGCTTCACAAAGAAGAGTATTGTGGCAACTCCAAGAAATGTATCCATGTATAATGTATGTATGCTTGGGGCTTAACGTCATGCTTACCAACTTTTCATATGACGACAAGAGTGTATGTTCATATATTGTGTTTTCCTGTGGCAAGGTGAGTTTATGTCGCCAAAGTGCTGCGCCACTGAAGTATCATGCTGCAGACATCAAACATGACACTCATCCAGTCACAAAGTGATATTATACTGACACAGGGACAACCAGTCCTGTTTCCTAGTGCTAAGCGCGAAGTGAGACAGTAGCAAATACAATTTTTAAAGTCTTAAAAATAGGTATGACCTGACCCAGGTTTGATTGAGGGGTCTCCAGACTTTGGAATGAAGCATGACTCAATGTTTCAGATTTAATGATAACATTTTCTTAACATGTCACAGTAATCTCATTTACTTGCATGGAGTATAGAAATATATATGAAACTGTTGCAAGTCTGCTTGTCCAAGTACATTTGTGGTTTTCTTAGACCAATAAAAATGCCAGTAGTGCAGGCCAAATAGTTGTCTCCCTTGTTGTCTGCATTCACAGTAGCAAAGGGAGACAGACAAAATCGAAGGCAAATTATGCAGACATCACCATTGTCTAACACAAAAAAAAAAAATTCACTGAGAACATCTGTAGTGATAAGTGTTTTTAAATTCATCATTTCGGGGGAAGATAAGTATTAACAGTCCATTTAACGACTGATCGTGTCTATACACCATGTCTTAATGACTAAGGTCATGCTTCATACATTTAATTCTTAATATATGTTATATAGATATCACAGTGTAATATATGATACCATACCAAAAGTTCGGCAAATACATAGCAGTTTACAAGTAGTAAATACTTTGTGTGATGTACATGAAGTATTAGCATGTATGTTTATCCCCACAGACTAAGAAGAAAAACAAATAATTCATACATGTATTTATTGATTTATTTATCTGATTGGTGTTTTAAGCCGTACTCAAGAATATTTCACTTATACGATGGCGACCAACATTATGGTGGGAGGAAACCGAGCAGAGCCGGGGTGAAACCCACGACCATCTGCACGTTGCTGGCAGACCTTCCCACATACGGCCGGAGAGGAAGCCAACATAAGCTGGACTTGAACTCACAACAACTGCATTCATACATGTAAGTGAAGG
The DNA here is from genome assembly GCF_032854445.1 of Liolophura sinensis. NCBI lineage: Eukaryota > Metazoa > Mollusca > Polyplacophora > Chitonida > Chitonidae > Liolophura > Liolophura sinensis. The sequence continues at coordinate 19,861,516 of NC_088304.1, forward strand.
TGATATGCCAATGTTTTTTGACTGAAAATGTGCTGCAAGAATCCGCTAGCTTAATATCCACATACAGATGAGCTACAAACTGCTATGCTATTCCTCCAACATTTGTTACATGTGCAAGCACCACCACATTTCACTCCTATTAACAAGGAACAAGCGTAAGCCTGATATGTCAGTTTGACAGGCTCATTATAAGGAATCTCCAGTCTGGCTCTGCAGGTTATTCACAACATAGAACACTCACATGACCCATTCTGAGTGTACACTCTCCTAACCTCCTCTAACAATTGTTCAGCTGTTTGCCAGATCTTCTCTCCTATTTAAGGAAACAAACAAAATAAACACTGAGTCATCTAGGAACTTCATCTTTATTTCAACAATATTTTATTCCAACATTGTCACTTGAGTCATCATTTTTTTTGTTTTTTTTTTTGGATGACCGATGTAAAAGTTTGTTACCCGGCCTACACATCTGAAAATGTAACATACAACATCGAAATGGGGGGCTGCAAATGGCCAAAAGGAGGCCAAAAATTTGCCATAGCAGGCCAACTTAAAACCGGCGTGCCGAGAAAAAAATATCAACACATAAAATCACAGGCCTAGCATGAGATGTCAATGTATAGACAACTGTAAGTTCTGCTTTCTAATTTAGGATGGCGTGATAAAGATACAACTAATTTATTATTTACCGAAAACAAAAGAAACACCGTTCGTGGCCGTTTCAAACCACAGAGAGAATTTGAAAGTAGCTGAAAACTTCAGAACAAAATTATCTCCCTTTGCTTGAGTGCGCATGTGTGCTCATACTGCATCATGCACTACTGTTTTTGTGTCATCTAAAAGCGAAACCAATGTTTACTTCTTGTTTGGATTGAAGATATAAGGATCCTTTCAATAACAGGTGCACATTTAAATCTATTTCGAACTAGTTATATGCTGATAAAAGTCTGATAAAATGTTAACTTTTCTCTCTTCAAAGTCCAGATTGAATCTAAGGTCACGATCAGAAAATATGGATAATGAGGCAGCTGCGGAGATGATAAACAATAGCCGCAGGTCTTGATTGAAACCTTAAGAGTTGACTTTTCTCATTTCTCGAATGAGCGGGCAAATTGTTCTTTTTATTTTCAATCCATGATGACCGATGAAACCATAGCTAAATTTGTCATTAGGGGCTGCATGATCCTGTTAGGTTCATTTCCAGGTCTTTTGGCGCGGTTTCAAAATGTTAGTAAGCCCGATTCGCCGTAACAGCTAAACATTTTTTGACAGGCGAAAAGGAAATATTTCTGTGGATTGCAACAACACTTTGACTTGGGATTGGATTTATACTTGCAGAAATGATACTAAAGGTCCCATTCTCTCCTGCTTTAGAATGAATTTAAAAGCCCAATTTGTTATGGGCCAACTGGATTTTGGAATTCCATGATAAAACCTTGAGGGAGGCAAATATCAGAAAGTTGTTGAAAATAGACCTCAACGTTTAATTTAATTGAACTACTTAATTGGCAGTCCATGTTTAAAAATTGCAGGTCATCTGCTATTGTGTCTGCTAAAACTTTATGACTGGTAAAAGGTTGCAGGCCACAGGAGATTTTCTAATTCGAGCCCTGACAAGTAACGTATGAGATTTACTCATTCACTTGTTTGACTGGTGTTTTACACCATCCTCAAGCATATTTCACTTTCGTATGATAGCGGCAAGCATAAAACATGTGATGGGTGTGACAAAGTTAAATTATTTGCAGGGTTTGTAAAGTTGTGGTTCTTGTTTACAGCATGAGAATATGGCTTTGCGAGCATATTGAAGAATATGTTTTAGTCCAGAATCATCTCAGAAGGGGGTGAGGAATTTTAAGATGCTGTCACATGGCTGGGCTACCTTAATTCATTTGGGACTAATATATGTTACATTAGTCCCAGAGTTCACTGAGGAACTCTTCAGAATGAACACCTGATAATTAAGGGGCTCACTGACTAACAAAAGGATCAATCTAGTCTTTACAAATGCCACATGGGTCAATGACAAACAACAGACAACAACCTGAACTTACCTACACCCAAATTTCATGACTGAAAAACATGTAAGAGAGTTCAAATCCCTGCGTAGTGTGTAAACCTAAGAGTAAATCTGTGCAATTTTCACCAAGGGGCATAACTCGTTTACGCCTATGGTTTAGCTACAGTTAAAAATAAAGTTTTGAAGCACATAACGCTTTTTCTACCCAAATTCAACATATTTTTTACCTGCATTCGAGTTCTCTGTCATGATATCAAACGTTAGCTACCATTATATCGTCGATCAAAACCCTGAGACTAAGAAAATAATGCCTTTTGTCACCAACTGATTTGCAGCAACAACAACCACATGCTTCGTATCCGGCACTGTGAGGAGACTGTACTGCGGAAGGGTCTAAAAATGGTCTTCGTGGGGTAGGAAGGGACATATAATAAAGAACGTTTTTGTTGATTTTGACTAAAAATTATATCGATGCCTAACTGAGAACATGGTATAATATACACTTAAACGACATGACATTTTCCCAAAAGGATTGGGACGAAATATTTTGTATTATTCTATTTTGGTTAGATAACCCCCTAAAGCTTTAAATACCGCGTCCAAAAGGTGGACCCACTTCGTTGTAACTTTTCCAGGGATGATAGGACCTGACTTTGTTTAGTACTTTGCGCAAACAACCACAGATAAATGAAATACATATGTTCATTTTCCGTGTTTTGTTATGATTTTAATATTTTACGTAATACCTTTGAATAATGAATCGCAAATGCGGTAAAAACACTATAAAAATTTGCACTGAATTTAACCTGTTTCTCCCGTGTACGGAAATTGTGGAATGGTAGTGCCCGCAGAGGTCAAAGTTCACTGTCTGGTATCAACTGGTGTGGAAATGGCAGCAGAAATCGAAAGTTTAGAGAAGTTGTTGGGAGACAAACTGCCAGCTTCAGAGCTGAAAGAGGTCAAGAGAATTTTGTATGGCAAAGAGCTGAGGTATCCTGATATATATTTTCATGTGGAAGGCAAGCGACGTGTCTGTCATCTTGTTTGCTTCATGCATGCAGTCGAATGCATATGCCAGTTTCATGTGGGCTTACATTGTTGTCTTATCAGATATAGACTACATGTTATGAATATAACATGTATGCATATGTATGCATATAACCAGACATGGTCATCTTTGTGGGTGTGTCACTGGGTCAGGATTTTACAGGCTAATTCAATATGGAGAAGGAAATGAAAACTTATTCGTTTAACACTTCTGTTTTCTGTGCTTAAATACAATGTATTGTTGTTTCTTTTTTTCAAAGGCCTACATAGTCGTTCTGTATTTATTTATTTATTTGATTGGTGTTTTACGCCATGATCAATAATATTTCACTTATACAACAGCAGCCAGCATTGTGGTGAGAGGAAACTGGGCAGAGCCGGGGGCAGTTATATTGCATAAGACAATATATATGCAAGATATCATGGATCCAAGATATCAAAACCTCATCCAGTCCATTGACTTGCAGTTGGTTCTTTCAAATCCTGGAAGGAATGTATGCAATTGAAAAATGGTGAAATCTGTTTTCATATATAAATATAAATAAATTTAACATTCTTGTTAAAGTATTACCTTTTATCTACTGATTTAACAAGTACCTTAAGTGATTTTTAAAACTGAAATATAAACGTGTCGTAGTTAAATTAATTACGGACGATAATGTATGCATGAACTTCAGACCAAGTCAGGTGTATGTCCAGGACAGAGTGATTTTGTTACTGGTTGCAAAAGAAAAATGAAAACAGTCATTTAGATTTGGTTAATTCACATTTGTACTTGGTTATTTTTTTTTACACAATTCGGTATACCAATGAGAGCACAACAACTAATCATTTGCAGTCAGTTCATTTGCCACAATGACTATTTTTCAGAGAGCTCAAACTTCCTGAGGAGCTGGTGTTGGATGCTGAAGGGAAGAATGTGGATCTTGCAGGCTATGTCTTTGAGGCAGCCCCGGAGGAGACCAGGTCACCAAGGGTGGTGCGAATTGGTGCCATTCAGAATAAGATTGTGCTACCTACAACTGCATCAATAATTGAGCAGGTACAATGGACGTCGGTTGCAAATATGTAACTTGAAAATTTACATATTCACAAGAGTTACAATGTAAAGCACAATGCAATATGTCATAGTCCCTGCAGAAGTCTGTCTTGCATGCGATTTCTACAAATAGAGGTGACATCGTCATGAGCAACTGTCACCATAGGTTTAGACAGTGGGGTGTCTCAGTGTCTTTGAGATGCTTTATTCTGACAAAATTACCATGAGAGAGATAGGAAAAATTGGAGAACTGAAATTGGAAATGATCGCCTGATTTGTGCATGAGCGGTGTGTGGAGTAATTTTCTGAGGAAGATATCTCAGTGTTCAAATTTGGTGCACACTTTCTTGTCTTTTTTGTCTTGATCTGATTGACTTTTGAAAAAGGTTACTTTGTGTTTTTTCACATTTATGCCACATTTTAGACAGTTTGTGCTTGAGTTTGAGTGTTACACTGTGACCAGATGAAAACCATGCTTTTCTCAACTGAGGAGTTTCAAGGTTGAGTTCTTTTATAGCAAAAGGTAAAAAAGTCCTACAGAACCACGTGAGCTGTCAGAAATGTTAGGCAACTATTTTTGATCATATTTACTGCAATGTGGTAGTCTGAACAAAAAGCCGCAAAAAGTAATTTAGAGTGCTGTCGCTGAACAATGGAGAAAATCTAGGAGCTGAACATCTCTGAACATAAGATGTTTCAAGCAGAAAAACATGTCATTTATGCCTCTCGAACATGGTGAGACAGATGATCAGCAAAGGTTGTCTTAACATCTTACACATAGTATTCTAGCACGGTTTTTACCTTTAATGGCCTGTGTGAACGAAAAGATTGAACTCCAATCTTTCCCTACTTCCTCATAATTCATACGAAATGTGTGGGAGTGGGAGTTTCGGAATATGGGCTTTGCGTTATGTAGCGCAGCCTCAGGTTTGATTACCATTTCTGTTGTGTTTTCCAGCGTTCAGCTCTTCATGCCAATGTGGGTGATATGATCAGAATGGCCGGGGAGTCCGGGGTGAACATCGTCTGCCTGCAGGAAGCCTGGAGTATGGCTGTGTATTTTTGTACTTTATGTATTTATTTCGATGATTGATTTATATTTAATACTGTGCTGAAGAATGTTGCAAATTATGTATTATTGGTGACATTAGCGCTCAGAGAGAAAGAGTTACTTCCCCTTATGTGGATGGTTTATCTCCCTGGAATTTTGGAGAAGCCCTCCAACAGCATGGCAGAGGGATTAACCTATTGGTCATGGATTTACTGTATAATCAGTGATGTGAAATTAAATGTGTAAACAAGCAGAAGGTTGAAAAAACAACAACAAAAAATCATTGTTTCAGGTCAGGGCCGATTTTTAGAAATATCTTACATTGTGCATAAATGGTGAAAAAAACCTTTGGGTTTAGTTTTTTGCCCTTATTGTAATGACTGTCAGTTATCTTCTTGATTGTGATTGGTTTTGTGGCCTACAAGAGTTGAGAAAGTTTTAATTTACATTTCAAAAATAGTCAGCCGTATGCTTTCACATAATTTTAGATGGAAATAATATTTATGATTGCACACGAAACAAAATACATGTACTGCCCATAATGTTATTCAGAGTTAACCACATGATGGCAGAAGTTAGAATTTTAATAGCCTTTTGAAATTACCTAATTCATTACGAGTATTTTTTCTGTTTTAGATATGCCTTTTGCTTTTTGCACAAGGGAGAAACTGCCTTGGACACAATTTGCAGAGTCAGCAGAAAGAGGACCATCTACAGCCTTTTTGTCCGAGGTTAGTGTCAATTTCACACATAGGGTAAATGACCTAAAGTTTCGCTTTGGGAGTCTGAAAGTGTTTCCCAGGATTCATTGTGTTTTTAGTGGTTGTTACTGACTGCGCGCTGCGGGAGAGCATCAGGGGTGGTCAGTGGATTATGCTGACAGTTCAAGAACGTAATAAACAAACTCACGCTTCACTGAGCTCTCAGTCTGTTCTCCCACCATTAACAGTTGAGGTTTTCCTCAGTTTTCATCATAAAAATTTTAGTATGTTCACTTGTTTTATTATCGTTATTTTGTGATACATGGGAATGTGGGAGAAAACTCTGGGGAGATTAAGTGTGACTACCCAGGACCTTTACACATGTGGAGTGTCATGTCAGATATCTGTTTTTGAACTGCAGGGCCCTCTGTATACAAAGCTGTGGCAGAATTTAGCACACCATAAATTCATACTTGCAAACTAGGCCTACCAGCAGACGAGGTGAAGATGTCAAATTGTGATCAAAGTGACACCCACACATGTGCATTTGCACGGCTGCAGCTGAACATTTCTTGTTCATTCTGGTGAAATTTGAAACGCTGTCAATTTCCGCCCGTATTTCGTAACATGGATATTTAATTTATTGAATATTTAATCGTGTCTCCTCAGTTGAGTTTTTAGTCATACAGACTGGTTTTATTTACACGTAGATACAAGCCACTTAGAAGCACAGGATTCGAAATTACCACGTGGCTACCCATCGATCATGTGACTTTTACTGGCAAAAGAAGAATCTTATCTGTCAAGTCTGGGCAAAACTTATGTAGGGAACTATAAAACATTTTGTTTATAAAGGCAGTGACAGTGAAGTGCGAACTCCTAATGTGATAAGAACTCAGTTTCTACTTTAAAGAAACAAATTGTGCATGTAGACTGACATACCAAATTGGAATTATATGCACACAGGTGACAGATATTTTTATTTTCCACTAAATACGTTTCTACACATATTCGTTGCATAATGACGGCTCTCAGCAGACAACCGTTCACCATATAACGGTGCGATTTGACTTAAACGTAAGCCTAACCCGAATAATCAGTTGGTCTGCTGTGTACATTGTGCAGTGGGTCTGCTGTGTACATTGTGCAGTTGGTCTGCTGTGTACATTGTGCAGTTGGTCTGCTGTGTACATTGTGCGGTTGGTCTGCTGTGTACATTGTGCGGTTGGTCTGCTGTGTACATTGTGCGGTTGGTCTGCTGTGTACATTGTGCGGTTGGTCTGCTGTGTACATTGTGCAGTTGGTCTGCTGTGTACATTGTGCAGTTGGTCTGCTGTGTACATTGTGCAGTTGGTCTGCTGTGTACATTGTGCAGTTGGTCTGCTGTGTACATTGTGCAGTTGGTCTGCTGTGTACATTGTGCAGTTGGTCTGCTGTGTACATTGTGCAGTTGGTCTGCTGTGTACATTGTGCAGTTGGTCTGCTGCGTACATTGTGCGGTTGGTCTGCTGCGTACATTGTGCAGTTGGTCTGCTGCGTACATTATGCAGTTGGTCTGCTGCGTACATTGTGCAGTTGGTCTGCTGCGTACATTGTGCAGTTGGTCTGTGGGAACATTGTGCAGTTGGTCTGCTGTGTACATTGCACATGTAGATTCCTTGTTTGGCATGATCATGCTTTCAGGAAGTGTTTGGAATTTAAAGGTTTTAAATAGACATTGTCCTTCTTGAAACTGTCTTCTGTTTCTTTCATGGGTATATGTAGAGATGTACATGTAGGCCTGCTTGTGCGGAAACCTGTACACCTCACTCTCAGTGACTTAACCTCATGTGGCGAGGATTAGCAACCAGAGCTGCTTAGTGCCGTGTAGGGTAATGAAATGGGTGGAGGGCTAATCACTCTCTTTTTCAACGTGTTCCCAACTCAGATCATGCGAAAGTGAACGACAGTAACATGCGATACTTTAGGTCATTTACTGTATTTAGTGTTCTGCAGGGGGCTGTTTCTCAAAGGGATCGTAATGTTGCAAATACCAAGGGGACCTATGCCATGAGTATGTGACATTGTGATAATTAGGCCGGTAATTAGGCCGACCCCTTTGAGAAACAGCCCCGCTGAGCCTAAAATGTAAGTTTTGAGATACCTCAATACAGATGGGCTCACTTTTATTAACTGTTGACTCCAAGGCCATGCCAATCACTTGATGTAAGCAGTTGTATTGTGATACATTTTTTGGCATGAGTCTATTTACTTAATATCAAGCTGAAGGATTTCTCCCTGGTTCATGTAATGTTGATGGCCTTCATGTAAGGCCACATGAAAGAGCAGAGTAAATTGCTTCTTGCCGCTAAGGCCTGGAGAACAACGATAAAAGAGGCTACATTCTGAACAGGATGGTATAGAAAATGTTTAAGGAGATTGTGGCCGTGGTTATGTTGCATGTTTTATTGTCTGTTTGCAGCTTGCAAAGAGGTACAACATGGTGATTATCTCCCCTATTTTGGAGCGAGATGAAGACATTGACGATGTTATCTGGAACACAGCAGGTAAATATGATGTATAAACAAACAAACAGACAAGCAGACAGAATCTGACATGTGGCATTTGAGAAATGTTTGAGTAACATTTAAAAAAAGAATCATCTTTTGGGTTTTTGGGGATGAGTTTAAATTGTATCTCTACTAGGAAAATTTGTGTTTGCTTTTCAGTGGTAATATCAAACAGTGGCAGTGTGATTGGGAAGACAAGAAAAAACCACATTCCACGAGTGGGCGATTTCAATGAGGTAATCTTAGCATTTATATACATGTAGATATAAACAACACGTACATGTAACCACGAACAATATGTAGCTATAAGACTTTATAAACAACACGTACATGTAACCACGAACAATATGTAGCTATAGACTTTATAAACAACACGTGCATGTAACCGCAAACAATATGTAGCTATAGACTTTATAAACAACACGTACATGTAACCACGAATAATATGTAGCTATAGACATTATAAACAACACGTACATGTAACCACGAACAATATGTAGCTATAGACATTATAAACAACACGTACATGTAACCACGAACAATATGTAGCTATAGACTTTATAAACAACACGTACATGTAACCACGAACAATATGTAGCTATAGACTTTATAAACAACACGTACATGTAACCGCAAACAATATGTAGCTATAGACTTTATAAACAACACGTACATGTAACCACGAACAATATGTAGCTATAGACATTATAAACAACACGCACATGTAACCACGAACAATATGTAGCTATAGACTTTATAAACAGCACGTACATGTAACCAGGAACAATATGTAGCTATAGACTTTATAAACAACACGTACATGTAACCACCAACAATATGTAGCTATAGACTTTATAAACAGCACGTACATGTAACCACAAACAATGTGTAGCTATAGACTTTATAAACAACACGTACATGTAACCACGAACAATATGTAGCTATAGACTTTATAAACAACACGTACATGTAACCACGAACAATATGTAGCTATAGACATTATAAACAACACGTACATGTAACCACCAACAATATGTAGCTATAGACTTTATAAACAGCACGTACATGTAACCACGAACAATATGTAGCTATAGACTTATAAACAACACGTACATGTAACCACGAAGAATATGTAGCTATAGACTTTATAAACAACACGTACATGTAACCACGAACAATATGTAGCTATAGACATTATTAACAACACGTACATGTAACCACCAACAATATGTAGCTATAGACTTTATAAACAACACGTACATGTAACCGCAAACAATATGTAGCTATAGACTTTATAAACAACACGTACATGTAACCACGAACAATATGTAGCTATAGACATTATAAACAACACGTACATGTAACCACGAACAATATGTAGCTATAGACTTTATAAACAGCACGTACATGTAACCAGGAACAATATGTAGCTATAGACTTTATAAACAGCACGTACATGTAACCACGAATAATATGTAGCTATAGACATTATAAACAACACGTACATGTAACCACGAACAATATGTAGCTATAGATTTTATAAACAGCACGTACATGTAACCACGAACAATATGTAGCTATAGACTTTATAAACAACACGTACATGTAACCACGAACAATATGTAGCTATAGACTTTATAAACAACACGTACATGTAACCACGAACAATATGTAGCTATAGACATTATAAACAACACGTACATGTAACCACGAACAATATGTAGCTATAGACTTTATAAACAGCACGTACATGTAACCACGAACAATATGTAGCTATAGACTTATAAACAACACGTACATGTAACCACGAACAATATGTAGCTATAGACTTTATAAACAACACGTACATGTAACCACCAACAATATGTAGCTATAGACATTATTAACAACACGTACATGTAACCACCAACAATATGTAGCTATAGACCTTATGTAATGTACTTCAGGCAACATATAAGAATCGCCGACAGAAAAAGTGCCCTCAATTTTATAAAAGCAATCAGTATTTACTTCTAAAACTCTCATAAATTTGTCTTAAATTTGATACTAAGTTACATGTAGATTTAGTAGATCTACTTACCATTTTGGTCAACCCACTAATAGTTTTTGAAAGACGATAGTACATAACAGGCAAAAAAAGATATAATGGTTTTAATTTTTTCCCCAGGCCACCTATTATATGGAGGGTAATACAGGACACCCTGTATTTCAGACCCAGTTTGGTAAGACCAATGTCTTTGTCAAAACATTTACTGATTACGTCTGCAACATCATGAGGTGAATATGTATTCACAGTTAACTTGCTTACTTTCGTGTTTTCTCTCGGTTTCTTCCACCCATAAACCTGAATGCCAAAAATTCTTGATCAGATTCAATCAGTCAACAGTTTTCTTTTTTCAGGCGAACTACAGTATAATATCTGACTCAGAAAATAATGTTAAGAAAAAAAGTGTGCAAGGAATTATCCTTGTGTTGTCATAGTTTCATGTATAGTGGACAGAAAAGTGTGCAAGGTATTATTACCCTGTTGTCATCGCTTCATGTATAGTGGAAAGAAAAGTGTGCAAGGAATTATCCTTGTGTTGTCATAATTTCAAGTATAGTGGCAAGAAAAGTGTGCAAGGAATTATCCTTGTGTTGTCATAGTTCCATGTATAGCAGAAAGAAAAGTGTGCAAGGAATTATCCTTGTGTTGTCATAGTTTCATGTATAGCAGAAAGAAAAGTGTGCAAGGAATTATCCTTGTGTTATAGTTTCATGTATAGCAGAAAGAAAAGTGTGCAAGGAATTATCCTTGTGTTGTTATAGTTTCAAGTATAGAGGAAAGAAAAGTGTGCAAGCAGTTATCCGTGTGTTGTTAGTTTCATGTATAGCAGAAAGAAAAGTGTGCAAGGAATTATCCTTGTGTTGTTATAGTTTCAAGTATAGAGGAAAGAAAAGAGTGCAAGGAATTATCCTTGTGTTGTAATAGTTTCAAGTAGAGAGGAAGGAAAAGTGTGGTAGGTATTATCACCATGTTGTCATCGCTTCATGTATAGCAGAAAGAAAAGTGTACAAGCAATTAACCTCATGTTGTCATCACTTCATGTATAGCTGAAAGAAAAGTGTGCTCGGAATTATCCTTGTTCTGTCATAGTGTAATGCATGGCTGCACATACTAATATTTTAGTGATGTACATGTACTTTATAGTCCCAAACGCACTTAATCATTTTTCGCCTGACAGGTAAAATTGGAGTGAACATCTGCTATGGCCGGCATCACCCCCTTAACTGGCTTATGTTCGGGATTAATGGGGCGGAGATTGTGTTCAACCCCTCAGCCACAGTGGGGGCACTCAGGTATGTCTTCAGAGTGCGGTCAGAGGTGCTTACACTGTAGCAGGAGTTTACCTGCGCAAAACTTATTAATTACCTGTGCTTGAGTTATGTTTTTTTGTATTCTAAGGGTAGATGTATTTAGCTTATAAGGGTGACGTTAATATGATGCGTTCCATTCTAGTTACCAAAAACACAAAAAAGCAGCCAAATCAGTTTAAGTTATTATTTTCTGTAGTTAGCATACATACAGTTACTTTAATTTTGTTTTTTGTATGATAAAAGATCTTATACCTATATCCTCTGGTTTTTCAATTTTCAGTGAACCCATGTGGCCTGTAGAAGCCCGATGTGCTGCCATTGCCAATTCCTACTTCTCTGTGGCCATTAATAGAGTTGGAACTGTGAGTCCTTACAACTTTGTTTGCTAATGACCTTTTTTCTTTATGTTTCCAAGTTTTTCTCAGCCTATGAATCATTACAACAATAGTGCTCATATGCAGTATGGCTGCAGCTCTATGTTGGGAAGTTTCTTTAAGCCAGGGACACAGATTTTTTTCACTTGTAGGGGCGAACTTAACCTCTGACAATATTCGAAGCATAGATGTAGACATATTATGGTCATTGTGGTCAGTAGGTTATGTCATGTGACCTAGTAAGTCATCTGTCACAAACAAAGGTCAGAAGTCAACACGCTTCCGTGTTGTTTGATCTCGATCGACACAATTTGTTGGCGCGGACACACAGCTTGGACAGAGTGGAATCAACAGTGTATTTCTTGGTTAGTATCTGACAATTTGGATACAAGTGAATTTCGGAGCAGACAACATCGCCTGTGAAAGACACCAGTGCTGATTCACTAGGTGGATGTTTAGAAAATCAAATAAGTAGGCGAGAAAATCTGTCTGGTGTGTCCCTGGCTTTGTAGGTATACTGAAGATGTTGGGGTTTTATCAGGCCAACCCAGTTTTCTCCATCCATAAATAGTTTTGAATTTCAAATAAATAAACAAACAGATTTGTTTAATTACGTGTTACCAATAGTGCAGGAATATTTTGATATCACTAATCTATGGCTAATCACATATGTTGATTTTTTTTTTTATATTTTCATTTTCGTAAATACTTCATTTATGATATTTTTTTAATCCTTTCTGAATTGTCTTGAAAAATTGTCTTGTAAAGCTGGATAACTAACACATGAACTGGATTTCGTCTCATAACCTCTGAACTACATGCACGTCACTATCAATTTACAGGAGGTGTTTCCTAATGAATTCACTTCCGGAGATGGCAAACCTAGTGAGTGATAATGCTTTACAAGTGTCCATACTAATAGTTTCTTGAATTACTGTCAAAATTACTAAAAATTTGCCACAATAAGGTGATTTTTAGGGTTAAATAAGACATTACTTTTGATACTGAAGATTACCTTTTCCCAGTAGGATATCAAATTACCTGCCCAGTTGCTGAGGTTCTCTCAGCTTATAGCAAGTAAGTTATTTTTATGAAATAAAAATATATTGTGAAACGTTACTATTGTTTGTTATCTGGTATTACCAGGTTTTCCCAGGATTCTGCAAAATCTTTGTCAAATGGGTCTTTCGGTAAAATGTGTGCATTTATTGTTTCAGGTCACAAAGATTTTGGACATTTCTATGGTATGTACTAGTTTCCTAGGTCATTCATCTGGTATTTTTGGGCGAGATATATGCATCACAAACACAGCAGTATCCAACCCTGGTTTGATCCAGTTTCCTACTCCCATTGTTTTTGGGGGCTATGGTGTCAGTCATAGGTCAACAGTCATGTGACCATTGTATAACTTTTGTTAGGCCTACTACCAGCACCAATATTGTGGGCATATCTGTACATGAGACTTGAGAAAGTTTGTCAGTAACTTGCCAAAGGTCAGTGGTTTACAACTGGCACTTTAAAACTGACTTCCATTGTATACGGTAAGTGAACTATTGTTTAGTACTGGAACAGTGTCGAACAACAATGAAATAAATAAATAAGATATCTAGAGTTAATTGGTCTGATGTGGTAAGACATGATAAAGAGCCGGCATCTTATGACATGCCACCATTTAGTGTTCTACATATTAAAGAGTGCTCCGGACGTATGTGGGAAGGCCTGGCAGCAACCTGCAGATCTGCCGTTGTATAAGTCAAATATTCCTGAGAAGGCGTAAAACACCAATCAGATAAATAAGTAAATACTTTCTTAGTTCTTTGGAGATTTGTGTTATATGTCATTGTGGGAATCGGCCTTGCGATTATTGTCCTGGAACAACTGTTTAATGACACTACTAGAGTATAGGCTACCATTTTTACGCATTTTAAGTTCATACACTTTATTTCACCTAAAGTTTGACATTTTTCAAGTCCTACATTTTGCTTGACTGATTCTTTTATCCAATTTATAGAGCCATTTAAGAGTTTTTTATTTAGCTTTATTAATTTTTTTTATCAGAAAAACTTAGGTGTTGGCTTCAAATGTATCATTTTAAGGCCTTGATGAGCTTCTGAAAAGTGCATTTCTACTTTCCAAATTTTAGGTGAAGTAGGTAATTTAAAAGTGGTTTATTCTTTCAGGATCGAGCTATGTCGCCGCTCCAGATGGAAGTCGCAGTCCGGTAATAACATGCTTTCAATTGTGTTTACTGGATATTGTTTCTTTTATAATATTTCATTCATTAGACAATGGCAAGCATTATGGTGGGAGGCCACCTGGCAGAGCCTGGCAGAAACCCAAGACCTTCCAAAGGTTGCTGGCAGACATTTTACTGGATAAGATTATAAATTTCAGGGATTGTAAAATGGAGTGCTTAAAACGCTGTGACATTGGCAGGTATGAGTGTAAATTAATTCTACTTGAGTACAGTGTAAAATTACAAATCAGACAAGGAACACAAAAGAAATGCAACCCTATGTTAAAGGACAAGACGGCACCTGGCTAAAATATATTTCAATCGAAATCAGGATAGTCACGCTTTCTTAAAAGTATCACACTTTATTATTTGACTGAAATTTCACTGAATAACATGTAGAACAAAATGAGAAAACTGCATAAATGGCTGGTGTGAATCGAGGCAGCCATCTTGAGAATTTTATCCAATCAGACACGTTGCTATCAGGTTGTGCGTCCTAAGCTGTGACAAAGCCTTAGCCCATTTACTCCTTGAAGTGACATATGATAACACAGAACTACTGCATAAGGCATCATTTTGAGATCGTTTACAATGATTTATTTACGTGTAGCTAAAGGGCCATTCCACATAGGGCTGTGGGACAAGTCTGTATTTTAGCATTTAGTCAGCATGCAGTTTCTAAATAACAAAGGTCTGAGTCAGTGAAAATTCATAAGGATGCCAAAGGTTTAGGGGAATGAGATCTCATCGGAAAATGCTTAAAATTAATTAAATCTTATGATATAATATTTTTTCTCTGCATTTATTAGAACTAAAGGATGTAAATTTGCCGTTTGTCCTTCTTGCAAATAAGGGATGTGTTTTTTTACAGTAAAATACAGTAAAATTGTTGTAACGCCGTGTTCAAGCCAGGTGCTTTCTCTGACATCCGAGATAACTAGGTCAGCACTGCTCTCACCTTAGAAGCCACTACTACAAAACTGAAGCATAAAAATCCAGCGACAATCAATTGCCTAGATCAGCCTCAATGGTGCTTGGATTTATTTCCATTTGTGTCAGAATTGAGCATGAATCCAGTTGTAGGCCTACAGCACTAATATTTCAAGTTTGTAAACATTTAATAGGAGTCAAAATCACCAGCACAACGCCTCCGGAGGCTACGACCTGAACCTGGCCGTGCATCTGAAGGCTACTCTGTATCAACAATATACATGTAGTAGGCCTACTGTATGAACAGTTCAAGAAGTGGAAGAAATATCTTTCCGTTCTGGAGGATACGACCTGAACCAGGAATACCCTGGACGGGCATCTGCAGGCGATTCATATATTGTATAAACAATATAGTAGGCCTACTGTATGAACAGTTCAAGCAGTGGAAGAAATATCCTTCTAGTATGTTCATTTTCCGAAAAAGCTATTTATCACTTGGTCCTTCATCACTGAAGTTCACAACTTCAATCTGCCAAAGGCTACTGCTTAGACTATTGTACGAGAAACACCTTCGATGTTAGAGAGCTAGAGTAAAAGCAACATCACCTTGCTGTTGATAAAGGAGACGCGCTTAAGCTGTGACAAGACGAAGTTTCACTAAACTTTTACTGGGTTGACAAAAATCTAAGAAAAATATTTAATACCGTTGAAAGATACTTTGAATGGTAGTCTTCCAGTGGACATAAACATTAGTCAGGTGCTGTCATTCACTTCAACTCCTGAAAAAATGTCCATTTTTGCTGTGAAGATACAAATATTTGTGAAATTTGTATGGTTATAATTCGTCAGTAACATAAATTACTGATACTAAATGTATCCTTTAATATTGGTGGCAATCACAGCTAGTCTGTGAAAAGTTGTGTGCTTTTATCCTGAATTTTATGCAGGTATTAAACTGTGAATCATTGCAAATGTTATGAGGAATGGAACTGAGCGAGTAATGAGAGCTGAGGAATGGAACTGAGCGGGTAATGAGAACTGAGGAGTGGAACTGAGCGAGTAATGAGAACTGAGGAATGGAACTGAGCGAGTAATTAGAACTGAGGGATGGAACTGAGCGAGTAATGAGAACTGAGGAATGGAACTGAGGGGCAATGTACACGTAGCTGTTTTGTCTAGTGTATTGGAATATCAGTGTTGATTTCGGTTGAATTCATTGAGGGTTGTCTACTTCCTTGCTTTATCACCAGGGTTTGTCGCGGGTCAGGGATGGCTTGCTGATTGCAGAGGTTGACCTTAACCTCTGTAGACAGGTCAAGGACAAATGGGGATTTCAGGTAAGACGTTTTGCTATTATACTGCCAAGATTCTTGCACCATTCACTTAGGAATGGCATAAGATCCAGCTTTAAAATGTGTAGCGTTTTACAACACTGAGCGAAATTGGGAGACCTCGCAAATGAAACCAGAGACTTTAAAAATGGTACTTAAATTGCTGCTGCCATGCTTGGCACTCAACACTGAAAGGGTAGAGCAAGGAAACATTACTGGGTTGGCTTGGTGTCGGTATAATGTGACTGGGTGGGGTGTCATGTCTGGTGTCTTCAGCATGATACTTCATTGTCGGCAGCCACAAGAAGACTCAACATATGTACATACACCTAATGACTCCTCGTCGTCATGTGACAGAAAAATTGTTACATGTACTTACATGCAACACTAGGATCTGTACTTAAACTCACCTGATGTACAAAGACATTGCATGTTGTTCACCATTGGCCTTGTTGGTACTAATCTCAGAGTAAGAGTGTCATTTACAAAAAGCATTGCCCAGTACCTGCTGTGCTTCAGATACTAATATAAACACAAGATGTAGATCACAATGTAGCTATCCTTGCCATTTTGACATGCTAGGGGAATCCAAAACTATAACCTGCCCTATGGCCCAATTGCAGTTGACGTGCTTCTCTCTGAAGTGTTGGACACACCAAACTGTAAGTTCAGTCCCACCCCCAGACTGGAAAACGTCAAGATTCTCAAAGCAAAACTATTATCAGGCCTCTACTGTTAATTGTGGCAATAATAGACAGCTCTAACAAGGTCATTTTGCTGGTTGTGCATTAAGTTTGTTGCATGATCTCATTTTGGTCACCGGCCCGGAAAGCACAGTTGGTAGAGTGTCCGCTTCGGGACCGGTAGATCCAGGATCAATCCTTGATTGAGTCACACCTAAGACTTTAAAAGAGGAAGTTGTAACTTCCTCGTTTGGCGTTCAGCATGAAAGGGATAATGCAACGACTTGGTTGACCTGTATCAGTATAATGGCTCGGGCGGGGCGGCTTACTTTCCTTCGGTAAGTCGTCTCAGTGAAGCAGCACTAAATAAAAGAGCGGTGGAAATCCGTCCTGCAACAAGGAGGCACATTACACGTGCATGCACCCAAAGGATTCCTTCGTCGTCATATGACTGAAAAATTGTTGAGTGCGACGTTAAACCCCAAGCACTCACTCACTCACTCACTCACTCATTTTGGTCACACCTTTATATGGCATTCAGATTCAAAATGATCTGCAGATGAAAATACACGTTAAAGAATCACTGAGGATAACACTTACCTGTAGCTGGGGCAGGTTTTACGAAGGAATTGTAACTCATGCCTTGGGTGAAGTCTGTGACATTACACAACTTCAAGTACTGTACAAACTTAACAGATATGAAGATGTGATAGCTTTGTGCAGTCTTTGTGAGGCGCATGTAGATATGAGTACGTTGCACACAGGCCTCTTTTTGTGCATCCAGAGGACATCATCCACTACACATGTCAGTACAGATATGGCTATGTTTTGTGTTCGTTTTATTCTGTCATGACTTGTAAGGGAAGCTATTTTCATACCATTGCGTCTGCTTTTGATTAGTAACATTGATTCATTTTCTTGTTAAAAAAGAAAGTGAAAATGCAGAATGTACCGAAGATGAGAACTGACACTTGCAGCATATTTTTTGTGTGTGTTTAAACATTAATATTTGATCACATTTGTAACTTTTTCTGTGTGTGTCTGTATTTAGCCTTGCAAAACTCCTCAAAGAAAGACACGCATCACCATGGGAAGTACAATTGACAGTGTTGCCACAATGTTTTCAATCAGGTGCCTGTTGTATCACATGACTTATTTCTTTGTCTGGGTTGTTGTTGTTACAGATGACTCGCAGACTTCCCCTCTATGCTGAATCGCTGACAAAAGCGGCGCAGCTGGATTATCAGCCACAACTTGTCAAGGAGAATTAGAACCCAGAATGATGGAGACCATGTTGTTGATGGAGACCATGTTGTTGATGGAGACCATGTTGTTGATGGAGACCATGTTGTCGATGGAGACCATATTGTCGATGGAGACCATGTTGTCAATGGAGACCATGTTGTTGATGAGACCATGTTGTTGATGGTGACCATGTTGTCGATGGTTTGTGCGTGTGATAGTGAGGATGGGTGGGAGGTTCGGGGGATGGGGAGGAGTTGTAGATATTACTCCTCTCAGCCTCTCTCTGCATTCACTTCACATCACTGTCTCCACCAGTAAATTTTATACAGGAATCTTGAATTTTATCTCAACCTTTGTTTCTATTAATATTTGATGTATGCATGCATGCATTCCCTTGTATCCAAAGTATGAATAACAGGATTCCAAGAGACACTTAAAGCATTTTACATGTACAGTAAGTCTTCAACATTTTCGCACGTTTTCAAGGTTTTTATTTCAAGCATGTTCTGAAGTCATTATTCTGTGTAGACTGATAAAATGATACTTGTTGTGAAGCCCTGAAACTGGCCAATGTGACCAATGCAGTTTTGTCTCCAAAGTAAAATTAAAAATGTGTACAAATTGCACTGAAAGTTACTCTTTCATTTGTCAAAAGGTTGAGGTATTAGGTACCTGTCGCACAGGGTTGAAACATCAAATTTGCAAACGGTAAAGTGAGTGAACAGAATATGTATAAAAAGTTCAGTATTTAAAAAAAATGCTTTTACCGAAGTTTGCGACATTGGCCTCTGAACTATGTATCTCCACTTGACTACAACATTTACAAATTCATTTTCTCGTATTAGAGCAGGTTAATGCTGAACATAAAAGGTAACATAAAACTGATAACTGGTCAAGTTGACATTGTAATATTTTAGTGCTGGTAATGGTAATGTTGTTATCTTATTGCTGACTATGCTATAAATGCTGTAAACAATTGACTCTTAACTCAACTGACTTCGGCTGCTCACGAAGGCAGCTGAGTCGGAACACTACTGTAACCACATGCAGAATTTAGCTAACTTGTAGTGTTAACAAAAAAGGTTTACATATAGCAACGTAAAAACTTTTGAAATACCCATGTTGCCAAGGCGCAAATTAATCTGATGAGAATATACGTGTTAATACAGTAACACGTCGGTACATAAACTTTAGGGCATGACATAGCATATCCTTCCAGCACCGTAGACACTGTCATCTCCACGTCAGCACCATTGACATGGCAGTTTCTGGATGGTCTTTGGAAGGCACCATAAAACACCACACAAGAGACTGTGAATTGTAACAGTTAACTGAGGAACAATTATTATCGCAGACTAATACACAGTCTGTTATGTTTGTCCCGGGCATTATGTACACTGATTAAAGTATTTGGGCATTCCTCCAATCCCCTTTTATTTTTAGCAGCAAGGCTATTCTTCAAGAAAGCCTTCTTCTGTGCAATCTGTGAAACTTCATACACTTCAGTATTAACACAGGAATGGCATTGTCCAGTGTGGTGAAGTCGTTAAGCATCTGTACTTCACCTTTACTTCAGTTGTGCTTCACCTTTACTTCAGTTGTACTTCACCTTGACTTCAGGTGTACTTCACCTGTACTTCAGTTGTACGTCACCTTTACCTCAGTGGTCTGTCAGCAACCTGCGAATGGTCATGGGTTTCCCCAGGCTCTGCCCAGTTGCCTCCAACCATGGTGCTGGCCGCCATCATATAAGTGAAATATTTCTTGAGTGGTGTAAAACACCAATCAAAATAAATAAATAAATACAAACCAGCTCAATAGTCTGTCAGTCAAAAGGTTTGACATTTTATCTTTTTGATAACATGTGACATTCACTTAACAAGGGACTTGCGAGTGCGTGATGACCTCATTGGCTATGGTAATAGTTGTATGTTAACTAGTTGCACCTCTTTTTGTTGTCCAAAAAACAGTCACAGGGTTTACTAGATAATCTCATCATGGAATTCTGTTTGTGTCGAAAATGTTAACTTCATGTGCCCAATTACTATGAATGTTCAGGGGTGTTGCATGCTGACATGCATATTATGCCAGATATGCTGGCTTTATTCTGTCCGGTGGTTGAATTACATGAGGTAACGGTTCAATCCTGACCTCAGACTTTATATTCAGGCAAGTGGTCAACAGTGCTTGTATAGCATTGGCTTTGGAAGCAATACCACTGTTCATCCAAAAAAACCCAAAACAAACAAACAAACAAACCAACAAAAGACGTAAAATAAATAAATAAACTAAATCAAAAGTAAAGTTGAACCAATTTAATGCTGACCAACAAAATGAAGGTGCATACACAGACACACACACAGGTGCACCATAGACTGTTGAGCGCATAAAACTACATGGATCTGAAGAAAAAAAAACGTAACATGATTTTCGAGCATCTCCAACCTTTCCAGGCCTAGGCAGCCACTGAGCCCTTTGTTCTGGGATAGTCGAATGACGGCCGTACCACTTTCAGATTGTTTCTCCCATTTTTCATTCACGACGTAATGGACTTAATTCCCACAAATATAGTACACATTGTGCCAGTGAGTTAGGGAAAGTTTGTTACATGTACTTTGATGGTTTCATCTGAGTACTCTGGTTTCATTTTCTTTCATCTGGGTAGTCTGGTTTCATCTGGGTACTCTGGTTTCATCTGGGTTCTTTGGTTTCATTTTGTTTCATCTGGGTACTCTGGTTTCATCTGGGTACTCTGGTTTCATTTTGTTTCATCTGGGTAGTCTGGTTTCATCTGGGTACTCTGGTTTCATCTGGGTTCTTTGGTTTCATTTTGTTTCATCTGAGTACTCTGGTTTCATTTTGTTTCATCTGGGTACTCTGGTTTCATCTGGGTTCTCTGGTTTCATCCCTCAAAGGTAAAGAACTGCTATTGCATTAGTGAAATATTCATGAATATGGTATTACACACCAATCACTCAGTTCATATGCCCAGAAAGATAGATTTGTTTACTATTCATATAGTCTAATGTTGACTGATGCAATCAATTTCTGTGAACAATCATTATAAGTTTAATACTGTAAATTACATTCAGTACCTGGTATACATTTATTTGTTAATCTGCAAACATTTTTAGAAAGTCAATGAAATAACAGAGTTATTTTGGTGCTTGTCTATTTGATTCTCAATGATTGATGAAGTTGGGAAAAGATGAGAAATATGTTAAAGTTGTTCAGTTATTCACTGATGGTATGAAATATAGCCCAGTGGAAACCAACGACCATCCGCAGGTTGCCTACAGACCTTCCCACATACGGCCGGAGACGAAGCCAGCATGAGCTGGACTTGAACTCACAGCGACCGGGTATGAAATATATAATCATTATATATATATATTACATTATATGTGATGATAATGCTGTCGGTAATTAATAAACTATGGTGCCCACAGCAGAATACTTTGCTCACATTTTTTAAAAACAGTTTTGTTGTCAAAACGTAATAAACTCTCTTTTATAATTCATTTACTATGGAGAAAAGAATATGGTAAAAGATTTTATATTCCATACATGTGTATACTGTTAGTGGTGGGAAAAACATGCTGATTAAGAAATTTATCTCCGTTGTTAAAGAGATACAGAATCAGTGCTGATTGGCTGGTGTGAGAGGCAACTCCAAGCTATGCCTTGCCTAAGCTGAATTTTAGATATGGTACATTTATTCAAGTATGATCAAGGCTGCAAGATTTAACCCAGGAAACCCTATCTCCACTCACAGCCAATCATCAAAGATTCTGTATCCCTTTAAGGTGTTAGTCAAGTGTTGATGTTGTCCTTGTATTCATATTGTTAAGGCGACACCAATCTTATTTTATGTTTTATGGGCGAGCGTACATTGAAAAATCCAAAAAGAATAAAAGTGAAAGTCCACATCTTTGTTTTTTTTTTTTATCATAGGGTTTGAATAAATTTCTTGTTTCTCAAGGCCTTATTGTCATGTAAATACTTCTTCAACAGGAAAAAATGGTTGAGATTATCCAAAGTTTTTCACAAATTAGACGATTTTCATATCGTAATTTTTTTTTTGTACATTCTCTGGTGACATCGAGAAAACATTGATTCTGTGCATCAAACAACACTTTAAATTGGCGTGGTCTTATACAAGCGTGGACAATGTATATATACAGGTTAAAATATGAGGCAGCCGTAGTACAGTGCTCAGTCTGCCGTTCAAGTTGTGAGGTTCGTCTGTTTTATGTGTATGTGATAAAATATGATAATCAGAAAGTGTATAAAATGTGTGATTCTTCTCATGAAGTTATAAAATGTTGTAATATGTGAATGACTAAATTTTAAACTGTCAGTGGTTATTGTGTGATAACATGGGAAGTGCTCAAGCTCAGTCATTATATTTGCCAAGTGCCTGTTCCGGGTAAGGTTTTTTTTTTTTATCGTACCTCCATGCAACACTGCTGAATTGTTACATACCCTAAACGACCGAAAATTCGACCACAAAA
Source organism: Liolophura sinensis (assembly GCF_032854445.1). NCBI lineage: Eukaryota > Metazoa > Mollusca > Polyplacophora > Chitonida > Chitonidae > Liolophura > Liolophura sinensis. The sequence continues at coordinate 19,884,593 of NC_088304.1, forward strand.
GAGCATTTTTGGAGTCAAATAAATGTTGTGAGGTATTACTTCTGGTGCTAAAATTCACATTTTCCCAGTAGGATATCACCCTACCTCCCAAACACCTCTCAAAGCACCTTGCCAAAATCAATAGAACATGGAGCTTCCAGAATCGGGTGGGGGGGGGGGGGGAATGAGCAACTTAGTCATGGACGAAATTTTTGGTCATTTAGGGTACTTGTTTTTATCCAGTACATTGAGCTCATCGGTGCTCTTCGTTCACTTGGTTGACAGGTGAACTACCAAGTTCATGATACAGAATTTCCTGCTGGGTTTTGTACAGTTATCTTAGAGTATTAGCCTGTAAGTCTTCTTGCATAATTTTCAACCATGTGCATTTATATGCTATTTCTTAAGGTGGCCTTTTACTTTGTGAATGTTAAACTGCTAAAGCAGCCTTAAGGCCTTTATACGGAAGAAGTGCATTTTACATTTAATTTTGTAAATGGTCAGAACTATTTTCCCGATATATATTCTCCACTGGTCCTAAATGCGCTGCACTTTAGCATGGGGGGTCATTCTGTTTGTAAGTTACAGCGGGTAGCATTCACCGCCTGAAATCGACTTCATGGATAATGGAAGTCACTGTAACCTATGTGTATGAAGCATTTTAAATATTCACAGCTTTTTATCACAACCAGATTGTTATGCACTTAGTATTAAATTGTGATGTGAAACGTTATTGTTCATGTGGACTGATGTGTACAAGTATTCAGCTGCTTTCATGGTGCGTAATAAACGCATGTGAATGTATTCATTCAGTGTTGCAAATAAGAAATCCATTATTGGTCTATTACATGGATACAGTAAGAAATGATACTGTATTCCTACTGTAAGCTTACATATGTATATGTTATATAATCTATATAGCTATACCCAAGTGTTATGGTGAAATATATTCAAGAAAACAATTCTTGTCCATTTTATTTTTCTTCAAAATTATGTCAAAGATATAAATCACGTTAAAACATCAGTGTGTATTTATTTGGATGAAAGTCAGCCTGTAGCAGCGCTGGATATACTTGTATTTGGATGGAAGTCAGTCTGTAGCAGTGCTGGATATACTGGTATTTGGATGAAAGTCAGCCTGTAGCATTGCTGGATATACTTGTATTTGGATGAAAGTCAGTCTGTAGCAGTGCTGGATATACTGGTATTTGGATGAAAGTGAGCCTGTAGCATTGCTGGATATATTTGTATTTGGATGAAAGTCAGTCTGTAGCAGTGCTGGATATACTGGTATTTGGATGAAAGTGAGCCTGTAGCATTGCTGGATATACTTGTATTTGGATGAAAGTCAGTTTGTAGCAGTGCTGGATATACTGGTATTGGGATGAAAGTGAGCCTGTAGCATTGCTGGATATATTTGTATTTGGATGAAAGTCAGTCTGTAGCAGTGCTGGATATACTGGTATTTGGATGAAAGTCAGCCTGTAGCAGCGCTGGATAAACTTGTATTTGGATGAAAGTCAGTCTGTAGCAGTGCTGGATATACTGGCATTTGGATGAAAGTCAGCCTGTAGCAGCGCTGGATATACTTGTATTTGGATGAAAGTCAGTCTGTAGCAGTGCTGGATATACTGGTATTCGGATGAAAGTCAGCCTGTAGCAGTGCTGGATATACTTGTATTTGGATGAAAGTCAGTCTGTAGCAGTGCTGGATATACTGGTATTTGGATGAAAGTGAGCCTGTAGCATTGCTGGATATACTTGTATTTAAATACTGACATTAATCAAGCGTGACATAAAACAGCTTGGCATGTAATTGTCAGCCCGATATGCAGACAATGAGCCACATTGTTCAGCAGAGCCACATTGTTCAGCAGAACATCATTCAGCAGAGCCACATTGTTCAGCAGAACCACATCGTTCAGCAGAACTGCTGTACCTATTTTCCAACCATACGACACCTCAACATTACATACAGTTTGGCTCGTGTATAAAATACAGGGTCCATTCCACAAGGCCATTTCTGACTTAAGTCAAAACTGGAAGTTGAAATGTAGACATTTTATAGGGTGAACAAAATGTTCATTTCTGATAGCTCAATAGAAGCTTTGATTGAATTTCAGATTTTGAATGTTCAGAGATGGCTTTGTGGAGTCAGCCCCAGGTGTGTATGTAGCGTATACCATACACTACTGGCATCCAATAACATTTAAGGGTGATGTCTTAAGTACTGTGTGTATTGAGCTCCACAAATGTAAAGTACAATAATAAGGTCCAGTTCATGCTTGCTCCCTCTCAGGTAGTATGTGGGAAGGTCTAGCAGCAACATGTGGATGGTCATGGGTTTCCTCAAGGCCAGTTTCCTTCCACCATAATATGGCGTAAAACACCAGTCAAATAAATAAATCACAGCAATAGGAGGAGGATATTCCACCACTGATGCCATATGTTTTTATTAATTACCATAACTTGCACAATTCATGATGATAAATATTGTTGATGGTCACCAAATGGTTAGAGTGTCGGGAGACCTTGGGAACAAATCAGGGTCGGGTCATACCAAAGAAAAATGGTACTTGCTGCTGGCTCACATTGCCCTCAGCACTGAGAGGTTATAGCAAGGAAGCATGACTGGTTGGCTCGTCGTCAGTATAATGTGACTGATTGAGGTATCATGTCTGGTGTCATTAGCATAATATTTCAATGGCAGCAACAATTTGGCGACATGGACTCGCCCTGCAACAAGAAGACACCATATATGTACACACACCTTATGACTCCTCTTCATCATATGACTAAATAATTGTTAAGCATGACGTTAAACCCCCAATCGTATAAATATACACCTATAATAAATATTGTTTATTTGATTCGATTTTTACACGGTACTCAAGAATATTTCACTTCAAGCTGCACAAAAAGGCAAACAATATTCAAAGCCATATTGGGGCCTCTGTGGCTGAGTTGGTTAGCGCGTGCACAGTGTAATGACCCAGGAGCCTCTTACCAATGCGGTCGCTATGAGTTCCTTTCCAGCCGTACGTAGAAAGGTCTGTCACCAACCTGCGGGGGGTCATGGGTTTCCCCTGGGCTCTGCCTGGTTTCCTCCCACCATAATGCTGTCTGCCATCATATAAGTGAAATATTCTTGAGTACGGTGTAAAACACCAATAAAATAAATAAATAAATAAATAAATCCAAAGCTGTTTTAGAAGAATTTACTGGTAAATACAATCATGCATGTACATTTACATTGTTATCCTCCTCTAGTTGGAAATAGACAGAAACATGTATCTGTACAACAAAATGTTCAAGAAAACTTCTGAACAATTCACAAACACATTACTTTTAACTGTTCCTTAGTACAAAGCTGCTCCAGCAATTTTATTGTTGACTTAGATTCCTTCTCTTTTGACACCCTGTGATCTCTGAGAACTACGGATTCTGCAAAGAACCAATGCCATCCATTTCAACTGTGCCTAACTGGCAATCCAAACAACAAATGAGTCCAGCGCTACCATACTGTACATGCTAGGGTTTTTTGCCATGTTTCTTCCCCTTGCTTTTGCTCTTCCCTGATTGGTTGCCAAATCTGTTGCTGGCTGCCGCTCCCTCTGATTGGACGAGATGAAGTGACCTGGGTTCCATGGCACTGGCTCTAGCAGATGCGTCCTGTTCTATGCTGGCTCTGATAGTGTTCTCAAGACCCTGGTAGTAGAACAGTAAGAGAGGAAAATGTATTTTCATTTCACTATTATCATCCCGTTCCTTATGAATGACACAGTGCCGGTAATGTACTTGAATGCTGAATTTAATACAAACTACAGCATATCAGCTTTGTGTGCTTTGCTAATTATTTAACTGAGCGCTCAAAGATTTAATACTTTATATACACTATAGAGTGTATTTCTTGAAAAATTATACAAGACAAAAATGCATGACAAAAATTTTTGAATCATCTTATTACTACCAAATGTTTGATATTTTAAGGTCTTTATTATTAATAATATCTACATGGCATACACAATAACTAGAAACACTATATTTATTGTGACCTGGTCTCAGCTTGAGGTCATTTTGATTTCAAGCTCTTCGAAACAAGTGAAATGACCAAACATTTTGACACCTGAATTTACAAGAGAAGATTTTATCTTTATCTTGTTTGTCATTCAAAGATAATTAATTTGTTTACCTTCTTCAGTTTGGCTACTTGCACGAGCTTTGCCTTCTTTGGTGCAATGATTCTTCCTTTATGAAAGAACAAAAGCAAGCTGAGTGTGAATGACTGATTGATTGATTGATTGTTGTTTCAAACTGAAAGCAGAATTTTGACTGTATTCCATGGCAGTGAGATGCATGAACCAGAGTAACCAGGGTAAACCACTCTAATTATTCCTTCGTCGTTATATGACTGAAAAATTGTCAAGTACGACTTTAAACCTCAATCATTTGCTCACTCGGGAGGTGGTAAATCCAGGGTCAATTCTGGGTTGGGCCACGTCTAAGACCTTAAATGAGGAAGTTGTAACTTTTGGCTTTTTTTTTTCAAATGTCTTGACAAATGTTATTTACCCCTACAAACAAAACTACGTCATTTTTTCCTCGTCCATATACTTTTTTTCTGTCCCACAATCTTATGAATACTGGATACGCGGGTCAATATCCTAACCAGACCTTCACCTATACAGAGGGCAGATTTTTTTCCTTTCCTTTCTTTTGGCTTACAAATAGTGTTACCCCATCATACATATTCATGTCACGCATGATCGTAATGCAGGTACAGAGTTGTGAAAGTTGACTAATTCAGGCTGCTGGCATTGTCTATCGTTGACCCGCTTCTGTGTTGTTTATAGCGTAAAGTAAATGCGTCACTGCAATGACGTCAATTCAACGTGGCCAAAGCAGCAACCAAAACTTTAAAACTCTCCGTCAGAGACGTACACAGCGAAGTAAACATGTGCACGTGTACAGCCCATGCATGTTGTTGTTGTTTCAGATTCTATGTTCAGGTGTCACATCAGCACATTTGATTCGTGACACACACAAAAATTATGTCAACTGAGATAAATGATCTTACCGCCCCTTTTAGGACCTTTGTTCTTGTTCCTGTCTTTGTGTTTTGGTTTCCCGTGGACGGGAACTTTAACGTTAGTTTTCAATTTCCCCTGCGCCATAATTTGCGTATTTAGGTTAATAAATCGGATGCTGGGTCAATGGAAGGGACCATTTATATAGGGGATAAAGAGGTCTGAGAAAATAAGTTTTTGTCCTGTATCTAAGGATGCCAAAGTATAAAATCAAGAAAAATCATACAATTCAGCACTGGAGTATACCTTTTTCTAACTTAGACTGGCAGGAGAAATTCTGGTGGTTAGATAATATTGTCCTCTAGCTTACACCCCCTTCAAAATGCGCTCGCCCAGAGGCTGAAAGCAGCTGGCGACGTCAGAAAATGTCAGTCTGTCGGAGAAAATAGACGAGGAGCCGTCCGTGCGTCTACCAATTTAGCCTTATGACGCAACAGGAATTAATCGCTGGTGAGTTCTGATGGTTGATCACGACAGTCCTTTTGTCATGTTAATTATGCAGAGCCGATTAGCTATTTACTGGTGACATGATTAGGAGGTGGAAGTGCGCGCCAGGAAACTGATATGTCTACTTTGTAACGATTGGAAGCTACTGCTCGTCAACGGTGACCTTGACTGAATGGATGCCGAAACAGTGGCACTTTGTGAATAACTCCGTTGCTACCTTCATACGATATACTATTGATCAATATAGCCTATTTGCCGTACATCTTTCTATTATATCATCTCTTATCATAGTACTGAAGCCTATACCTGTACAGTACACTTTACACTTTGAATTCATGCTGACTGCTCCAGGCATTGATCAGTAATCATGTTATATGATGATCAGGTCCATGTTATTACTGTCCTAGCAGAGTCTCATGCCAGGATGATTCTGGAAATTGATGTGGTGCAAACTGTTTGTCTGCAGACGCTTTGTACATCCCCACGTGATCAGCCCACCAGTGGCAATGTTTGCTTACATGAAGTTATACCACCATGCCTGTCAGATTGTCCGTCTACTAATGTGGCGTACGCGTGCCACCAATACAATGTATATACATGCTGATGTACATGGTATCCATTTTAGTACTATCTGATAATGCCTAACCTGTAGTGAAGATAGGCTGAGCAATGCATGCCACTGGATGCGTGAATCATATGCCTACCAGTACAGCATGGTCCAATCCACTGTCCACTATATAACTGTTAATTACGGTGGGAGGAAACCGGGCAGAGTGGGGGAAGCCACGGGTATCCGCAGGTTGCTAGCAGATCTTCTCACGTACGTCCAGAGAGGAAGCCAGTGTGAGCTGGACTTGAACTCACAGGGACTGCATTGGTGAGAGGCCCCCAAGGCCACGGAGACCCCAACTGTCAAAAACATCTGTAGTTTCAGTATACGTTATATACCCATATACACATTGTAACATGTATGAAAGTAACACAGATGTGTGCCTCTGTACTGTTCATAAAATGTACATGAAGTACAGGTATGTTGACCAATATATTCACAGAATTTTTGTTGAAACCGGATTCTGCCTTTCTTATTCAAAAAATGCTTCATATTGTGAGTGGAAAACATCAGTCTGTTGTAAAGTATTGGTCACTGCACTTAGACCACTGCATGGGAAGGATTTTTCTGCTGTCCTGGTGACCTCATTTTGAATGCATTAACCTACATGTACATGTGGCTGAGTGGGGCTGTGTGAAAAGAGTCTTTCCTGCATTCGCATGATGCAGGACGTGCTGTAAATTCAAGGTATGGTGACTGTTATTCTTTCTAGTGGCTTGTGTTTATGTGACCTTTGTGTCAGTTTTGTAATTCAAGCAAAATCTGCAATGTTTACCCTACATTTATAATGGAACTGTCACTGATGCTGTCTGTAACACTTGTCAGCTTGTGACTGTCCTTAGTAAAGGGTATGTCCACTTGGTGGGGGCACTCAGCTTTATGGGTGGAAGAAATTGAGCTTCACCCATAATGACATCTCACCCTAATGCCACCTTACCCTAATGCCACCTGACTATAATGCCACCTCACCATAATGTCACCTCTCCCTAATGCCACCTCACCCTAATGCCACTTTCACAGTTACATGAAGGTACCTGACCATACTTTGACCAACTTGTGTGTCAAACCGTTCTTGGGCTAGTTCAGTGGGAGGCAACAGGGCCAATTTCTTGCTCCCAAATAGCATTCACATCTACATGTGCTGGTATATTTATAATGCAGACATTATGTATTGATTTATTTGAATGGTGTTTTACGCCATACTCAAGAATATTTTACTTACATGACGGTGGCAAGCATTATGGTGGGAGGAAACCGGGGGAAAACCCACAACCATCAGCAAGTTGCTAGCAGACCTTCCCACATACAGCCGGAGAGGAAGCCAGCATGAGCTGGACTTGAACTCCGACCGCATAGACATTATATACATGTATACTTTATTGTACAGTTGATGTATTGTATTAGTTACGTTACTTACATTCACATGTACATTTTATTGAGGTTTGACACTGGGTCAAGAATATTTTGGTGACATGTACATATATGGAGCAGCAGTCAATTTTTTGCACGTACATGTATATATAATTGTAATGTAAACTATGTCAGATAAATTTAGGGCTGATTGACTGGAATATACCACAGAGAAACTTATGTCTTGGTCAGCCTTCTTTGGATGCACAGTGACATATAATGAAACTCAGGTACGTATGCAGTGTTCTAATTTAATAGGCTGAAGCTAGAGCTCTGGTCTTTGTAATCTGTCACAGTTTAACTAATCATGCTGCGTTTATTCTGTTTACCAATCAGGACAATGTACCACATACTGCTTCAGTTTGGATGTGCTGAACATCTCGCTGGCAAGATGATATAGATCTGTATGTTTGTGTTGATTGATAGCTACGTGTAGTCTGTGGCCAGGCTGTTTGTAGCTGTGCGGCAGTTGGACCATGCCCTCCGTGAAGTGCATTCATCAGAGATAAATCGGTGGGAGTGACAGACCCAGAGACAGGGCCGTATAAAGAATGGCTGTAATTAGCTCATTGAATGATTACAATATTGCCATATGGTGTGGGTACTAGTAGTTGAAATAATCAAGCCTTATCCGTCTGTCAACATCACCAAAAGGCTTTAGTACAGAACTAGTTTGCAGTACCAGTAAATACCAAAGTAGAATGCTGGTGTTTATGAATATTAGACGTACATGCTTGAATTTTGGATATGTACAAAGAAGACTTGGCTAGGTGATGCATTATGTACTGTACCTGTACAGACATGTTGATATATATATATATATATATATATGTATATATATATATATATATATATATATATATATATATATATATATATATATATATATATATATATAATCTTAGTATACTTTTAGGTGATAATGCTAATATCCCAAGACATGAGAAAACAACCATGTGTTAAACCTAGGGTGAATTAAGCCTGTATCATGTGTATGAGGTCTGATACGTTACCAAATGTCTGTATTTGTTGGTTAATATGTACATGTAGTTGTAGTATAGATTCTGATCAGAATATATTCTCCTGCACAGACTGGGATGTTCGTCATTATACCCAAACTGTTAAATACCCAAACGAATTGATCAAGTTGTTTTAAAACTACTGTAGCCACTTGAACAAAAATATGATGGCTTACATGTACCAATAACGGTTAAGTTTCCATAGAGATTTTTTCATTCACAGACCTTAAAATTTTCAGAAAGCATCATTTGAGTCACATTTCATGAAATTTCATGCACATGTACATAACATATGCATGTGTGTATAGTTTTAGTATACATACAAATACGTGTAATATACATGTATATGACTGAGGGTAGGTATCGAGGCATAGCAGGTTTATTCATCGTCCAGTTATTAATAACCTGGTGAAGTTGTTATTTTTGTCTTTAGACCAATATACAGCGGTACACCGCACATGTACTGGGAGTATTGACTAAGAGCTGTACACAGTAGGCACATATACATGTGGCTCTATATCATTTATTCATATTGAATCAAGAATACATGGATTTCATTTTTAGGATAGTCATCAGTTTTTTATGTAAATAGGAAAAAAAAAAATCATGAAATATACTGGTAGCTATGGGTGATGTACATGTACCTATCAAACCTGATGGTAGAGAAAGCCTCATCAGTCATTTAAACAGCAAGAATATTAGTTTCATTTGAATGATCAGTTATGGTCATCGTCTTAAGGGAGAGCACCTCAGGCACTCAGCCAGCAAGGCTATCAGCAGTCGATCAAGCTATATTGTAGATATGTACATGTATGATAATTTTATCCATTTACTTAATACAATAGAAGCATCATACAGATAGCAATGATCAGGTGAAATGGTTATCGCTGAATTATTGCTGATGTGGCAAAAAAATTAAGCAGAATATTTAGGGCAGTCCACATATGCAGTAAATTCTAGACCCTGTTTCACTAAATATCTGTACCCCAAGTTGAATGTTACTACCATGACAACATATGCTATTTAAAGACTTACTTTCTATGTTACTATGGAAATCAACTTGCCAAACATGTGTGTACATGTGCAGCATTGCTTTGTGGAATGTATCCCTTGTTCACAAATTCAGTTATACCTCAGTATTGTCACAGTGCTCTGCTATGGTAAATGTAATATTAGTTTGTACATATGTGTACATTTGTGTACATACAGTAATGATACACAGTGTTTTCCTGACAGGTATGCATGTGATTGTAGCTAATATTACCAATGGATTCCGCCCTACCCTGCCCTGTTGCTGGGGTAGTCAGGTACACGTAGTACAGTCAGTGTGAAAGTATGAAGAGCTGTTGGTGAGTCATGTGACCCTATTGTAATTTGTTGTGCAGCATGTTTTAGAATAACCATGATGACCTTAGCGGGCTAAACAGACGTGTGCTGTTACCTGTGCCTGTGGGTGTAACAAGTTATATGTATCCTTGGTAACTGGGTCACTCAGTATTCGGGTATATAGAATGTTAGACTCAGTAAATCTTGCTGGTTTCCTTCCTCCCTTCCTTCCATCAGCTGATGTGATGTGCTTTCCGGTAGTCTCTGGAAACATCTCAAGTCTCACTGCGTCAGCTTACATGTAGTACAAGTGCATGTTGTGAGATAGTTACAGTTACACTGGCACACTGTACATGTACACTGGCACACTGTACATGTACACTGGCACACTGTACATGTACACTGACACACTGTACATGTACATGTACTGTTATCACCACTGCTTCAGGTTGACTACATGTGTGTCATATTTTATGCGTGATCATCAGATTTGGGTCGGAGTGAATATTTGTCCTGTACAGCCAAATCATGTGAGTGTATACAGTGGACTACATGCTTTTACATGTTCAGTGATGAGTGAACATGCAGGGATGAAGCGTTTTTGTTTTGCAGTATGTTTCATGCTCTTTTATACAGTACCGTGATTCTTCAACATTTTCACATGATTGTAAGGTGTTTAATCAAGCTTATTCTGAAGGCATTATTCTGTGTGGACTGATAAAATGATACTTTTTGTGAAGCCCTGTAATTGGCCAATCCAACAAGTATAGTTTTGCCTCCAAAATCAAATTAAAAACGTGCATAAATTGCACTGGAAACTGCTCTTTCATATATGAAAATATTGAGGAATTAAGGTATGTGTATATTTGGGTGATGTGATCTTCTCTGTATAGGATATACATGCACATGTATTGTATGCACAGGGTATGAATTTATTTATTTATTTATTTGATTGGTGTTTTACGCCGTACTCAATATTTCACTTATACGACGGCGGCCATCATTCTGGGGTGAGAAAACCGAGCACAGGCCGGGGGAAACCCATGACTATCCGCAGGTTGCTGACAGACCTTCCCACGTATGGCCGGAGAGGAAGCCAGCATGAGCTGGACTTGAACTCACAGCGTCCACATTGGTGAGAGGCTCCTGGGTCATTATGCTGGGCTAGCGCGCTAACCACGGAGGCCCCCCACAGAGTATGGAACTGCAAACCATTGATAGCATTTGATACTATATATATATATATAGTACTATGAAGACACAGGGATTTTCTTTGTTAATAATATCAGCTTTTGTATCTGCATATTTATCTCAGTACTTGGAGTGTTTTTGATAAATGTGTTTTTTGAATATGTCACAAAATATGTGCACACAGCATATTGGTAAAACAATCAAACTTGCAAGATAAAAAGCTTATACAGGCACTTATTGATGGAGAGGTTTGCCTAGTTTTTGTTTATATGTGCTTTACATTTAAAACATTTTTGTCACAGGTGGGTGGGAGGCTTGGAGGGGAGGTGAGCTAACACTGTCATCTTTTCCATCAGTACAGCAGCCTATTTTGACATTTTGTGTATGTATTCATCGCCATGTTATTATCCCCTGTTTCAGTGTGTTGAGAAGGGACAGCCATGTCTGACGATTCCTCGTCTTCGTCAGCCTCTGAGGGCCAAGATGGAATCGTTCGTCGCAACTTGTCTGAAACTGTTCTCAACGAGGAGTCACTTGGAAACAAATTTGACCCCTATAAGACCTTAGAGAGGTCACAGTCCGACGCCTCATTGGTCAAGGACTGTAGCGAAGTTCGCTTCATGCTTAATGAAGGCGTGCAAAGCCAAAAGAGCACACACCATGCACGTGTGCATCATGAGAGTCACATCAAGAGAGTCTCAGAATCCTCCAAGGTTTATTATGACCTGTCCAAGGCCAGTGGTGAAGAGGATCCAGAGGCTGGGCTTAAAATACGCCGAGAAAACATGGCCCAAGGATCGGCCTCTGGGGTTAAGTTTTCATTAGAGACAATTCCGCAGAAGGAGGAGTTAAAAATAAAAAGCTCTCACCGCAGTTTATCCAGTGATAGTAATGATTCCTGTAGCGGAAGCACAGAAAACTTGGGTGGGGCATCAAAAGTGTCGTCTCAGGAGAAGTGTCAGAAAACGTACTACACTGCTGCTGTGACGTACTCCCATGGTGGACACAGTTCTGTCCTTGAGCAACAGGCGCAGAAAAAACGCAGCAATTTCAAAGCGCTGATGCAGTCCTCTTCTGCTGTGATGAGGCAAAAAGTGACAGTGTTGGTTAAAACGACAGACTCTAAGACACAGCAAGAAGCAATGAAAGAGATGCTGAACCTGATAGAAAATGCTTGGGCGACGCCTGTGTGCGGGCGCGACCTGGCATATGGCCTAAGTGATGTGATTCGCACTGAAGGCGGGCTGGACATTATCATAAAGAACTGTTCCATGACTAGCGAAAAGGATGAGTGCCGAGATCGTGATCTCTTGAAAATGTCGGCGTTTCTCCTCGATCAGATTATGACGACAGAGAATCGACACCATGTGGTGCAGGTAGGCTTAAAGGGAGTGGTCACCATGGCAGTGCACTTTAAACAGGACACTGAGATGGCTCAGGCGCTCACTGGAATACTGGAGAGCCTGTTTAAACATTCACGAGAGGCGTGTCGTGATGTTTTGCGTCTGGGTGGCTTGGATGTGATCTTATACTGGTGCAGGACGTCCGACTGCACCACGCTGCGACACTGCGCCATTTCGCTGGCTAACTTAGCCATCTACAGCGGCAGGGAAAACCAGCTAGAGATGATCGAACAGAACGTACCGGATTGGTTATTTCCCTTGGCCTTCTCAGAAGACGACAGTGTGAGATATTATGCCTGTTTGGCGATTGCGACTCTGGTGACAAACAAAGAGATCGAGGCAGAAGTGCTAAAGTCAGGAACCATGGAACTGGTTCTGCCCTTCATTTCGTCTCACAAACCTTCTGAGTTCGCGAACTATGACAGCTCCCATGTGCACGGACGCTCCAAATCCTGGCTACGCAGACTGGTACCAGTGCTGTCCAGCAAGAGGGAGGAAGCTCAGTCGTTGGCTGCTTTCCACTTTGCTATGGAGGCTGGAATCAAGGCTAACCAGAATAAAACAGATGTGAGTAAAGATATATCACAAGGAAGTATTCACGGCTTTACATACATATATTTTGAAACCAGTAACAGGTACATGGTATGGATGTCCAAATTTTTGTCTCTGGAATAAGCAAGCAATTTCCTTTTATTTTGTATTCCTTACTTTCTCTTTCCTCATTTGTGTATTTTCTCCTTTGTATACACAATAAAGACAGTTCAGATACTTGGGCCAAACACTGTCCGAAAGACTGACAGTTTGGTTGTGCCTTAAAAAAAGCACAGCGTATACTTTTACATGAAGATGTATTGGAAATACATTACCTTTTGGAATCTGTTGGGAATTACCTGTTGGTACTGGGCCTGTACAGGACCTGTACAAACAAGCACAGATACACATATAAAAACAAAACAGTCCAGGGCTGATCCACAGTACATGTATATTTGCTTATACATGTACAGATGTGGTGAAACTGATATCTTGGCAAATCAAATGGGTGCCCAAACTATTCAGCTGGAGAAAGCCCTGATTGTTTGATCAGGGCAGGATTTGTTTTGAGAGCTTCATGAAAGCGTAGCAACAGCGGCTTTAGGATTCCAAGCACAGCACTGATTGCCAGTGTTGAATGTCTGTGCAAGTAACATGTGTAATATATACATGTCCACAAGTACTTTTAATCACACATCAGGCAATTTACATGCATTTTAATGGATTTAAAGATGCATGTTCATGCACATTTTGTTGTGACCAGGGCAGTCAGTGGACACATACACTCATAGTGCAAAATAATTCAAACCAATCTCACATGTAACTTCTCATTTTGGTTTCAAATGTCACGAGTATGGGAAAGATAGAGAAGCTCTGGGTGGAAGGTTTCAAAAAATAAGGGTAGACTGGAATTTTAGACTTCATACATCACTTCGACACCAATGAAGTAATGAAAGAGTTCCAGTGTCATTTGTAGAACAGGATTGTCACATCGCAGAGGACAGCATTTTCATAACATGCAAACCATTTATTACATGTACATGTGCTTGTATGTAAATGCGTGTGCATGCACATCCAGTTTATGTGTATGTACCATGGTTAAAAAATCTTTCTGTTATTCAGATTATTATATTGTGATATCAAGTTTGAAGTACAAATTCTGGATCAAAACATTGCACCTCTGCAGCCATAGAAATTCTAAACTTTGTTTCCCGATTTACATGCATGTGCCACAATAGATAATGTAAACATCTAATTTAGCTTCCACCAAATGCAGTTATATGCACAGCTTGACATTTTGATGGTGGACATGGGTATACATAAACCTGTCAATCATGAAGTAGTGAATCATAAACATTGATGCTGCACAAACTACAGCGCACGCACAATTGTTCAGTTTGTAGGCTACTGCGGAAATGGGATACTCTGTGATGAAGGTTTGGTTGGACATTTGTGTTGCACAAGAGAGTGTTGTACATCTGTACACTGTACACAGCCAACATGTACACGTACTGAGTAGATACATGTACATGTATGTGTACATATTGGACACATACAGTACACATGCAGTACATGTACAGGTACGTGTACATGTGAAGTGTATTTGAACAGTGTAGCAATTAGTCTGAAGTAACATTCATGGAGTATACATGTACAGGTATATATTTTAAATTCTTTGGAGGTGCATCTACATGTTGGATATACAGTGTGTACAAATATACATGTATATACCCGTATATGTACATGTATGTATGTACAGTATAATGTATATTGTATTCCTGTACGTGTACATGTATGTACAGTATAATGTATATTGTATTCCTGTACATGTACATGTATGTACAGTATAATGTATATTGTATTCCTGTACATGGTCATGTATGTATGTACAGTATAATGTATATTGTATTCCTGTACATGTACATGTATGTACAGTATAATGTATATTGTATTCCGGTACATGGTCATGTACATGTATGTACAGTAAAATATATATTGTATTCCTGTACATGTACATGTATGTACAGTATAATGTATATTGTATTCCTGTACATGGTCATGTATGTATGTACAGTATAATGTGTATTGTATTCCTGTACATGTATGTACAGTTTAATGTATATTGTATTCCTGTACATGTACATGTATGTACAGTATAATGTGTATTGTATTCCTGTACATGTATGTATGTACAGTATAATGTATATTGTATTCCTGTACATGGTCATGTATGTATGTACAGTATAATGTATATTGTATTCCTGTACATGTACATGTATGTACAGTATAATGTATATTGTATTCCTGTACATGGTCATGTATGTATGTACAGTATAATGTATATTGTATTCCTGTACATGGTCATGTATGTATGTACAGTATAATGTATATTGTATTCCTGTACATGGTCATGTATGTATGTACAGTATAATGTGTATTGTATTCCTGTACATGAACATGTATGTACGGTATAATGTATATTGTATTCCTGTACATGTACATGTATGTACGGTATAATGTATATTGTATTCCTGTACTTGTATGTACAGTATAATGTGTATTGTATTCCTGTACATGTACATGTATGTACAGTATAATATATATTGTATTCCTGTACTTGTTCATGTACGTGTGTATAAACCATTTTGTCTAGCCCAGGTGTGCAATGTTTGATGACATCCTGTAGCTGATTCTGAATGACTGTTAGACTAACATTCATGTTTGATAATTACAGCACTGAAAGCTCACATGTATACATGTCAACATGTATTTTAAAAACCACTTGCTTGAACTGTTTTTGCAGATATTTTATGATATAGGAGCAATAGAACCATTGAAGAAGTTGGCCAGCAGTCCTAATGAAACTGCGTCCAAGCTGGCAGCGGAGGCTCTTCAGATTATCGGGGAGCGAGTGCCCCATCAGCTGAAGCAGCAGGTGCCCGTGTGGACAGTGGATGATGTGGTCTATTGGGTATCCCAGGTGGGTACATGTACATTCAGTGATGTATCTGTGATGTATGGGGTGGGGGGGAGCAGAGGTGGGCGAGGGAGCAGGGTGGTTGGGGGGGCAGAGGTGGGGGGGGGTGACGTGGTGTGTTGTGGGTAGACCCTGGAAGCCCTTTTCACAAAATGTCCTTAGCATTTTTTTCATAACTTTCCATTCAAAATCACATATAGATGTTGTACAAATTAAGAGCACAACATTTACGTGTACAAAGAAAGTTATGAGAAAAAATCATTAAAATCATCATTAAAAAAAAGGTAAGTCAACCCTATCAGAAAAAATCAAGTTCTTTCTGTGGGGATTTCTTTTATTTTTTTAGGAGGGTTGTCAGGTTACCTGCAATGAACATGTTTTTAATGAAGGTCAGGTGGGAAGAAACGGTGGTTTCCATACTCCATACAGTGTCGCTCTCTACTTTTGCTTTACCAACATCACCAACAGCAAATTTTGGTACTAAAATCTTGAACAATGCCCAGGTCACTGGGGTCATGGTGATGAGGCAGGAAGTGAAGTCAGAAACCACTAAAACTCTGACTCAACCTCTGTTTCTAATATTACATTATATACATATATTTTCTTTATCTTAAGGATTCATAAGGTGATTCTAAAGGACACCTGAACCATATTTAAAGATGAATGCTTATTAAATAGTTCCGCGCGAGGAGACCAAGGAGGCTGAGCCTAAACAAGCCTACATGTTAAGGAGGCTGAGCCTAAACAAGCCGACATGTCAAGGAGGCTGAGCCTAAACAAGCCTACATGTCAAGGAGGCTGAGCCTAAACAAGCCTACATGTCAAGGAGGCTGAGCCTAAACAAGCCTACATGTGCCAAACAGGCCTCAAAGGTCAAGCTGTCTAATAGTGGCAGTGGTGTAAAGCAATCGTAGAGAGCTCCACATGCACTGTGAGGAGTATATGTAGTTTCACTGAGGATAACATAAAATTCTTGCTGGTCCACTTTGTACTGTGTAATTCTTCGTAACTTGGCCTATGTTTTCAGACATTTGCAATATTGAGTGGGCATGGACCGTTGCTCTTGCTTTTCACCATTTTGAGAATTCATCTTTATATTGATCTGCGTTTCTGTTTATTGTTGATACATATTGAAAAGACGCCGTATATGTGTATACATCCTATTCTTATCATTGCAAAATTAGGGAATGTGAAATTTTGCATTTGTGGCTGTTTGTCTCTTTCATATGGGCCCTTTTTGATGACAGTTCTTGGTAAGTGACTGGTACATGTATCATTTATTCATCTCCAGTATTTGTGAATGGGATTGCTTGTTTAGCCTGCCATGGAGCACACAAGTCTGGCTGTTTGGCACTCGCTTCACTTGTTTAATATATTCATTTGCTCCCCCAGTATGTAGCCATGAATTTGCTGTTATTCAGTCTTCAGTGTCTACTTTCCCTTTTTGAAGACATGAATTTTCCTCCCCTGCAAGTATCTCTTTCCATAAAGTGTTGGAATGTTGGCAAGATTCAGAGATCTTGTCATATGATATTTTAGACTGACAGATTGAATGCAAGCTTCATGCTTGTGGCAAATTTTACAATGAAGGTCAATAGTCCAAAGGATGTAAACGAGAAGAAAGATTGCAAAATAAGTTGAATGATAAATAAAATGTAATTATTGCATATGGATACCTACACTGAATGCAAAACTTCAAAGGGAAGATGAATACAATGTTCCATAATTTTTGAAGTGTAAACCTCTAATTTTGAATCTAATGGATGTGCACAGCATGGATAGGAACAGTTTCAAATACTAGTAAAACAAAGATAATCAGGTAATCAATTATTTCTTCTGTGGCATTGATTTTTGCCACAGTGGATAAGTTTTAGGGAGATTTTTGTTATAATTAGGGTAGTGTGATACATGTATGTTTCTTGGAGAAGGTCAGAATGTTTAAAATATCCAAATTGTCAGCCTGATGACCACATCAGAATTTTGGCACAGAAGAAATCATCCAACCATAAAGTGTAAATTTATTAGTTTTCAGTTTTTTCACTGGGTAATTAAAAAGAAAAAAGAAAATCATCTAGTATGTCTATCCTAATGTGTGAATTTAGTACATGTAAGTTATAAAGAAAGAAATAGGGGAGATAACTATTCCCTGTTCCTGGTGTATTATTACATCAAAGGGAGGTAACTGTGAGGACTTCCCACCCTGAGGCGATGACCAGAAGAGGTATCAGTATTAATAATAAGTTGAGACACAGGCACTGTTTTGCTTTTACAACGAAAAAATGTCCAATGTCACATTTCTCAAAGTGATAAGTGAATTACCAGTCAGCCTGATCATTTTCACCCATAGTATCATAATACCTCCAAGACAATTCTGTTCAAAGACGTCATTCTGAGGTTGATTGACAAAATTACACTTATTGTGGAGCTCTTACACTGAGCAATCCAACCAATGTATTTGTTTCTCCAAAGTCGACTTAAAATGTTTATAAATTACACTGAAAGTTTGCTCTTGCTTATGTGAAAAGGTTGAGGAATGTACCTTAACATAACAAACTAATTTGGGAACACCACGTGATTTTAGAGCAACCATTCAATCTGTCAAGTCAGCTAAATGCAGTGCTTGGATAAGATCCTTTCTTGATTGTTCTTAGCAGAGAATGCAAGCAAGCTCTCACACCATGTACCAAGAAGTGTCCGGCTACATCTTACATGTGCTGTATGTTTTCATTTGCATCCCTCGTTTTCTTCAGTTTCATTGGCTGTTCTTTTCTCTGTATCTTTGTGTAGTCATACTCTGCTCATCATTAACAGGCTTCGTTTTCCTGCTTAATTCTGGTTCCAAGTTCTGTTTAAATATGAATACAATGAATTCTATATTTGCATGAGTTTCTGTGCTGAGTTTGTATACATGTACAACTATATTGAAGTATAGTTATTAAACCACATGTTTCGTATGCTGGTACATGTGTCTAATTAGAATCAGATTATACGTGTAAAATGCTACCCTAACAACAAGATGTACATGTACAAAGTATACTGAGGATGAGTGAATTGATCTAGACTCACAGTGATCTCTTAATGGTGCAAGACACTTTGGGGCAGCCACATCACTGCGGACACAGTGATCTCTTAGTGGTGTAAGACACTTCAGGGCAGCCACATCACTGCCAACATGGTGATTTCTTAATGGTGTAAGACACTGCGGCACGGCCACACCACTGCCGACACAGTGATCTCTTAATGGTGTAAGACACTTCATGGCAGCCACACCACTGCCGACACAGTCATCTCTTAATGGTGTAA
The DNA here is from genome assembly GCF_032854445.1 of Liolophura sinensis. Classification (NCBI taxonomy): domain Eukaryota; kingdom Metazoa; phylum Mollusca; class Polyplacophora; order Chitonida; family Chitonidae; genus Liolophura; species Liolophura sinensis. The sequence continues at coordinate 19,903,876 of NC_088304.1, forward strand.
GACACTTCAGGGCAGCCACATCACTGCCAACATGGTGATTTCTGAATGGTGTAAGACACTTCAGGACAGCCACACCACTGCCGACACAGTCATCTCTTAATGGTGTAAGACACTTCAGGGCAGCCACATCACTGCCAACATGGTGATTTCTTAATGGTGTAGGACACTGTGGCACAGCCACACCACTGCCGACACAGTGATCTCTTAATGGTGTAAGACACTTCAGGACAGCCACACCACTGCCGACACAGTGATCTCTTAATGGTGTAAGACGCTTCAGGGCAGTCACATCACTGCCGACACAGTGATCTCTTAATGGTGTAGGACACTTCAGGACAGCCACATCGCTGCCGACACAATGATCTCTTAATGGTGTAAGACACTTCAGGACAGCCACATCACTGCCGACACAGTGATCTCTTAATGGTGTAAGACATTTCAGGGCAGCCACATCATTGCTGACTCCTATATGTTATGTATGTTACAAGTGTTGCATGTGCGTAGCTGCAAGCGCCAGAGCATCACAACTGCTCACATGATACCTTTAAGTTTGGGGCGTTCTCAGGTACCTGGCACATGAAGGTGGTTTTGTCCAGGCTCTCTGTAGTAAACCTGACAATTGTCACATATAGTATGAGTCCAAATTTCTTGTATATTACATTACACGTGAATACAATAAATAAATTAATATTGTTTTGTGCGGAAACTCAGGGCTGAAAGTATATACTTAATAGGTACATGTATGAATATATCAGGTTCAGGCTGTTAGTGTGGCAGATTTTACATATAATCGTGTGGTCTTAATTGGATAGCTTGTACCGGTGCATGTGTTTGAGTGGAACGTGTGTGTGTTGCAGGGAATTATTGTGTGACCTTATATAAGCTCTTGTCTTGCAGAATTTAACCAGTTGTCTGGCATTGTCAGTCTTATATATACATTTATTTATACATTTACATTAGCTGTAGCATGTGGATTATTGATGTCCTAGAAGAACGTGTACTGGAATAATATTCAAAGTGACACCAACTGAGAAGAAAACCAAACAGCACATTAAAGATAATATTTTCTGAAATTGTTGATAAATTTACACACATGTAGTGGTTCTGGATGACTATTTTTGCTGGTGCCCGCATTATCATGGACAGCCCCCTCCAGGGCTAACATGTACTAATGACTTTCAGATTTTCTGCATAGAAGCAATATCCTGTTGACATGCTGCCGTTCAGTGTCTGTTTACAGGACACATTCTCTCCTGGCTGACTTTGCTTGCTTACCTCCCTTGCAATATTATCAGCAAATTATCCTATTAAGATTAGTTTGATTCATTTATTTGATTGGTTTATTTGTTCATTTATTTGATTGGTATTTTTTGCTGCACTGAAGAATATTTTCATAAATGACCGCGAAACTGGGCAGAAACTTGTGGAATCCTGTGACCATCCGCAGGTTGCTGACAGACCTAATGTTAAAAATCCATGAAAGTGTGGAAAAAAGGAAAGAAGAACTGGCAGCAAACATGTAATAATTTTATAAATAAGTTCTGAATGTGAATGTTGTTTTTTTGTGAGTTATAGACATGGACATATTTTACAGTGCTGTATATGCGCACATGATAAATGTGTAGGGTGAATCTGTTTGGCTCAGTTCTGTCTGTCTGTTGACAGCTCTGATTGATTTGAATCTAAATGCACACTTAATACAACCACATACAGATATAGTACTTACAGTCCCACCATGTGATCAGTCTGATATTCTGCTGCCATTGTAGAGCTCACCAACTTTCCACAAAGGTACATGTATCTCACATAAAATCCAAAAAACGTACCTTTTTATTTTACGATGTTGCATCACTGAAATATTGCAGTTGAAAACCACGCACTGTGAGAAAATGTGAGGCACCGTGAGGCACCACCATGTTATCAAGTAAAGAGCTCACTTGTTTCTGTTGAGGTCATTAAAAGATTTGCTTTCCCTTAAACAGGTCTGGTGAACCCCATTATAAAGAGTGGCTTTGTTGCAAGATGACTGTCACTGTTTTGACATGGTGCAGCATTTTTGTGGCCACCATTGTACATGTGTAGCATTTTTAAACACATGTACAAGTAATGTGTCAATCTACATTTATAATAAGGTAAAGCAGCAAGCGAGTAAATAAACTGAAACATCTGTGTTGTTACTTGAAGGTTGGGTTTGAGGAGTTCGCAGACGAGTTCCAGGACTGCCACGTTGATGGTGACCTTCTCCTCCTGATGACAGACATGGATCTCAAGGACAGTGTTGGAATGGTCAAAAGTATCACCAGGAAACGGTAAGGCTTAGTCATAAACGGCCTCGGAGCTACCAGTTCTCTTACCAAGGATGCAATGGGGTTTTTTTTGTTTTTTTTTCCTTCTCAGCCCTTAGGGTTAAGGAGTATTGTCATGGCCCTGATCGTCTGTCTGGTTGTCTGTCCATCTGTTTAAATTTTTGTTGTAGGGACAATGATTTTAACTAAGAAAAGTGTTAAATTTTATGTAAAATATAAGTATTTCTTGAAAAGTAAATTAATTTCAAGATGCAAAGTAAGGAAATGATGCTAACGGGTAAAATTCCATGTAATTCATTCTTATTTTCATCATTATGCCTTCATGTTATTTGGAAGTCTTTTTGAAGGAGACGAGTCCATGTATACTTTAGGTCAATGGAGTAGCATTTAATACCAATATACAATACTCTAGTGTGTATCATATGGATTGAAATGAAAATGTCACCTGTATACTGTATAAATTTCAATAGTTTGAGAAAATTTATATTTTACATATATTTACATTTAATATTTATGGATAAAACATTGTTTTACAAAAGAAAATTTATCTCATTTTCAGATTTCTACGGGAACTTATGGATTTAAAAATTACAGCCAGCTACGCATCATGTGATCAAACAAAGCTTGATGATTGGTTGATCAGTGTAGATAAAGAGTTTTCCATCTACACGTATCAGATGCTACAGAGTGGTGTAGATCGGGATCATTTACGCTGGCTTACAGATGAGAATCTCCGGGAAGACTGTCAAATCAAGAACGGAATCCACCGCAGAAAAATCATGGACAGTATTCGGGGTGAGAATCTGGGGAGAAAATATAGCATAAAAACTGACCCTCTGTTTGTCAATTGTTCTGTACAAGTGCTTCAGTGAGGCAGGCCGAGCTTTATCAAGGGAGGTAATTCTAAGAATATATTACTTTGGAATCATGCGTGATCATTGAGGAGTATAGTCCCTTGGATGCGTGTTTGATGGCAATTCTTCACTTTGAAGTGAGAATTTCCTTGTAAACTTTGTTTATGGTATCATGAATTACATGATCTGTGTAATCTTTTTATGTATGAAACTTTTCTTCAGTTTGAAACATTTTCACGGTGTAATATATAAATATAGGGAGAAACTTACTGGTTCTTAGTTTGTTTAGAGTGCCTGTTTAAAACCATCTGCCAATAATACACATGCTAACGTTGACAGCTTATGGTAATATATTTATATTATATACACTGTCGTTGTGTGAATGGGTGTGCTTTGGAGAGTGTTTGCACAGAAAGTTCACTTCTCACTAATTCTATCTAGGTCTAACATCACCAGTTTTCCCCAGTTACTCCTGTGACCCAGAAGGGGAGAGCACCATCCAGAAATGTATAGACGTCTTCATCAGCTACAGACGCTCCAATGGGTCTCAGCTAGCCAGGTATTGTGTGAAACTCAGTTATCCGTGTGTACATGTATGGGCTCCTGAGGTGCATGCGCTAGTTTGTGCGCTGTAACTCTACCTAACAGGTTGATATATAAGCTGTATCTACCTCCTGGCCGGGGGAATTTTATTTTAGTCTAGTCGCAGAAGTAACCTTTTTGACTTTGGTACAAAAAATCTGCCTGGTTCAGTTTGTTAATCTGAGGTTGACTTTGAAACCCAGTTAGATGTTGAATGTGTAATGATTGTTTCTAATTGGCCTTTGGTTTCTGTGTAATAACCACAGCAAAAAATATTGTTTGTCCCTTGCTTATAAATTCAGCCATAATTTCAAAACAAGGTGTCTAATTTCCAGCTTTTCACATGCAATAACTTCTCCAAACAATATGGTCCACTGTTGATAAATTCAGCCAGAATGTCTGATTTCTTATTTTGTCTCTACTTTGTTAGTTTAGTCAGAATAGGCATTCATATACTCTCGTGGCTTAAACTCAAGCTGGTGTTGGTAAATTTTGTTGTACAGGCTCATTTTGTGGTCCCTCAGATTAATTGTGAAAAGCAGCTTACTTCATGCCTACCTTTTTGCATACATGCATTTAGCATGGGATCTGTGTTGTGTGACCTCTCTAAGTATTTCTTGTTTTCGCAGCTTACTGAAGGTGCACTTACAGTTACGAGGCTTTTCAGTATTTCTTGACATAGAACGCCCTGAGGGCTGGTAAATTTGATGAGGGGCTGTTGAAATGGGTGAGATCTGCCAAACACTTCATCCTGGTCCTCACACCGAATGCCCTGGACCGCTGTGTCGGAGACGAGGACTGTAAAGACTGGGTGCACAAGGTTAGGAGACCCTCTCATTTCTATACTCTCAGGTATATACAGGAGAGCCTGATAGAACTCCTGTACTACTGTGACCCTAAGGTCTTATTTACGCGTTGTACGTTGTTATTCAAGCATATTTCAAGGGAGAGGGTTGGGGGGTGGGGCTCAGTTGGTTAGCTCGCTACTGCAGTGTTGACCCAGCAGTGTCCTCACCAATGCGGTTGCTGTGAGTTCAAGTCCAGCTCATGCTGGCTTCCTCTCCGGCCGTACGTGGGAAGGTCTGTCAGCAACCTGCGGATGGTCATGGGTTCACCCACCATAACGCTGGCCGCTGTCGTATAAGTGAAATATTCTTGAGTACGACGTAAAACACCAAACAAATAAATAAATAAATATTTCAAGGGCATTATTCTGTGCAGACTGAAAATTATACTTTTTGTGAAGCTTGGAAATTGACCAACTCATGTTGTTTTGTCTCTAATCAATTGAAAAATGTGCACAAATTCCAATGAGGGTTTCTCTGTCAAGTGTGAACAGGTTGAGGAATTTGGGTATGTAAATATACACAAGTTCATGCAGTGATAACATTGGTTTAGATCTCACTTTGCAACTCAAAGATTTTATTCTAAAAATGTTTTCATGAAAAAGGCCTTATTGAACAGAGTTAGTTTGGCTTTATAGATTTAGCCGTAAGTATTAAGTCCAACCATGAATGGCAAATACTTCTTGTCCCCAGATATGATGGATGTTCACTGTTTGCAAACTTTTCTATGGATTTTCACCTAATAATGCCCAATCACATCTACGACCTTGTGCACCCAGTCTTCACTCAAAGTTTCTTACCTTCTAATGCACATATATCTCCAAAGGACATACGAATATATGCATTTTCAGTAGAGCAAAGATATTCTCTGGCTTCCTCTGGTATAAGGTTCCTCTTTTGCCCAGTGGTTAGCATGCTAGTACAGCCTAGTGACCCAGGGGCCTCTCACAAATGAAACTGCGGAGATCCACTCGCTGGCTTTCCCTATGTGGGAAGGTCTGTCAGCAACCTGTGGATGGTGGTAGGTTTCCATTTTCCTCCTACCGCTAAGTGAAATATTCTTGTATATGGCATGAAACACCAGTTAAATCAATAAATCCACCAGTGTAAAGGTATCAGTTTACAAAAGATGAAGGTGTGATCTTCTTGCATTTTATCCACAGTTGTAGACTGTTGTAAGCTGATTTGTTGGTGGTTTTATAAGTTGTTATGTATTAGCTGTGTAGCCTGTCTGACTGTGGTTATCTCCCCTTACAGGAGGTGGCAGCTGCCCTAGATGGAGGTTGTAACATTGTCCCTCTTTACTCTGACTTCCATTTCCCCCCTGCGGAATCTCTGCCTGAGGATATACGATCTATATGCTCTTTCAATGCAATCAGGTAAGATTTTCACTTTAGTTGTTCATTTGGATTGGTGTTTAATGCCAGAAAAAGGTAATTTTCACCCACTTGATTGTGGCAAGTTTTGAGCGTTGCAGAAAACCAGAGTGGGTAGTGTAAACCACCAACCTTTGACAAATTACTTATGAACTTTTACAGAAGTGGTAAGAAGTAGTACAAGCTTGGTCACCTTGTAATGACATATGACTATGTAGAACTAATCTATCAGGTTAATAAAATTATGAGTACAATGACTTAGAGTTCTTACAAATTTGGTTGCTATGGGTTCAAATCCAGTTCATGCTGGCTTCCCCTTTGATATCATCTTTTAAATGAAGTATTCTTGAGTATCGCATAAAACGCCAGTTACATAAAAAGTCAGTAAATTAAGATGTGTCATTTGTTTTTTTTTTGTTTTCAGATGGATCCATGATTATCAGGATGCCTGTGTGGATAAACTGGAGTCTTTTCTGCGAGGGGATTACGATAGCGTCAATGCCTTGTCCCCTCAGATAATGACGCAGGCGCCGTCGTACGGAGACAGTTCCCACGGAATGCCCTCCAAGCCGATGGAAAACGCATGTCCCAATAACACATCATCATAAAACATGTTACCTTAGGTGAAGTTACGAATTGTGATAATATGCTGAAGTAAAACAAATTTCATACATATACAAGTGTTATTGCATGTAGCTTTATTTTGGAAAGACGAAATGGTTTATAAATGTATATTAGGTCTCGGAACCCCCATCTCCACCCACCCCCACCCCCACCCACAGCAATAATTTACTTTCAATTTGAAACCTTTATATAAGGTTGAAGATACATATATTATTTTGTCTTGACCTTCCATAATATGATTGTTTGGGTTTCCAGTAATGTTTGGGTTTCCCCTTTATGGGGTAAACATGGCATTTTTTTTGTGTTGTTTGTTTGCTTGACATTTATGACCACTGTGCCTAGCTTCCTGGTCAGATTGAGGTATGGTAAAAGTCCCACTGCGTTGCTGGCCATTTTCCCTACGTCTCTTTTGTGGTAGGACCTTCCAAGCGCTTAGACCGACATATACCGATACATATGCAGCCCTCCTGATTTGTAAACCACATGTCCATTGTCTCCATTGAAGCGAGTTTCCATTTCTTTGTATCCAATCAAATCCAAGATTGTATGATTCAGATTTGAAATTTAGTCTATGACCCCACAGGACTTCAAAGGAACTCCTTTTATGGGGAAACGTGATCATTTATAATGATAGGTCATTGTCTGAAGTAGGGTTGATCCAGATTCAGTATGGCTTCTTTATTATCCTGTGACATGTCAGGCTATAAATTCTTCAGGAACTTCATGTAGGGTGTCTTCAGTTTTTCTAACTTTCTCATGCACTGAAGAAAACAATTCAGCATTTGAATGCCATTTGATGGGACAATTTCCATTACTGTTTATATACATTCCCATGTTGAACTTCCTGCAATAATCCTGCTGGAAATAAGCAAACTTGTCAACAAACTGGCGCCACGTAAAGGCGGATGAATAATTCAGAATCAAGCGTTCTGTGTCGCTTCAAAAAATTTTGAGAAAAAAAAACTTTATGTGGAGTACAGTAATTGAGAACATCTCAGTTAGTACATCTACATCCAGGGATGAGAAGTTTCATCTGGTTTTTACGGAACTCAGGATTTTCAGAGTATTTTATCTTTGGCCAAAATGGCCAAAACTATTTGTTTTGCTAATGGAGGTCAGGTAGTAGAAGAAGTTTATACTCATCTTCATGCAAAAGATTTTCTTCCTGTAAGATTAACTTCCTATTAAATAAAGCATTACTTGAGACAATCCATCCAAACCTTCCAACACTGATCAGGGCCCACTTTCACAAAACTTCACAGAACTCTTTTGTAAATTTTCTTGTAAGTGATGTAACCTTATGGAAACATAACCTGCACGTCTTATGACAAAAGTTATGAGAAATATGACTGACAAAGTTTTGTGAAAGTCATCCCAGAGACTTGCCTGCCAGCTTCCTCACAATTCCCGCCCCACCCTTAGGAACTCATCTTGAAGAAGTCAATGTAACTTCCTGGAAATTTTTATAGAGATGTACAAGTCTGAAGTCTGAAATACCCCAAACGAGTCTCAGTCAGAAATATTTTCTGCTACAATTTGTTAAACACACAAACCTGTCTCAAACTTTTTTTTTTGCACACATTGTAAATTCTTGTGATTTCACATTGACCTCTGGAAACAGTCTCAGAAATTAACAGCTGTATGTGTTGAGAAGATCAGATCATTTTGTTTTTGTTTCTAATCTGAAAAATTTGGTACATGTGCATCCCTTTACAGAAGTTCAGGTATATGTTTTTCGATTTATCTTTAGCATGTAACATTTACGAATCATCCTGGAAAGTTGTGTGAAGTGAGTGTACAGTGACTAAAGGAAGCAGTTATTGACGGCCCTCTGTTAAACTTCGCATGCTAAGTTTCTTAATAGTCAGTAATCTTTATTGAAGGTAAGTTTGTAGATTTTTTTTTTTTCTGTAAAAAGCCATATCAAATGAAGTTTTATTTTTTGTGTGTGTTATACGATAAATGTAGATGATTTCCATTACCATCAATATGTTGATATTCTGGTATTATGATAAAATCAAAAGTCTCCTCCTCCCCCCCCCCCCCACACCTACCCCACACAGCGGCATTTTGAAGTAGTGCATTAGTGTCTTTATTTTGTACAAGTGTAGCACATATCATTGAATGCGTACATAATCAGCAAACACCAGTAATCAATGGGTGCTTTTTAAATTTGCATTGACTAAAACATGTTTTATAAGATTTTGTAGCATCTCCTAGGCGGCCTTAATAAGCTATAGTGATTAAGCAAACTCTTTCAGTCTTTGGCTTGTCAATGGTGTAGTCCATTTAGGGAAACTCAGTGTGCTATTTTAAAATTCTAACATTTATCATAAAACCGAGTATAAGCAAATGAAAAAACATATATACAAACAAATAAATGATGAAAACAAACTAAGTTAATAAAAAGTTAGTGCATGTTTTGAGAATTAACTTGAAAAAATCTACATCAGTCATGTTCCCTGTAAATATTTTAACAGTTTTGAGAATGTTAGATCGGAGGGAATTGTTCATTGCAATCAAAGTTTTTACAGTTAATGTATCCGCAAAGATGTGAAATATGTAATGCAAGACTGTTAAATGGAGTAGGGTACCTTTTCCATTGCTACAGCAACTTTCGAGGCCCGAGCCAGATGGCCCATTATTCTCCAGTAATACTAGTCACCTGTTTGCCCCTAAGAAAAACATAGCCCAGTTACTTTCGTGGGTGTAATGACGAGTTAAAACGATAGTCTTCAAGATTAAAATGAGTTGGAAATCAGCCAGATTTACTAAGGAAGAAGTTTGAAACTTATGGCATGTTTTTATTTTGGCTTTTTTCGAAGAATCACATAGATGCAGTGTATGGATGAATGACAGAAGTTGCACGTTTGAATGCATCTAAATGAAAGAGAAATGATTGTATTTAGCCTTTCAGATCGAGGATTCAGTTAACTTCATGAGTACAGATATTTTATAGAATTTTCTTAGCTTCACACAAAGGTGGCCTTAGTAAGCTTATGACTGGAATAAACAAATTCATGGTGTGAAATTCATGTAAGTGGAATTCAGGCTTTAGTGCGAGAATTCCATGTTCTCAGATTGGTTCGCAGCTATGTCAGTCTTGTCATTTTGAAGACAATTCACTGTGAGAAACAGGCTTTTGCATTAAATAAAGTGTTTCAGAATCTGTCCATTTCTTTGACATACAAGACATTACCGCAGTAAGATGTATGGTTCATCATCAGTGAAGATGTAGGAAAAATTGGTGTATTAACATAAAAAAACATATTTATTACATCATGGAAGTAAGAGTTTTTTTTAGCCATGTTTTTAACCTAATATTTTAAACTCAACTATAAAGTTACGGTAATCATTGTGGGTGATAGTGAAGTTTATCCGTCTTAGATGTTTTAAGGTCTGTTTGAAAAAATTCCTGTCAGAAAAAGAGAATTTCAGCGCCAAAAGTACGACCTCCATTTGTCTCAGAAGTGCATTCGCCCTTGGAATTTGTAGGGAAGATTCAGCCTATAAGCCCAAATAATGTTGTGATTATGAACGACCCACCAACGCCACCCATTGGCTAACAGTGGTTGCACCAGACGTGCATTGCCGAATGGTTGGGAGTGTATTAAAGACTTGTATGTTCATCATCATGGACTACAGTATTATAAGTGATATGTGTAATGTGAGACCTTCACTCAACTGTGCTTTACTGTATTTGACATAAGATTTTAAACATTGACTGTAACAAAAAAAAATTACCCATTTTCTCTGATTCGGAGGGTTTTATTAATCGGAGAAAGATGGTTTAGGGTTGTGTGGATTGTAGGTTTACGTCTTCTTAGGAAAATGTGAGTTTTAGGATCAGAAGTAATATTTTATGACCCTTATTTGTCTCATGGCGAATATTTAGAGCAAATTTTCCATATTTAAATCAATTGTATAATAATATATTGGGTAACAGTTTTTTTTCTTCTGATTTTGTCAGATTGTATGAAAGTTTTACCCAAACATTATGATTACTTCAATAGTTGTGCAATTTATAATAAGCTTTGTTTTATTAGGGTATAGTATGTGTTATAATAAGATTCTGTTATATACAATATTCCACAAGTGTTCGAGAAAATTGTTTTGAAAAAGACTGGATAGATTATTGATCTGTATTCTGACTGAGCGAATATTTACTGTTTTTGTTCTCTCTTGAGATCAATGCCATATTTTATATGTGCCGTGTGTTTTTTGGACTTGCTCGCTTTTAAATGGCATCTCTTGGTAGCCTTAGTCGTTAGAAACTTGCTATCATTTGTTTTACAGATTATATATTTTTTTGCTTCATATGAGTACGCATAATTGTAATTATTTGACCAGATGTAATTATCAGCCAAATTTCGGGTATGATGCCGGATATACGCTGTGTGCCTGACCACCAGATTCTTTTGGCTACACTGTTTTATGAAACATATGTATCTGTAAACCCAAATTCTCCTCATATTTAGCACAGATCTTAGTAGTGCTGAAAGCAAGGAATTACATTTCTCTCGCGGCTTTTTGGAAAATTAAAGGTATGAATATCATTTTCGTTAGATGGACAACCCATGTGAAAAAAAAAGGAACTAATTATTTCTTCTACAATTACATGTGTAGTGTCTGGAAAGAGCAGACAAAGTGTCTCAAAAAATTAGAGTAGTATGATCGACTAGCATTCATAGCAGAGTGTGAAGAGAAAAATCCTGAAAAGGTATAGGATATCGCAACTTGTATACATTATTTATACCAGGACTCGAGTCTATAATTTCCGAGTTAATATTTGCGTATAAGAATAATGTATTAATCTTTATCTTAAATATCATTATGGTGAAAGGTCCTGTTTATACGGTGTCACCATGAGTATGTATGTGATGCACCTAGTTATTTATTGTTACCACCCGTAGTCCTCTGCTGTACCACGAATAGTCCTTTGTGGCGCCATCTTATACACTGTTACAACACGAGACTGAATACCATCTTATACAGCATTGCCGTGGACAGACATCTGCAGTACCGTCTTATACATCATTCTCATTCATAGGCCGCTGCAGTACCATTTTATACGCTGTTGTCTTGAATAAATCTCTGCTGTACCATTTTTGTCGTTTTATTCAATATACCATATCAGTACCGCTTTATACATTATAGGCCTCTGCAGTACCATTGTATACATTATTGTCATGAGTAGTCAGTAGCATGTACTACGAATTATACACAGAGCCATTGGCAGTTCTCTACAGCCACGTATTATCATTCATACATCCGTTTCATTGATGTTGATAAAATGATTTTAGGTTTAAATTCTCAGCTGTGTATCACACTGCGGCCCTAGTCTAGAAAATTTATAATTGAACTTAATTTGTAAGAGGGCATAAAGTACCTACAGTATCTATATTCGACCTCATACATGTATCACAAGACAAGCTTTAGAGCAGTCAAATGGCCAAGAAAAATGAACTCATCCGTGAAGATGTTCATTTGTGCTGTGTTTATTAACTGAGCATGCTTATGTAGAGCTACACAGAGTGTACACCTGATGTTTTGTTACTTTGTATGTTTCAGTACGAAGCCAAAATGAAAAACATATTTATTTATTTATTTGTAGACAGTTAAGCGTATTAGCCTTTGCATTTTTAATTGCTGACATGTATATTAAATTTTACAACCAGAACTGAGAGTGAACTGGTCTGTGTTATTATTTAAATACTTTGGCATTTTGGACCAACCTGGCAGAAAAGACTTATCTTTTCTTCTGTAAGTCCCCCAACGCTTATTGGGGTAGCAGGATCAAATCCAGTTAAAGATAGTGTGGCTCCCGGAGATCGATATGGCCCAGGGATAAGATTTGCCCTTTTGGAGTTAAACATCACATGACCACGCCTTGACTAAGACTTGCAATTCCAGGCTAGAGTGAAAACAAGAGATATTTATTTGAGCAAGTCTGTCTGTCTGGTAGACTTGGGTCTCCTAGCAGTAACTGTGGCAAATATTGTCCGATTTTGATATCATTTTGTGTTACCGTTTCCTCCGATCAATTCTGAAAAACGTCGGTATCCATGTTTTGCATATTTAACGCTTTGATTCATTTATCTCTCGTTGCTTTCCAGGCAATAACCGTCTCAAATTTTTGTTCCGTTTTTTTTTTGTTCCGTACTTAGTACCGGTACGCAAATTCGTATGGTGGTCCTCAGAGGATGTTTCAAAACCTCGATCTTAACTGCATGTATAAGTTCTAAAATATACATTTACATGATGCGCTTGTTTCAGCTATTCTGGACACTCTAAACACGCTCGACATTTTTGTGTCGTGAAATATATCATGACGTGTTTAAAACACTTGCCAACTAAAAGCATGTAAACTGTTTATAATCGCCTGTAAAACACCTCTGCCACATGACACTTCCTTTCCTTCAAGATTTAGCCACTTGGTAGCCTACAATAAAACACGTAGAAAGTGTTTTGCTTCTACAAAAGTGTTTTACAACATGGTATGCTCTATGACTACACGCCAGAATTAAGCTCGTAGATGTTTGCTCCATATGTATTGATTTTCTTTTGATTGCACTTGAAAACCTGATGTAAAGCGCACTCAGTGTTGCACCATTGCACCGGAAATGCACTTACTAATCGCTGTTTGCGTTGTATGGAAGCCGGATGAGGGCGTCTCGGCCCGGGCTCCGCGCCCCGCGGTACGAACATAGAGTACATCGCACGTGAACGATACCGTCCTCGTGCCGCGGGCCTTGACCACGTAATGTTCAGAATTTTTAAATATCGTCTGAGTATAAAATGCTTAAGAGCTATGTATAACTGCTTTAGGACATCACCAATATGGAATATTTTCATTGAAAGCCATTTAAATACCATAAAAATAACCAGAAGGACGCTCTGCGTGTTATCATTGGTTTAGCTGAAAGGGTTGTTTCTAACTATGAAGAATTAAGTTTTATACAAATGCCTAAACGACACTCCCAGATGTCCTCCCGCCATAATGCTGGCAGACTTCGTATATAAGTGAAATATTCTTGAGTTCGGGTTTAAACATCTGACCATTTCTATCAAGCGTTAATGCTTCAACACTCTGTAAAGGTGTTGATATTCCAACTCCATTAAAAGCGTTAATTTTTTGGAAAGTTCTGTTTCAAGTGCTGGATTACGGTGTTGATTAACCATCGTTTAGTGGCCTTTATAAAAGTGGTCAGAAGACTCTTACACAGACCGGAAGCAAATTGGGTTCAACGTAGCTGGAAAGATAACCAATGTCTAAGAATATGCCAGAAATCCATGCACATGGCCATGCAAGGAAAATGAGCGTCTGCCGTGTATATTCTCGTGGGTGTGGTTAGCAGCGCCCAGAGAAAGAGGTCTAAAATCATGCTAGATCATCTCCCAAGGTAACCCAGTGAAGCAAAATGTCTGGCATCGTCAAAGGCGTTATGATTGACACCTGCCAGACAGTTTTCGTGGTGAGCTGTGCCCGCCAGACGTACATAAATGATATCAAAAATTGAGCTAATTCAGCTGGTGAGTTAACCAGACAAAACCAAATCAAACAAGGTGTCATGAACGGGCACTGCCAGACATTTTTAATGGTGGACAGTGCCAGCCAGACACCTCCTAAAAAAGTTAAGCTGAATCAGCCCGTCAGTTAACTTGATGAACCCAAATCAAAGATGTTTGGCATATCCCCAGGTGTCATGAATGAGGACTGCCAGACATTTTCATTGGTGGGTACTGCCTGCCAGACAGCCGCTAATGTCCAACCCAAAAAGCTAAGCCAGATCAGCTGGTCAGTTAACTCCACCTTCCCGCTGGAGTGGTCTTTGACATGCAAATTCCTACCCACGATCGACTGTCCGTGTAGTATGGGTGTCGACTGCAATCCTATGATTAGCTGAGCAAATAATTAGCTGACAACAGTCACTATCTATGTGAATGGGTTAACCATTCTGTTGCAGTCTAGGAAGACACATGTATCGATCAGTGTCATCATGGACATACGCCCCTAGCACTCACTGGAAATGGGAAACTTCTGCAAATAATGTGTATATCAGGGAAAGTGAAGCCCAAAGATAAGGTAAACATAGAGACTCCATAAATCTGTTGAAGTAGCCAGAGAGACAATAAACTTCTCTAAACAGATGTTTGCATAAGAAACTGTAGCCCTATAGCTAATAGAAATCTTTGTCGTCTTTATAGATGCTTTCGAGAGAAGATTTGTTTAGTACAGAAAGCAAAGTGAAGTTTTGACACAAGTAAAAGTTTTGGAAGTAACAAAACAAATCATTCACCAAAATAAACAAATTGAAACCAACAAAAAAATTCAACCTTTCATTAGCAGGCCCCATGTACAGTTAGTTTACCAATTTCGGATCGTTAGTAGTTCCGGATCACCCTCGTATATTTTATAAAATTACTCCTAAACCGTCTGTGCTAAATGAAACAAAGTTTGTTTACTATGAAAGATGAATCAGTTGCGATTACAAAAACACAAGTTTCGTGAAAATTAACGTTCGGTTAGACACGAAGTTACGTGAGAGCGATTTTGAGACTTTCGAATTTTTTCCTTTGAGTCCTGATTCTGGCTGCCTTTTCGGATTTCTTGGAACCATTGGTATTTTTATTGTCATACAATTATATCATAACTACAAGAAATGGCGCTTTTCTAAGTTATGTCTTCAGCTGTACTACTGTAGAGTCAGTAGATCCGGAACACCAGCTCCTAAGGGCTGTTATCCACCAACTGGCGCCACAACAGGGACAGCAATTGAATACAGCAAGAAGGGTTGGATGACAGCTAAAGTATTCAAGAAAGTTATCGATTTTTTTGCAAAAGAATGCTGGACCAGAACGACCTGTCTTATTGCTAATTGATAGTCTTCCTAGTCACGTGGATATGGGTGTCTTTCAGCATGACATGGAGAAAAGTATTGAGTTGTACAGACTTGTACGAAATGTCACATATCTCCTACAGCAGCATTTGGACCTCCCAAAACACAGTTTAACCAAGTTTTGCGTCAGCATTATCACCTTTACCCTGAATCGAGCGTTGGAAAGATTAATTTTGCACAAAAACTGAAAGAATCATTTGATGGTTTCTATAAGCCATAAATAATTATCAACAGTTTCAAAGCCACAGTCAAAAGATAGATCAAAGATTACAAGTAAGAAACATCGAAAGACTTGGAGGCAGAGAAGGCCAACGGGTCACCAGAATTTCTCCAAAGTTCTCCAAAGTTTCTTACCTATTCCTCAAAGGCAGAAGTACAATGAGCACATTGAAGAGGGTTAGAACATGACGGTGTCACCATTGTTTTAAGCACACAATGAACAAGTTGGAAAGTTTACGGGCAAAAGGTACCAAAGGGAGATATGTTATAAACATTTAACGTCAGCATCTCCATATCGTTCAGAAATAGATTCAGTAAAGATATGAAGCATGGCCTATACAGTATAGGCCTACTTCATCAACAGTTAAAAGTTGTTCAAGGATATGATGAAATTTAAGTTACCTGTCACTGCCTTGGGCTTTTTCTCTCTCGTTTTTCATTAAGAATGATGTTATTTATTTATTTTATTGGTCTTTTACGCCGTACTCAAGAATATTTCACTTATACAATGGCGGCCAGCATTATGGTGGGAGGAAACCGGGTAGAACCCGGTGGAAACCCACGACCTTCCGCTGGTTGCTGCAAGACCTTCCCACGTACGGCCGGAGAGGAAGCCAGCATGATTTGGACGAACTCACAGCGACCACATTGGTGAGAGGCTCCTGGGCCATTACGCTTTCATCGGCTACACCTGTTATATGACAACTTCAACCGCAGATCGGGGAAGCCTTTGCGTCATTTCGCGGACGACCTGTCAGTGTGAGCAGTCTGACAATTGACACGAGCGACAGGGCAACTCATCTCGTCGCAAGGCGTCCAGAGGCCTTTGGGGATGTGTTTATTTCAGTTATTTCCCTTCGTATTATTGCCTTCGGGATCATCAGATGACGGAATCCGGAACTAATAAATGTGATCCGGAACTACTTCAGAATCGGTATATGACACGAAAGAATAAAAATAATTCCGAACTGGTGAACTAACTGTAGATGTACACGCCCTTCCATGATCCAAAACATTAAGAATAAACAACGTTCTATTGTAGTATGATGGAACTAAAAAAAGTTTAACCTTCCATCCGAGTACGTACATTTACAGGCCATAGCTTAGACTAGGGAGCTAAGAAAAAGCTTAATCTTCAATCCAGAAACAACATAAGGCCTACTAAGGGATTGTGGCATGGGCAACGGAAGCGGGTGCATTAATATTGCCAGCATTGTAGACATACTTGAGGAGTTCAAACCAGAACTATTAAGAGCACTACTAGGGTTCCATTACCTCAATGAGTAAAGCTTTTTAAAGGTGAGCATGGGATGAGCTTCACATTACCGAGGCGTGCAACAAAATAGTAAATACGTATATAATGTTAACTGTAAATATGCATTGCTCCAAATAATTGGGATTCGGGGTTTTAATGTAGGAGTTCGCACTTTTTCTCAGGAAAGGCTGACCTAAACCGCTAGAACTTGTGGAGAAGGACAGGAATGATTCCTGTGTAAATCTTTTCGTGTTTATGGGTGAGATGTCTGACCGTGTTTGTTTGGATGTAGCTTCACAGGGGCCAGATTTACCAGGTAATTTGTTCACCCACGGCAGAAATATTTCAAAGGATACTGATAGTAGAAACTGACAGTCGGACTGTGTTGGAAGAAGAAAAGCATCGACGTGTGAAGATTCTGACTCAGAGGAGGCGGATGTTGATTACCTGTAGAACACGGGGAATGTCCAGTGTGTCTAAATGACTAACATATCTTTGTTTTCGTTCATATAGACTCCACACAGTATTACTTTATTAACATTTGTCAGCTTCAAAGACAATGCAATTGTTTTTATTACAGATTACTGTGAAGTTTTTCTTTCTTGGTCAAGTGGTGCTTGTATTAAAAAGAAAGACCGTTGTCCTTTTTGTGAAGTTTGACTTTTATCGGCATGAGGACTTGTTGCTTACCTTGGTCATTAAAAACGGCTGACTATTCTACTTTTTTTTAACTGTTTGCGGTTATTTCCTTGGATTTGTGGCACACGAACAGCACAAGTTTCGAAACAGTTCTTTGGTTTGACGACTTTGGATGGTTTTGAGTGGGGTATTAGGATTGTATTCGATTTATTAAAAAGGTCCTCGAGAATGGAACAAACATCTTAATATCTTAAACTATCAACTCTCTTTCTCTGTTTAAAAATAAATAACATGTAATTAAGGGGTACAGCACAGAGAGAAAAAGTTGAGCAGCGACGTCTGTATAACGGCTGGCAAATGATCAAATGTAACAGGTGAAATACGACCTCTTGCCAAATTACCTCAGTCAGGGTTTTTTTCTCACTGTTCATGTAAATGCATAAATAGAAACAAATTACAGCCCCCCCCCCCATCCAGCACACACCAGTATTCCATGGACCATATTTCTATAGAACACCCAAGATATTAAGTTACAGACGAGGATAAAATATGAATTGCGACGAACTCATTCGCTATTTCACACAAAGATATGCACGTAGGGCCCAAACACAAAGTTCCACACAATCTTGCTTTCACCTTTGAAGCACATGGTTGGCTAAACATGTCATGAGAAAAGGTGTTTAGGTTGAAATGTGGAGGCATTAAACACGTGGAGGGCACAAAGTATTTTTTGGTCTGGAAATCCTAAACGTGTTTACCCCAAAACACACGGTAAGCTGACACCTATGCACAAAGCAACTGCAAACCTTCACACATTACCCGCTGCCACTTTTTTTCACGTCATCATCTAAAAAAGAGGTGCTTAACTTGTTTTACTGTGGAATTAATCGTCTTCATTCACACCTGTATTTAAGGAAAGTTTTTCAACATAAGGAACCATTCAACATACAGTATTGTAGTAATGCTGAAAATGACGTTAAACCGTAGAAAACAACAATCTCTCTCTCAAGATCTACAACCATTCTACCTGAATAGTACAACACTATTGTACGTCAGCCAATGTCCAGTAACAGGATTGCCTTTCCTGTGAGTTATTGTTTTCATATGATAATGTAATAATGCAATGAGAAAATAAAAGCTCACCAAAAGATACCATGAATGGAACTTTTAATTATACGAAAGTAATAAATAAATGAACATTTCCAGGGAACCATGTTACTATGGAAACAATGATAATAACGAGGGATATACGTCTACTCTGTTCGCCTGAACTGAAAGTTTAAATTCATACAACTACATGCAATCATAGTGTAATAATGTAAATGTAGTTTATGCACAATTCGTAAACCCAATGTGTGTTAGTCTGCAACTATAATGGATCCAGAAAACTTATAACCCATAGACATTGTCCAGGAAAACATTTGCAGTCTTGCAAGTCTTGTCCTTATATTATGATAATGAACTCACTTTTTAAATGCCACAATTAAGCACCTTTAAAAATCCTACCTCACATTCGCTTCGCTACAGTAGGACCTTGGTTCAACTGAACACTGCAGGTACGTGTAGTCCGATTTTGAATTGAGTCTTCAGTATGTCAATCACGGAAATTTGTGAGGCTTAGCACATATCTTCTGTCACATGTCATGTTGTTCCTATTGAAATCCAAGCCTGATTGTCGTCAGAGGTGCACACTTTAGACGGATAATCTAACTTCCGCATCACCTTCTTGCTTTAGCACTTCATCGGTTGAAACGTGCTATGTAGCCTATATTTAAACTGAACTCAAATTATCGATGAAAGAAGTAGAGGACAACCCCGCAGAGATAAAGGAACATGACCTTAAAAACTTGCAGCACGATGTGTGTGCCAAAGAACAGTCAATACAAAACAAGATGTAAGCAATGAATTTGGTAATCATTGAAATTATACTATATACCCTTACCAAAGCAGTTACCAGCATTAGCAGTTAACGTGTTTCTGGTCACTGTTGTTAGATGGAATTATCACGTATAAATAACTCGTACCTTGCATATTGTTGGTAAATATTTTACTAATTTAAAGAGTTATCTGGCATGGAATTCATTACCTTGTATTATTACCGTACTGTATATGTGCAAATAGCTTCTCACACAATTCTAAATCATTATTAAATTTTGTTATTCTTTTACTTGCATACTTTGTGTTTTAAATAGCAAGGATTTCGCATTATTTTTGTGTACAATATATATGGTGATAGTGTCACCTTACTCTCGTTCAATCATGAAATACTCGTTTAAGCAAGAAATGAACTCATAGTGATCTGCAATTGTATACGAGCAAAAAAGATGGCAATCTGTTTTACCTGTGCAAATGGGGGAAGTTTGTTTGACTTCTCCACATTGTCTCCAGGCATTCAACAACATCAATTCATCTGCAACACAAATTAATGACGCGTATATCTGGCTGTCAGTCCTTTGGAAACGCAAATGAAATAATAAATAACCAATACATGGTGCACATAAATATACAGGCCCATTGTAGGCCTACATGTATCCCTCCGGTAAGCTATCGGTAGTGCTCCAGTACATGTTGCCAAGGGCATTCAGTGCTATGCTGTTACATAGATGGGATTTCGTTTCGATTCCCAAATGTATCTGTTAATTTCGCCAGTGTGACAATATTTTCCCAGATCATATATTATATAAAATATAATATAATATAATATATATATATATATATATATATATATATATATATATATATATATATATATATATATATATATATATATATATATATATATATATATATATATATATATATATATATATATATATATATATATATATCAGTTCATTACTTCTGCATACATGCTTCGCAGCCCTTTCCTCATGTTAAGATAACAGATTCAAGGAGTGTCTGAATAGTTAGGAGATGGAGTTAGCTTCGAAGATTTTCAATAACATCATGTTTAGACACACACGTTTAGACTAAACAAGTTCGGTTAGCAACTGAACTAAATTCTAGCGTCATAAAAATCGTCATATAAACATGCTTACCTGTTACTTGTATTCTTAATAATGTATTTACTTTTCCGTGAAGCAATTCTATATGTTTAGGGAGATAAGTGCTTGTCCTTGTGTCATTTATATGCTTACCTCAGATATTCTCACACAAATGCCTTATGGCCAGTAAACGACGATTACGTGTTTAGCAATTAAACGTCATGAAACCGACACTTCGTGAACTATACTAAACGCGTTTAGCATTTTTGATACATGTGTAACATGTCAAACCTTTTCAGGTGTCTCCGACGTGCGTTAATCCTCCACGCCACATTTCGAGCGTTAATGGTGAGCAGATGCCGGTGTCCTTCAACACTGGGAGCCACCCAACGCACAGGAGGGCAGATCAAACGGTATGTCTAGGAAGAGCCCTGACAGTTGATTGAGTGATAATGAGAGTGGGAATCCTAATGACTAATACAAGGTGCTTCTCTCGCAGATGGCTGAAACATTAACCTCTATACGAGTGTGGTAAGGTTTGTGAATGAAGGAAAGATCCTGTGGCCAAGCAAAAATTATCCTACCTCGCCGGATAAGGTAAAAAGTTACATGAATAAGGACATCCTTTCAAATTAAAAAGTTAAGTACTGTGCAAATGGGAACCAGTATGTTATAGAAAAGTAGTGAGAAGTAGTTATAGAAAAACATATAATATCATGTTTGAAGATATTTTCTTTCACGTCATGTAAATGTTATTTACCGGCTACCAACGCCATACATGTTGTACACAGTGCAAACAGTAAATAGATATAGACATACATATGTATAATTTAGTAAACACCTTGTGTGTAGTTATTCAATACTGATAAATTATGCAAAACCTTTACCCGAGGACGAGTAATCATCATCATAATAAAGTGGAAGGTTTGGCCCGAGAACACGTACTATAGCCTGAGGGAAAAATGAGTGTTAAATATGGGTATATTTCTATACTTATGTCGGCGATACAGGTTCTGTACAGCACAAACGGTAAGATAGTCTATTTTCATGAAGCATGTCCCGTGTAAAATCTCCATGAAAACGTTTTCGATTGACTCAAAATTTTGCGTTGTCATTCTGTCTTCCGGTGAAAATAAAGACAAAACCACCGTGAGTTTAAGTGGCGCCTTTCTTTACTGAATCGAAACTATAGACATTTCATTTGTAAAATATTCTCTTGTACATGGCCGAGATTTCCACCACGCAAACTTACGGATTGTGCATAAAGTTCACTGAGGCACATAGACCAGTCCTTGCGTCAATGAAAACTTTGGACTGCTTCTCTTCGTATGCTTTCGTTCTATTTTCGTACTTTATATATTTTCTAGTTTATTTGGTGGATTGTGTTAAAAATGTTAAATTTGGTGGATGGGCGTTGGCCATACGGGTATTGACCTGAAACGTTCATCTTGGTTGACGGCTGGTATACGAATATCTGTTTCGACGCATAAATTTATTGTTCTATTCTAAGCGTGCTCATATATCGTTAGTAGAAGAGTTGATATAATACACGGGTTGCAATGCCATTACACGGCATTTTACCAAGCATTCAGAAAATAATGGGAACACAATGCACGTTCCTTACAGGTTTGACCCAACAGAATAATAGCTATGTCAAATTACGCAACGGCACGAAAATGGCCAACCAATGCGGTCGCTGTGAGTTCAAGTCCAGCTCATGTTGGCTTCCTCTCCGGCCGTACGTGGGTAGGTCTTTCAGCAACATGCGGATGGTCGGGGGTTTCCACCAGGTTCTGCCCGGTTTCTTCCCTCCATAATGCTGACCGCCGTAGTATAAGTGAAATATTCTTGAGTACGGCATAAAACACCAATCAAATAAATAAATTAAATAAATCAATTCAATGTGATGAATCGGTATTACAGAAACCTAGTTTGCCTATCGTCCCCACGGGTACAGGGAGGAGGCTAATAACAGGAACACAACGCTTTAAAACTTAAAATGTCATATAGGAGTTACAAAAAGACAGAAAGGCATCACCATTTGCCAGCTATGACACTGTCGTCGCTGCTCTGGTTTCGCTCTCTATGCTGTACGTTTTTAATCATATGATATTTTACCATAAAATGGTTTCTGTCCTTATTGGAGTCTTTGTCTCCTACAGTACTCAAGCAAAGAGTGAATGGATCATGCAAAAATATTTTTAAAAACATCAAAACTTTCATTTGGCTATTAGGTGCGTTAAACTGATAATGTAGACGTATATATCATCTGTGCGATTATCAAACTATTTACCGTAACAAAGAATTTCTCCTACTGGTTCCGTTTTGATATTAAGCCAGGAAGTTTAACATGCACCTGAGGGTACGCGACGATCATCATCCATACATAAACGTGATAACCGTCAAACAATGTGAATGTGCTTCTGAGTTTGGCGTTAAAAGATAAACGACAAAGACAACACAACAGTCAACTAAAGCATTAAGTGTTATCACTGCCTGTTACTCACCAAGGTTAAGCATTTAACTGTTAGATACTTATTAAGATATATATTCAGGTATATATAATTTTTCCATATGTGTTTATGACGTTGTATTACAATGTAATGTGGGTCTTGCGGCAACGTGCGGATGGTCGTGGGTTTCCCCCCGGGCTCTGCCCGGTTTCCACTCACCATAATACTGTGAAAAGCGAAGTATTCTTGAGTATGGAGTAAAACACCAAATAAAAAAATAAATAAATAAATAAATAAATAAATAAATAAATAAATAAATAAATAAATAAATAAATAAATACAATGTATTGTGATGTAATAACATGGTCACGCGTGAACTCTGTCAATGATTGGCAACATTTCCCTGTATACCATTTATATTATCTGAAATAAAGTGGTTAGTCACTTGCTAATGATCCCGGAATATGGAAAGAAAGCTTGTGAAACTTTTTATATTATATATGGTGATGCCTAGACTTCAGTAGTGGCATATGAATGTTGTTGATGCCTAAACTTCAGTAGTAGCATATGCATGTTGTTGATGCCTAGACTTCAGTAGTAGCATATGAATGTTGTTGATGCCTAGACTTCAGTAGTAGCGCAAGAATGTTGTCGATGCCTAGACTTCAGTATTAGCATATGAATGTTGTTGATGCCTAGACTTCAGTAGTAGCATATGAATGTTGTCGATGCCTAGACTTCAGTAGTAGCATATGAATGTTGTCGATGCCTAGACTTCAGTAGTAGCATATGAATGTTGTCGATGCCTAGACTTCAGTAGTGGCATATGAATGTTGTTGATGCCTAGACTTCAGTAGTAGCATATGCATGTTGTTGATGCCTAGACTTCAGTAGTAGCATATGAATGTTGTCGATGCCTAGACTTCAGTATTAGCATATGAATGTTGTCGATGCCTAGACTTCAGTAGTAGCATATGGATGATGTGGAAGCTTGACTGTATCAACATTTTTACGCCCTTAATTAGTTAATTTTTTCGCACCTTAGGTTTCAGAAATACAGATCTATACTCCTCCAACACACTAACCTGGATTTTGGTGCTTTGACGTGTCTGCCGTCTGTATGCCATGGCTGTACGCTATAAAATCAGTTATCCTACGCTAACTCTGACATATCCCCTTCGTATTGGAAATAATATAGACCATATCGTCGCAATAAACACAAATGCGCCTGGCGCATTGAAAACAAACCAAACTTCATTAATGCCGATTTGAGTCTGTCGCACTAGGCATCGTTCGGAAAGAAATGATCTTTGAGGTTTACACCTTTAAAATGGCAACTGACAACTTGTTTGGACGTCGTAACAAGTTTTTTTAATGATGAGCAAAAGGAACTATAAACAATCGTTGTGAAATAGAATGACCCTAATTTTGTGAAGAACAGCCAAGTTCACTTTAGCAACGAAGACATGTGGTTCGGAAATAGGCAGTTTGCGAAATTCGGATGCTGCCCGAGTTGATGGTTAGTTATATCTGTTAATTGCAACGTTTTGTTAACTCATTACACAATCAGAGTGGTAACTCATTACACAATCAGAGTGGTAACTCATTACACAATCAGAGTGGTAACTCATTACAAAATCAGAGTGGTAACTCATTACACAATCAGAGTGGTAACTCATTACAAAATAAAGAATGAATCAAGGAGCATTGGTCCATATATAAAATCGCAAGAAATATCACTTTTCCGTAAGTTCCATAAATAACCAAAAAAGGATTTTTTTTTTTGATTGGTGTTTTACGCCGTACTCAAGAATATTTCACATATACGACGGCGGCCAGCATTATGGTGGGTGGAAATCGGGCAGAACCCGGTGGAAACCCACGACCATCCGCAGGTAGCTGAAAGGCCTTCCCACATACGGCCGGAGAGGAAGCCAGCATGAGCTGGACTTGAACTCACAGCGACCGCATTGGTGAGAGACTCCTGGATCATTACGCTGCGTTAGCGCGCTAACCAACTAAGCCACGGAGGCCCCACCAAAAAAGGGATATAAGCTGATACATTTTTCAGAAACTCGCCTTGACTACAGCGTAATGCAGGACTGGTGCGACAGCCTTGAAGCAT
The DNA here is from genome assembly GCF_032854445.1 of Liolophura sinensis. Classification (NCBI taxonomy): domain Eukaryota; kingdom Metazoa; phylum Mollusca; class Polyplacophora; order Chitonida; family Chitonidae; genus Liolophura; species Liolophura sinensis. Next base: position 19,929,038 of record NC_088304.1, read on the forward strand.
GGAAGAGTGTGATTCATAGTCACTTTTGCTACACCATACACGCAGAGAAACTCACGTGGTCAGCTGCGCTCAATGATTGCAGAACCGCTGGTGGCGAGCTGTTTAAGCCGGACAACCAGGAAAAAGTGGTTACAGTGCTGACAGAAGAACTTTGGACGGTATGGATTGCTGCAACAGAACGAGATGGCAAAGCTTACTGGATAGATGGTAATATTTATACGTTTGATTATTAGTGTTTATTGACTAATTATTTAGTTTTACGTTCTATGACTTGAATTTCTACTCTTTTCTGGCAAACTGAGCTTTGAGATCATTATCGCGTTAAATACTTATTACGAACACGTGAAAAGTAAACTCCAAGTTAGGATATTATAAGAGCTTCGGGGGACGGGCGTTGTTTGCCGTGGGACCGTGACCGGCAATCGAAGAGGACGGGATCCTGACGGCTGACGGCTGGTAGGTCAGGGGTCAATCAGGTGGTGCTTGTTTGTCTTTCCAACACCATTGAAAGCTGACTTCTTCTCTTTGTATGATTCCGTCCTAATAATGTGCTTTATATAATTCCTTAGTTCTTTAGTGTTTGTGTTGAACGATGTTTTGGGAATTGGCTTTGCGATTATTGACTAGGAATATCCCTGATTGTGGACGCATGGTACACGAATGCTTGTTTCGACGCATAAATACGTGTGACCTTTTTCAGGGGTGGAGAAAAGGTGGGTGTTTCGGTACAAAAAAGACCACATAACTGAGTATACCTCTCGGCACCTGTTGGCACTTCGCAGTGGTGGATACGGGACATTAATCTCGGTCATTGTATTATGTTTTCTAATAACACTCCCACAAATGCTCCAAGTCTTTATATAGACTTTACTTCCCTGATTCTTTCCCGATGTTAAAAATTTAAAAAAATACACAGCAGGAAATGAAAACTGACTTGCATTTTTAATATCGTTATCTAAGAACATAGATTATCCCGGAAAGAAAATAAAATCCCTTGATTTATCCTGGAAAAAAAATAAAAGCCTTTTCGCAAGGCTATCAAATCTATGCGTCAAAACAGACATGTACCAGCCGTCAATCCATATGGGCTTTCCAGGTCAATAATCACAATGCAGATTCCTAAAACGACGTCTAACATAAACCAACAAAGAACTAAAAAGTGTAAAAGGCTCGAAATTACCATGCTAGTATTAAAAAATGTGAATAACAAAATATTTATCCCAGTTAGGCTTTAATTGCAACTGTTCAGGCATCTTATGTGGCGATCTAATTCAACGCTGAATATACAACCCCAGATTAAGCACAGTGCCAGATATTTTGGACGCTCTCTCCATATTTACTTATAACACAATTATATTCATGGTAAAATTTAAGAAGCTTAGAGTGAAACTGGTTAAAGGAATAACCTTGATACACCAGTTTTGCAGTAATAACGTGGCTTTGATTGAAATCATCACAAAACACAATGGATCTAACAAATGTTACGGTATATTTCTGTGTAAGTATGGATAATTTACATCATTAACATTGAAACTATCTCTCTTGTTGTAAAGTCTTCGAGAGAGGAAACCGTGTTGGTCTTTGTAAAATATAGGCCGAAGTAAGAGGTACCATCTGGAGTCTGTGGTTTCCTTTAAATCCAGCGAAGGTGTCTCGGCGTTTGCTATATACGGATTGTGTAGAGCCAGTAGATCATCAATATAACGCTTACAGAATGAGAGAGATCGGACCTGCTGAGGATTATTCCTTAATATGTCCTGCACAAAGTCGTATTCATACGAGAACAGGTATAGGTCATCAGAAAGGGGGATTCAGTTTGTACCCATCGTAATACGTATACATTGTCGATGTATAGTTTTCCCCGATTTCACGAAAGTATAGATGTCATTAAAAGAGTCAAGCAACTCAATGGACAACGAAGCATCCCATGAATGGTACCCGTTGTATGTAGTGGAACTGAAGAATGATTTGTTGCCTTTGACATTAATGTAGTGGTGACCAGTTTTTTAAAACACCGATACAGATAGTGATGGAATCTTATCAGTTAAATCTGTGTGAGGAAGGGTAGTGTGGAGATGGTCGTATACTGTACGTGCTATTAGGCGTTAAGTTCTGAGACGTTTGGAGTTTTTAAGAATCCATATGCAGTTCACAGCAGAATGTTTCGCAATTCCACAACACAACTTTATCTAAAATGACTTCTCTCCTTGTGCTTTCGTTAAGAGAGTAGCTACAGTTTTGGCGGTACACCTTCTCGACCCCGAAATAAAGCGAGCTTTGTATGGGGACATACCTTCCTGGAATTTAGTAAATTTTGCGGCATATCGGTGTGACGCGAAGGTACAGACATACTCTTCTGTTAAGGAAAGGACGTCTGTGTCATTGTGCTACGATAGCAAGCCAACCACTAAACAACGGAAGCACTAAATTCCATTGTATATTAGCCTCACTTGGATAGCAGCACACCAATGGATTGTGTATGTGGCGTGTAGATGTTTCACGCTGTAGGATTTGTTGGATCCTGTGTATATTATGTGACGATTTCGATTAACGTCCATTACTGCAGAAGCTGGTGTGTGAAGGTTATTCCAAAAAACACTGCGTCATAACTGTGTCAGATTTCGCTTAAAGGAAAAGAAATTTTAAAATGGAATTAGGCATAACTAAACAAACCACTTAAACCTGTGCAAAAATATACTTTAATTAATTTTTTTTTTAGATTTTTGCGAAAAGATTGACAAGCGTTCAACCATGTGAATTCTAATCTGGGCTTTATGGACCATACTATCAGAGTTAGGAACGCTGACGTCACCGGAAGTTTTCCCACCACTAATCACAATACAGAATGTTGGAATAACTTTTTTTACCCATGCGAAAATGATGAATGACACGATGTTCCAAAAAAATTCTTCTCTCTGGTGCACATCATAAAAAAATGTGATGTGACGCCAAGAGTTCCTAGATACCGTCAGCATGGCTCATAAAGCCCACCATAATATTCAATTATTGAAATACCTTTCAACACTCTTAAAAAGATCTGAAAAAATGGTGGGTAGTCTTTGGCCTAGAGCGTCCATTTTAGTTTAGGGCTGGTATATGAATGTTTGTTTCGACGCAGAGATTACTCTGGAACGCTAATAGTGTGTATATTACTCGTCGTTTCTCTTGACTTTAGGTACTCCTGTTGTTGGTGCTCTCTGGAGCTCTTTTATAAACGGGCTAACAAACATTAATTCCTGGTTCAAAACAAGGACGCTTTGCATAACTTTAAAGAGTGGGTTCATTGAATTTGGTGCTATGGACTATTTCTGGGAAAAGTACAGCTGTTCAGACGAGCAGCGATATGTTTGTGAATATGGTAAGGACTATTTTTATACTTTGTTTTTATTCATACTCTCACTGTTGAAACCCTTGGACAAAGCATAGGTTGTCATGAATTCAGACTTCAGATGGAGCATAAATAAAACACCCACAAAATGCCATTTAAATGCCAAGTCCTTTTAAACACAAGAACGTTTAAAATGGTATCGTTCAAACCAAAAATACTTTAAAACTCAAAAACTAAGCACAAATCATATGGTCCCTAACACTGGAGTTGGGCATATGACGGGTAGGCTTCCCTCGCTTTCAATACCTGTGGGACGCCTGAGTGGCCTATTAAATTTCCGTGAAGACTATTTTTCTCTCACCAATCTAGTATTGTACGTCACGTATGGCAATATTTTTTGACCAAAGGGTGGCATGCCAGGGACTCCGGTTTCATCCACGCGTAAAGTCAATCACTTTCGCATCAGTGAAATAATCAGGCGTGTAGCATTTTGACACAGCCAAATAAATTAATCCACGTGTATCACATCGTCGTATGAACACAGGAGAACAATGTTGCATATTAATCAATCACTAAAATAGATAACTTTTAAAACTCGAGACTCATAATGTGACGGTTACCATTTTAAATCGAGCTCCCCAAATCGGTGTAGACGTTGTCAGAAGGCGTAATCGACATTATGATTATTTAACAGATGTCACTGGATCCGTGTTTTGGCGCACATATTGACACAAACTCTTAGCGTTCTTAAAACCAATATTACACTTTGCCATTGTCAACAGTGGCTACAAGAACCGTACATAAGTAAAAAGAACACACACACTGACGAATAAAACAACTCTCTCCTGAAGCGTTCAGAAATGCTATCCTTGTGGAAGCTATAACGGTTTTCCTGTTCCCCAGACTACATTTTTAGTAAAACAGGTCATGATACAGACGTGATGTAAAGCCTATAGTGTACATTACAAAAATAGCAAGACAAACATTTTTCATAAATCCTAGCTTATATAAAATCCTTTTTATGTGTATTCTATAAAGCAGTGCTTTTTTGTGCGTCTGTAAAAATATATGTATACATATGTGCTTTCTGTACTTGTTCTATAAATATAAAGTTATTTCACATACTGTATGCACACAATTGAACCTATGGCACACAGACAATTGAATAAACCATCATTCTATATACGTGGAATTCTTCTCTCCATATGTGCAAACATTTCCATAACTTACCTATTCAGTGACAAGCGATGCAAAGTACGTGTTTTGCTCACTTCCTGTCTAGTGATGAGCATGATGGTGGTCTGACGTGCTTTCGCGCAACATTTGTCATACCGCCCCATATCTTCCCCACAAATTCAACAAGATACCCAATATTAGTTCTGCTCCCTACCCTTTACAGAAATCTAGTCTTCTTATGCAGACAGGAAATATTGAACACACATACAATTATTGGGTAAAACAAATGACTTTTTATTTCTATTTCTTTAAAGGTCAACAGGTAAACCTCAGCAAGAGAAATGACAAATGTTATGTACAAAACGTGTAACATGTAAAAGTATGATTAAAATAACATAGAAGACAATAAAATCATTAAAATGTAAATATTAACAAATCTAATCACAACGCAACTTGAGCTTAAAATCTAGTTAGGATAAAGGTAAAAATATCTCTACCTGGTCCAGTACATTTTATGAATGCATCACATGAGCCTTCCTTGCAGATCGGCTGGAAGCTCTCCCTGGTGCGGGTGTTGTATCCATTACATCCGCATCTGATGTTGAAGGACCAACGTCCTCCAACGATACAGACATTGAAAGTTTGGACAGTATCCCCAGTGGTCTCATAGGGACGCTGTTTGGTTGATTAATTTGATTATTATTAATTTGAGGTAGGGGCCTCCGTGGTTCAGTTGGTTAGCGCGCTAAGCGCAGCGTAATGACCCAGGAGTCTCTCGCCAATGCGGTCGCTGTGAGTTCAAGTCCAGCTCATGCTGGCTTCCTCTCCGGCCGTATGTGGGAAGGTCTCTCAGCAACCTGCGGATGGGTCGTGGGTTTCCACCGGGTTCTGCCCGATTTCCACCCACCATAATGCTGACCGTCGTCGTATCAGTGAAATATTCTTGAGTACGGCGTAAAACACCAATAAAATAAATAAATAAATAAATTTGAGGTTTATTTTTGAACTCGCCTTTGTTATTATTATGTTTAGAGGGATTGGGTTCGAGTTTATCGGTTTGTTCGGTACTCTTTACTGCTTATTTGTTGTATTGAAGTAGTCTGGGTTGAGCAAGAATAAATCACAGGTTGAGCCGAAAGAACAAGCCGGAGGAATAGGGGCAGCCGTATTAGCTACTTTTAAAGAGAGGGAACCCCTCTCATCAGCCATCCGACAGCCTGTTTTTTGGCCCCTACTCAGTGTCAACATTTTTACATATGTAAAAAAATAACTGAAATAGAACTAGGTTTGTCGTTTCCAATGGGTCAAATCAAAGAGGTTTGAGTGGCAACAAATGTTACTAGATTGACCACACTGGCAAACAAAGTCTGCGGGGAAGCATCAAAGAGTGAGACCAATTTCCAGGTATATCGTTTTTTATCTTTAAGTTGATATTTTTTTGCTTAAGGAAAGGCAGACAGTCCCTAGAGGAGACCATGTGATCTCCAACGCGACTGTAGCAGTTAACTGTGTTGCTGCAGTCGAAACCATCATGACCTTGACTGCCGCATCGGAAACAAAACAATATTTTTGCATTGCCCCTTTCCGTGACGAAATTTTTGGCAATTGAAACATCGTGTCGGATTAGAGATATATAAATCCACATTAACCATATACGGGCCAATGTAGATATACGACGGAAGGGAGATAGAGTTGAAGGTTAAAAGATATGTATTAAGTTTAAGGATTTTACCAGACTTCTTCATCGCGAAACGTTTAACTCTGATAACACCGCGTGAGTTTAGTTGTTTGTAGATTTCTTCTTCGAATAGGTCAATTATATCGCCATCCCTATAACGAATCATTCCTTGACAGCTGTTCAGGGAATGCTGAGGAGATGTGAAAACAAATATATGAGACATGAGATAATTTTTGAGGCCGGTTGTTCACTCTTCGTTGAGAGAGCAACGAAAGCCGGCCAACTGTCTGGTCTATTTATCATGCAGGGCCGACAAGGCCTCAAATTTCCTCTTTTCATCAGCTTGCCACGAATTCGGATGAGAGGAAGACGTAAAAGATACATTAGAAACATTTGTGGGACTGTTAATGTTAAGAGATCTAGATCTAGACAATTATTTCGCAGAGTGACAGACATGCTGCACACTCATTCCATATTTACTTACAAGAGAGCTGTATTCATCAGGGGCAGCCGTATTAGCTACTTTTGAGAGAGGGAACCCCTGTTGTCAGCCATCCGACAGCTTTTTTTTTGCCCCTACTCACTGTCAACATTTTTACATATGTAAAAAAATAACTGCGCATATAATGTCAGACCATGTACAAAGGAACTGGATTTATCCAGATCCGTGTTGCACATATATGTATGTATAATTACAATTAAATACCGAGACGACTTGACTTACCAGTAACATATTATTTTTTGTAAAACTTCACCGCTGCATTTAATTTCGAATAAATCCATAAACACACGTCAGATTCAGAGTTAGTTGGAAGTCCGGCGAGGGGCTGAGTGTCGGGCATATGTCTGATTCTTATCAACATCGCGTAGCTCTAGGAATGTAGAAAATAAAGCATTACTTGTAAATTATCTGTGTTTTTGTCAATTACATACTGTTTACTGTTTGCTTCTTATCTTCCAGATCTTAGGGCTGCCTTCAAAGGAGTGTCAATTCCTGTAGATGTCCCAGTCAGTACTATGGCAAATATAACACATATGCAAGGTAAAACAGTTAGGCTCAAAATTCACTTCTCTTTTATTTTTCTCTGAAGCGACGGGAGGGGGGTGGGGGTGTGGGGGGGGGGAGGGGCTCCGTGGCTCAGTTGCTTACCACGCTAACGTAGGCTAATGACCCTAGAGCCTTTCACCAATGCGGTCGCTCATGCTGGTTTCCTCTCCGGCTGTACGTGGGAATGTCTGCCAGCAACCTGCGGATGGTCGTGGGTTTCTCCTGGGCTCTACCTGGTTTCTTCCCACCATGATTGCTGGTCGTATAACTGAAATATTCTTGAGTACGGCGTAAAACACCAATCAAATATATAAATAATCTAAAGCGACGGTGTTACGGTGCTACTATTTAAGAATTTGGGGCCTCCGTGGCTCAGTCGTTAAAGCGCTAGCGCAGCGTAATGACCCAGGAGTCTCTCACCAATGCGGTCGCTGTGAGGTTCAAGTCCAGCTCATGCTGGCTTCCTCTCCGGCCGTATGTGGAAGGTCTGCCAGCAACCTGCGGATGGTCGTGGGTTTCCCCCGGGCTCTGCCCGGTTTCCACCCACCATAATGCTGGCCGCCGTCGTATAAGTGAAATATTCTTGAGTACGGCGTAAAAACACCAATCAAAAAAAAAAAAAAAAAAAAATTTAAGAATTTGCATGAACAGTTGAAATAAAACCCTAACTGAGGACACAAGAGATCTAATTTCATCAGCTAGGTGTGACTAACAGCCATCACACTGTCGTCGCTGCTCTGGTATTACTTTCTATTCTGTAAGTCTTTAATATTTATAATTGTTTATCACAACCGACGAAGCAGATTTATTTATTCTTGGAGTCAGAAATAAGAAAATGCAAACAAGATCCCCACCATTAGCATTTATTAATAAGAGTGGTGATATCTCCGTCAGGTTACAACTACCTCATCTGTGTGAGGAACCAAAATTTAACAATAAGCGGACTGCCGTTCCGGTGAATGACAGTCGTCAGATTGTCTGTACAATCACCACAAAATGCTGACATTAGAGAGCTACTGTTATGGTCAGTTAAAGTAATCAAAACCGCGTGTGGAACCACAACCGTAAGTCAGCACTGAGCTACATGTAACAGTGGTTACAGCGAATCTTAATCGTAAAATGTACTCAAACGGGCCACATACTGTGATTTCCCATCATGGATTCCATCATGGATTAAAACAGACATGTTGCATATCAACGTGAAATGTGCGATGAACCATCTCATATGTAGTCACTCATCAACGCACTGTTATGTATCTAATTGCAGAAGAAAGAGCAACAACGGTAGCCTCTGAGATATGGACAACACCTCGTGAACATAGAACAGGTTTAGTATAATTTGTTTTTTTTCAGCTTGGTCACATTATAAAAGACTGCAAGATAGTATTGCGTCACACTGCGAAAGTAAGTTAGTAAGTAATGGGAATGAATTTCTGGAAACAAACAGAATAGCAGCTTAGCCTCACCAACCTTAAAATGAAAATTTCTCTTGAATTCAGGAAGATGTAAATGGCGGAAGGGTGCAGAGAGGGAAGTGTGGAGTTGAAGATGGAGGGGTTGGGCTAGCACCTTTGAAATTCTACATCAGTGACGCCTAATAAAGGCAATTAACATTACTGAATAGTTTAACCTTACTCTGCTTAACCATTGGTGCTAGAGGGGGGGGGGGGGGGTATAAGTTATTGCTATTTACGCATTTACGTGATCAGCTACTGTAAAACATATGGCGATTGCCTACTATCACAATGCAAGCATGTATACGTTCTGGTGAATGACAATAGTCCAGACTGCCTGTAGATCGTTCACGAATTGCACGCAAAAGCGAACTATGGCTATTGTCAATTATAGAAATCAACCGCAATCCAGAACTAAGCCAACAGTGGTCATGGTTAATCTGTAATCAGGATGATTGTGTTTAATATAATCAAAGACGTACAGCACAAAGAGTAAAACCAAATCATCGACGACGGTGTGATAACTGGCAAATGGTCGCACGTAACAGGTGAAATACGGCCTCTTGTCAACTTACCTCAGTCAGGGCTTTATTCTAACTGTTCATGTAAATGCATAAATAGTAGGAATTTACACGTCTCCCTAGCACCATGGCTTAAGCAGAATTGGGTAAAAAAGTGCAGTGATGTTAAATTGCATTTTATTAGACGTCACTGGTGTAGAATTACTCAAAATATCGTGTTTTCATCACATTTAAACTCAAGAACACAGCCAAAACTTCGCCCAAATGGTTACATACTAGATTGTTGTAATTTCTCATCATGGATTCAAACTGATATATTAGATATCAAAGTGGCATGTGTTTTGAAACAGTCCAAACTAACGCCATCGCCGAGAGCGCCTGGTACACATACAACAGGTACGGTACAGTTTGTTGTCTGCAGGTGTAAATGGAAGAAGGACGGAAGTTGGTGGGGATAACAGGGGTGCAGTTGGGCTCTTGGGGTAGTAGATATTTATTATGCGCCGAAGCAGACATTCGTATAACAGCCGTCAACCAATAAGGTCGTTCCAGATATTTAACCGCAGGGCCAATTCCCAAAACGACGTGTAAAACAAACCACCAAAGAACTAAGTAATTACATAAACTAAAAAATAGCATGGAATCCTGCAAAGAGAAGCCGTCACCAGTTTTCAGTGATGTTAAAAAGACACAAGCTATGTTTTAGGCGACTCGGTTAATTCTTCATGAGGTCCATAGTCTGACATGGCTTATAGTACACCACCTCACCACTAGGGAACACAGCCACCTGACAGGACTGGTACTGTTCTTACTAGCCTTACAGCATCACAACTGCTCACTGAGGGCTGAACATGTCACAGGTTCCAACATCTTCTTGTGATTATTTCAGCTGCCTGATTAGATGTGATCTACTCATGATGTAATCTGAATGAAGAGTAACTTTCTTACATAACATGGCAAAAGAACATCACTAAAGGGAGGTTACTCTAACTGACCCATCACACATGCTAGAATATCAGTTGTCGATTGCAACTGTATATATTCAACGTGGTGAGCTTATTCAACACGATGAATATACAACCCTAACCTCGGGTTAAGCGGAATTAAACACAATTGTGAACCAGAGGGCCAGAAATTCTGGACGTTCAGTCCATGTTTACTTACGAGAGAACTATACTCATTGTGAAACTTAAGAAATTTGGAGTGAGGACGTTTGATGGAATAAACTTGACACACTAGTTTGTCCATCAGGGAACTAATGAACTATCCCGCCTGTGTCAAGTCTGTCCAAAGCTGTGAACCCATTCATCCTTCCTTTATTACGTCACAAGTATCGGTGTATGTGTGCTCATAAAACATACACGACCTACACACGCACTGCAACGTCACAGATGAAAACGATACGTTCTGCTGTCATTTAGACCTTCTGTGTAGTTCGTCTTGGGTCTCCCATTCCGTCAATCATTGGTCATGGACATAACACAAGCTAATCAAGTCAGTCTTATCAGATCAGCAAACTCACTCAGCTCAATCAAAGGAAGAACCATGGGAGTGCATATGTCGATTACACTATCTCCACTATGGCACAGATATGTGATGTTCATGGCCTGGGATCAAGAAGAGATCTTAGGCTTGAGTTAAAATTTCAATCATTATCCTTTGTATGTTAGGTTAATTTAGCTGAAATTTGTTTTACAATAACTTACAAAGAATTTACGATGTCAATCACTATTTTGACGCTGTTACATAAGAAATAACAATAATAATTAGTGATATGATATTTTGACCTAAGTTTAAAAACGCCTAGTGATCCCGGAGCCCAGATTCTAGGTCACACTAAGTGTACCTTTTAAAAAAGTTTAAATGGATTATATAAATCTAACAACTTTGCCCTAAACTTCTTAACAGTTTGGTCTCGGGAAATTCCTAATCAGATCTATCTCATTTGCATGAGTATTTGAACACCTGAATAGATGTATTTCATGAAGTTGTTGATTTTCTGCCCGACCATTGAAATCCCCGCCTAAGAAAAGGCCCGGATCAGATCATAGCTCATAACAGATAACACGCTGTAAACAACACAGCCACTTTTCTTCTGTTCCGTATCCTGATGAAATGCTGCGCTATTGCGATGGTCGGTATACACACCCGAACAATACAACCTTGTTGAAACATTTGAGTACAACTAAAAATGAAAGAAAAAGATACCAAAGCGGTGAGTGGTGATGACTTTCAAATAATGTAAAATCGAACTGTGAATACACACAAATACCACCCCATCGAATATCTGCCCTTGTCCTGTATCCGAGAGGTTGGGTTAATCTGCGTGTCACGTCATGCTGGTGTGCCGCGTTTTCACCTATGCCTATTGCTCTGGTCAAGTACATTGTGACTGGACAATGACAGAGCTTTTTAGCAGAGCTCCTTTAGGTTGTCTCTATCTAGCGTATAAGTAAATTATCACTAAGTACAGCGTTTACTCCAATATACGTTTAAATAAAAAAAAATCATTAATTCAGGTTAGATTCCACCGATAATCGTAGAAACCAAAATTTCTTGAGTGTGATGTTAAACAGCAGTCAATCAAATAAATAGTTAATGAAATCAAATCATGTTAAGTGGGACGGTTTATTTTGTATTATTTTCTTGCAGAACCTGGAGTATCTCAGCTCCGTCGCCCACGAAATCTTAAGACGGAAAAGAAAACAAGTACGTAGGACTGTTAAAACAATAGTCTCTCATGGTCAATTCGGGTTCTCGTCATTTTTGTAATGTCATGCTGTTCTAATAACAATAATAAAAACAATTCTCCAGCTAAGCGCAAATTTTAGTAAAGAAAAATTTGTTGAAGTTAAGATTTAGTTTAACTTGACGCTAAGGCAATTTGTGGTCATGAGACTTGAAGCCCTCTTTATTGTCAATGTGTAAATTTGGCTATGCCTTTATTCGTCTGGACGCAAGGAAACGCTAGACAGCTGAAACTGTTGTGAAACAACATCGTGTGTTCGTTCAGTTTCCAGGCTAGTGATGCGGGGTTTCCTAGTGAAAGATGAAGAAGTGTTCGAGAAGAAAACGTATGCCGCTACAATGTGTTCCCGACTCTGCCTGCATCCTTGCCGGGTTTTCAATTACAACACAAAAACCGGCCAATGTCGAGGATTTGCAAGCACACAAAGCAAGCTTATTGGCGTGAAGAATTCAGCATGGGACGCGTGGGAAATCGCTTTGGCTTGAAACTGTAAAGATAAATGCCACTGATGTATCATGTCGAAGACACCAGACATAGACATCCCACCCTGTCATATAATACTAACCCCGGGCTAACCAGTCCTGTTTCCTTGCTCTAACCTCTCAGTGGCGAGCGAGAATCGAGGCTGCCACAAGTGCCATTTCTTGTCTTTGGTATGACCTGACTCGGGTATGACCCGGGTTTTACCCATCAGATTAAAGAGTGGATGCTGTTTTTGTACTCCAGTAAGGAGTTGTTTCGTTTCTTGCATCTGGTCACGATGTTGAATAATGGTAATCCAGTTTTAGCTTGTTCAACGATAGCTCATGTTCCTGTGTGAAGAGTTTACTTGTAGTCTTATAGTTTTGTAAGTATTTTGAATTTGTTTAGTTTGATAGTTAATAATAACATTTATAATTTGTTCCGTTCTTAAACTGAATATTGTAAGCTATATATATAAGAATTTGGAAAAACGTCTTGCCATGGAAAACAATGATAGATATTGATTTTGCTTTGATTATCCAATGCTTTAGTATACAGAAAATAAAGCAAATAGAAATACAAGACATTTATCTTCTCAGTAATTGAAATAATTATTGATGAAAAAGTTCAAATACCAATGTTGATGGCTGTTTATTAAACGACAGATACAAAAGTCTTGACACATTTTCTTTTGTGACCTGCCACGATGGCTCAGTTGGTCGTTCCAGGGGACTAGATAAGAGAGCGGTGGAAATTCCTCCTGCAAGGAGGAGGCACATTACACATACATGCCCTCTGAAGACTCCTTCGTCGTCACATGACTGAGAAACTGTTAAGTATGGCGTTAAACACCAAGCACTCACTCACTCCTTTTGGGGCAGCTGGTCATGGTTCACTGCCCATCATTAGGCCTTGTGGGTTTAATCCAGTTAAGAAATGTCATAATTCCTCCTGCTTCCAATTTTCTCTCGGCCTGGCTGACATGACGCTTTTGTGTGACCTTCCATGAATATCCCTGGATACCCCTTGTGTTTCACCTTATGACTTAAATTACGTGGGAACGTTTGCCAGTTTAAAAGTGGCCACCATGGCATGTTAAAAAAATCTTTAAAGTGCCGTTCGGCAGTGACATAAAAAAGAGCTTCTAAAGCAGCGATGTCTGGTTCAAGCTAGCATGTCAGGTTTAAAATATTGGTATAGAAGGAATCAGGGTCTGCATGGGGTTTTGGAAACACGAATTTTCTCGTCACGTGACATTTTCACCAATTTTTAACTCATTCAGACTACATGCCTAAATTAAACATTCATAGGCTCTGAGCAGCTACAGTTTAAATATCAACTTGACTGCCTGATTGGTTTTGAAAAACGATTCTGAAATACTTTTCATATAAATCCAATATGAGCGCCAAACAACGTGATCCATGACGCGCTTCAGTGCAGATATAACAGGGTATTTAAATACCTATAATGGGTAAACTTTGCTTTAACTTACAGTTTCATACGAGTTTCATGTTTTTAGCTTTCATAGTGTTCTATCTGCAATCAAAAAATATTATCACAAAGCACTTGTTTTAGTGTTAAAAGCGACTAAACCTTGGGCGAAATAAAATGTCATGGATTAAAACAATTTTACCGTACATGTAAAAGGGTTTTACAGGCGATTATTAACATTGTTTACACTCTTCTAGTTGGAAAGTGTTTTAAACTTAAACACCAGTGTTATATTCCACGACTCGAATCTGTCTTCCCTTTTTACAGTGCGAATCAAGTAAATATATATACCCCGCTAAATATCCAAAACTGCAGCATGCAGTAAAGTTTATTTATTTGATTGGTTTTTTACGCCGCACTAAAGAAAATTTCACTTATACGATGGCGGCCAGCGTTATGGTGGGCGGAAATCGGGCAGAGCCCGGGGATAACCCACGACCATCCGCAGGTTGCTGGCAGACCTTCTCACTTATGGCCGGAGAGGAAGCCAGCATGAGCTGGACTTGAACTCACAGCGACCGCATTGGTGAGAGGCTCCTGGGTCCTTACACTGCGCTAGCGCGCTAACCAACTGAGCCACCGCATGCAGTAAAGATCGAGGTTGAAGCTTCATCTAAAGGACCAATATATGATTTTCATACTAAGTGTCATCAACACGGGAACAAATGAACAGAAAGCAACGACATGGATCTCAATGTTTTTCGAACTGGAGGAAGCGGCAACGCAAAATATCAAAATCGGACAAAAATTGCTCAATTACCAAACACTAAGAGACAGGCGGTCCTACATTAATATCACTCGCTTTCGTTGAAGCGTGGAATAGCAAGTATTAGTCAAGGCGTGATTATATGATGAGTGTTTAAACCATAAAGGGCAAATCTTACCCTTCGCCCCAACAATATCTGGCAGTAAAAAACAGCTTTATGTGGATTTGAACCTGCTACCTCAATGGCTAGGCCTTGAGGGACTTACAGAAGAAAGCATAATTCTTCTGAGCCACCGTGGGTCCAAAATGTCTATAACAAGGGCCATTTCACTCTCATTTATATGTCACGTCGGTAATCAAAAATGCAAATAATAATACTCTGTTCTGTCAACAAATAAATAAATACATGTTTTTCAGTTTAGCTTCGTATTGAGACATAAACTACAAAAAAAAAAAGAAAAAAAAAGAAAAACGTGTTCAATCTGTGTAGCTTTACATAAGCATGCTGAAGAAAAAAACTCAATACAAATGAACATCTTCACAGATGAGTTTTCTTTGCCGTTTGTCTGCTCTTAAGCTTGCCTTGGGATATATACAATATATACATGTACAATGTTAAATATATTAATACTACAGTATACGTACTTTATGTCATTTTTATTATAAATTTGCAAGACAAGCGCCGCAGTCTGATATTTTGGTTGTCCATCTGTCATCCAGCGTAACATACGAGACTATTTGTCTGGCTTGGCATACCACGACCTGCTTGCTCATTTGTCACGATCTAGCACGGCATTCCCGTGTACTTGCGTACAGGCCTTCGGGTACTGCTATCAGATCTGCACATACTAGTTGATTCGGACACGCTGGAATCTAGTGAGCCCCCAATGACTGCACTAATCGACATAATTGTTATTCGTGATGTGTTACCCCGTGCAGGACCTATCCCACGTGGCCATGATTTCACAGTCGATCACCCGTGAAGGCAAGGTCTTTTGCTCACCGGCTACTACGGGAATCGATAAGTAGAGTATCACTGGTATTTATAGGGATAAATAAATACATGAATGCGTAATTTAAAAAGAAATTAGATAAAACACTTCATGGAATATTCCAATACAGCTTTCGCTGACACAAAAGTTACGCGGACATTCCCGCTGCGGAGATACCAGGAATGCCAACAGGGATCGGATGTCAAAATGATACATATGCAGAGTCCCTTTTGATTCCCATCATTTTCTGCCCACCACGAAAGTTATGACTTTTCTATAACCGTCTTCATATTTTCCAAGAAGTGATTTAATAAACCTACGTGCTAAATGCATGCCAATTCGTTAATTCGGTACATTGAGTTTGGGGGGGGGGGGAGGTTCACGTCTCTTGTTTCTTTGATCTATATCAATCAAAAACAGAATTCACGTCTCAAGCCAATCAGGACGTGTATCAATCTGCCATTTAAAATATGGAGGAAGTGACAAGATTGATGAGTTTCATAATTATGTTGCATTGCCAAAATAGAAAACAACGCGCGCTCTTATAAATGGAAGGATGGAAAAATAATAATTTTGGCTCAGGCGAGTCACCAACGGATTGTCGATGTTCAACTATTTTCTCTAAAACAAAACAGTACTTTGTTGATTTTACAGACCTTTGTCTTTTACAGGCGGGAAAGCACCCAATCTTCAGTTCTGTTTCCCGAAAGAGATTGTCAAAGGATTGTGGTCTCTCAGCAGCCTGCGGATGGTTGTGGGTTTCCCCCGGGCTCTGCCATGTTTCCACCCACCACAATGCTGTCCGCTATCGTATAAGTGAAATATTCTTGGGTACGGCGTAAAACACCAATCTTGGCTTGGTTAAGTTCTCAGCGAAGCAGCAAAATCCGTTCGGCAACAAGGAGACATATTACATGCACTCTAAGGATTCCTTCATCGTTATATGACTGAAAAATTTTAACTACGACGTTAAACCCCAAATACTCACTCACTCACGCACTCACTCACTCTTGTAATGGTTGTTGGTCCAACGGCTAAGACAATGTGCATAGCCTTAAGAAATATACGTTTTGTCGTTATACACGATCTTTGATATTTGACACACGTAAAAAAGCCATAACCATTATGCAATTGGTACGCATCCGCCTAGTCATTCTTCATTCACATTTTTTAGCTTTCTTCAAACGCATTGCTTATAACTTTATCCGCCCGCACTTCTTAACCATCTTCGCTGTCATTGCTTAGATTTCTTCGTTCGCATTTCTTAGCTTTCTTAGCTCGTAATGCTTAACAACATTTTTTTTGCAGTCCCAAGGTTTGTAGCTCTGTTAAGTATCAAACATACATATGCTCGTGTAGGTGTTTAACATTGCGGTCAGTGAAACGGCACTTTTTGTCAGAGTTTTTTTTATATGATTTATTTGATTGGTGTTTTACGCCGTACACAAGAATATTTCTCTTATTCGACTACGGCCTGCATTATGGTGGGAGGAAGCCGAGCAGAGCCCGTCGGAACCCACAACCATCCGCAGGTTGCTTTCAGACCTTCCCACGTACGGCCGTAGATGAAACCAGCATGAGCTGGACTTGAATTCACAGCGACCACATGTCAATGTTGAGAGCAGAGACCATCGGAATGGCCGGGGTAAAACTACTGCCCTTTGCGAGGTACGTGACCATCCTTCTTTTATACGACGGAACACGCTACAGCTAAATTCGAACATGCGTTCTCCATAGTAAGAGAAACAACAGTAAAATCAAATGCCCGGTCAAAGCCGTCTGTACCAGGTCCCTATACCAGATTGTGCAGCACACAGGAACTGTTAAAATACGTGTGTGGGATTGGGGACGTTGGGGATTATAACAAATGGTATTCGCCAATAATTTGCACAGCGCCCCTATGTATCTCTCACCCTGTTTGCTATACAAACAAGCCAAAGTGCTTCTGGAGACTAGTCAGCTACATATATACAGCTATACTGAAGTAAAAGGGTCCTCTCTTTCTTCCCCAGAGCCAGCATTGGGATGATAATAACCTGTAGCTTAATGGAGGTTAAGTAATTTCTACTACACCAGCCGATGCCCGGATAAGACATAACAGCCTGGTTTAAAGGGCAACTTCATTGTAGATACGATATCATAATGATGCGACCTCGGTGGGGAGTCCAGAAGCAATGTGACGACAATTCGAGCTGGGTTTGAACTGACATCTGCTGCACTGGTTAGGACCTCCTGAGGCACTATTGCTGTGCCAGCTCGCTAACTACTCGGCCAGAAGTGTAGGTGGCGTGTGTCTTGTTAAGGCGATGTAAAGAATAGCTACAAGATTAAGCACCACATACTTATCCTTAAAACGCATTGCTGTTTATGTCATATAGGCAGAAGTTCTGTTTATCAAGGAGACGAGATGAATACTGAAAGACTACGACATCGGTGATCTCTAGAGGGACAACGTTTTTGCCCTCAGTTCTCATTTCATTTCATTTCAAAACGATACACTGATTTTTCTTAAAATGTTGTTACTCGCTGTTTACTTGCGACTATTGCAAAAAAAGGACTTTCATAATTGAAAGTGAAGAATTTTAAACGTCGAAGCCTCGATTGTGTGGAACACGTGATCGTTTGGATAACTGGGATTGCTGACCTCTCAACTTGTTGAACCAGTGCAGGCCATAGGGGGGCATAAGGCTGCCCGACGCTTCAGGGCATAAAGCATGCGATATCTTTCCGTGTAAGTAGAGTTCATGAGATCTTTTTAAAAAATCTGGTTTACTGATTAAACATAGAAAATTGCTGTCAGGGAAATGTGTGGGTGTGTGAAGAAAAAAATCCTCGAGATAATCACCTGAATTAAATGACGGTGACGCTGAAGAAATTTTCCCCATTAGTTTTACCAAGAACTGATTAATCACGTCATGAACGACAAAGAGTTACAACCCGGCAAGTAAGTCGCCCACACAGTCGTGTTGGTTATAGCTCATAACCTTCTAACGGTTGTATGTTAACTCGGAAAGGTTTTAATTAAGACCATGTAGCCACTTCGAAAGTAAATAATCTTGCAAATATTTGCAGTGTGACGGTTATCTTGTTAGTTGGAACAAAGCAGGCCTATGTTTGCAGAGTGGCGGTTATCATCTTAGCTGGAATCCAACAGGCGTATGTATGATTCTCCATTTAGTGAGTGACTGAGTGTGCTTAGGGTTTAACGTCGTACTTAACAATTTTTCAGTCATATGACGAGTCTCTAGAGTTTATGTAATGTGATCCTTTTTGCAGCACGGATTTCCACCGCTCTTTCATCTGGTGCTGCTTGACTGAGACGACATCCGAAACATTACACTGACACGTTAGTATAACCAGTGGCTGCATTATCCCCTTCATGCTGAACGCCAAGCGAGGAAGTTACAACTTCCTCTTTTACGGTCTTAGGTGTGGCCCGACCCAAGACTGACCCTGGATCTACCGCCTTTGGAAGCGGACGCTCTACCAACTGTGCTATCAGAACCTGCTTCTCCATACAGATATAATGTTTGCGGAACCATAAGTCATTGTCGCACTAGCGATTTACTCGACGAGTTTCCGTATGGCATTCTTGTAGGCGTAAATTCTCAATGACTGACATCGTGTAAGAAAAGAGTCGATGTTGTTTTACTCCCAGGCCCCTCGTTAAGTGAATGATCCATGTTAAAGATATATCGTGTCAAATATTTGATTCACATACAGAATGACGGACTTTGCAACATGCACTTCACGCAAGATAAAACAAGATTTCCTGTCAATAACCTGTGTTCACGGCATTCTACTGGGTTTTAAATTAAAGGTTTTTAACGCCGTGTTCAAGAATTTTGCATTTGTATGAACGATCAGGACCAGGGTGCGAGGATTGAGCTTCCTGACATAAAGGCTGCAAATGAAAAACCATGTGCTGGATTCGAAAATGCGACATAATTGATCATAGGTAGTAGCAGCGAGCCGTGAGGCTTTGACAGTCTGAGAAAGCGAGGCCTTTGGAAGAACGTATTGTTGGTTGTCTCCGAAGGTCACTGACCGCTAGGAAAATTAAAATTTTGACAACTGTTCCACACATTTGATGGTTCCTGAAATTTTACTGGTTCCCGCAGTGTCTTGTCGTCCAGGCTATCAACCATCTAAATAATTTAGTATCATTCACACTTTTACATTGTTATGTTCGACAAAAACTCACCGACGCGAACACAAGGTGGACATTTGAAATCGTCTGTGAAACTATCTAAGAACAGCGGGATTTCTCAGACGCCTTTTTATTTTCGACTTTGGAGATTGTTGTCATCAGAACCTCTCAATGTGTTATCATTTTGTTAATCATTCGACACTGATGTCCGGTTCTTTTTGTATGTTCACTGCGCAAGTGTGAGTGGTTAACCTGATCGCTTTCTCTTTTGACCACGCGGAGGTCAATTTCACGTCGATTCCACTATAAGTATATGTGTTTGTGTGCTTAAAACCATAGCGCATACGTTAATGTGGACACAGTCGTAATAGACTCTCTGAATGGACCACGACACGGAGGCCTTGGACTGAGAATTTGTAGATTTCGCTGTCACTATTTGTAGGGGTCTTGAAGACAATAAATGTCCGATGGCACTCTTGGTGAGGTTTGCACACTCTAACGTTCCGTACGATATTCTTGCTCGTGGGAATTCGTAATGGCTGCGATATCCTGTAAAATATGTCTACGTTGTCTTAAAACCAGGCCGCTCGTTAAGTGAAGGGTATATGTTTAAGATATTTGGTGTCAAAAATTTGATTCATATACGGAAAGGCGGACTTAACTAATAACTATCGAAATAACTCAGTATCGTCCACACTTTTCTTTGTTAGGTTCGACACAAGCACTCCAACGCAAACACAAGGCGGACATTCCAAAGACGCCATTTCATTTTCAAGTTCACAAAGAACACCTTAATCTGTTATTTTTTTTTGGTAATCATTCCACAATAATGTCTAGGTCTCTTTGTTCATTCCAGAAAGAGCTTCCTGTCTTCTTTTTTGCCAACACAAAATTCAATTTCACGGCGATTTCACTATAAATATGTGCTCGTCTGTTTAAAACCACCATAATGCATGAATTTATGTAGACATAGTCTTAATGGACACTCTTGGTGGACCAAGAGTAGCCTTGCACGGGGAATTTCTTCGCTCTCACGGCTGGTAGCGACCTTGGAGACGGCCGACGACACTCGTGCTGCCGTTTGCACAGTCTAACGCTCGTTGAAGACGACTACCATCCATATGTGGTGTTCTTTTCTGCGCGTTACATGAGTCCGTCACTAACTTGCCAATGGTCGGTGATTTGCTTCTTGTGGCATCAGGGTACCTAAACATCAGCTATATGGTCTTTAAAGTCAGCCTTAGAAATTTGTTATTGTTAGACTTGTTATTATAAAAGTGCTTATTTCGCGAACAAGCCCGTTGTGTTCAGGTAAAAAGACCAGGCTCGTGACCAAAAATCATGCATTTTATAAAAGGAATGTCATTCTCCTCTGCGATAGATTCTCGGCTGATAACAACCTGAGATAAATCCGTCCATTATTTTGCCATAACTCGAATAACTTGTGAAATAAAACGGTCTCTGCAGAGAGTAGAACTATGACACTGTAATCAAGTATTCGTGGAATGGAGGAAGAATATAAGGGTGGATTGGAAGGTTTATTTCTGTCACGTGCTGAGGTGAGATTCTTGTCAGTGCTGTCTCAATAGCTTAGGCTATAGCTAGGAAAGTGCGTAACTTGCACAATTTTGTCTTTACGAATCTACAGACAATGACAGAAGAATTTAAAGATCCATAGCGTCACATTCAATTAGGCCTACTTACATTTCACCCATGAAACTGACTGCTGACCTATAAGGAAAATATTCTAAAAGTGAAACGTTAAACCTAAATTAACATTTGTACGTCAGTAAATCGGTAAGAAACCAAATAAATACATAAATATGGAAATAAATACGTTTGGTGAGATTGTCTAGGATCACAAGGTAGATTAATGACTGATTGATTTATTTCAGTGATTCATCAATCACTGATCCTTTTGAGAGCGATTGAACAGTTGCCTGAAGAATTCATTATAATAGAGTGTTTATACTAAATGAAAAACACCACACTGTCTAATCCGCATCGTTTAACGTAACTAACAAGTGGTGTTAACAACCTGAACGTTAATAGTAACTATCTAATTTGAGCCTCTGTGGATTGTAACCCTCTAACCGTAAAGTTTTGTATTGCCTCGTTATTGCCTCGTTATGGTCTCTAGAGTTATTCTTCCTGAAACCTTAGATTTTGTGGCGGGAGAGACAAACCATACCTGCAAGGTTCTGTCATATCCTACCAAAGGGAATTTCAGTCATTCATTGGCTGGGGCATATGTACATCAGCCGCACGCTGGATGTATCACGATTACGTGGGAAGAAGCTATCCGAGATAAACCACTTTTGAAGTCCGCTACTGTTATTACCAGCGGTGGAGACTGGAATTTCAAAGGAATTGTGAACAGTTTGTCAACAGGAGCAGCTAGAGGAGCCATTGAGCACATTACAGCTTGTTAGGTTTGTTAGTCTTTTGCGCACTTCCGAGAGTGAAGCCAGAAAATCCGGTTGTCCCTGGACGGGTTTTACATACAGTGCATAGGTGGAAACAGGTGTTCCTCCCGCAAAACGGAGAAAAGCAACTTATGCCAGCAAGAGGAGTAAAACTGCAACCGTAACCCGTACAACAGCAGTGCATGCCGCAGGAATCCGGGAACCGGAGATCCAGGCAGACTATGTTCCCGCTACAGGCAGTGCAGGTCAGTCACCGAAATCATGATTTCGGAAAAAAAATCTATTTCGACTCGTTGTGTGTCATGACACTAACATGTGTCTACCTAGGGGAGGTTGTACAAGGTGAGGATCGTTCTTACCATTTTTCACACTGGGGACTTCACCGAAGCGTGCACCGCGGAGACTCAGGTCTATATTATACCCACGGGAACATTCATTCCTGATAGTGTATAATTATAATAAACATCACTAACTTCTATTCTTCTCTTGTGGTTTTGATTTAATGGTTGTTAAACTGTTCTGGTAAATAGTGGCAGCGACTAATTTGATAAATAATAATTAAAACCATTAGTTAGTGTTCATCCCATACAAAGCAATAAGTCATCATACAGGCATAATGACGATTAAGAAATAAAGTTCCCAATTATCACTGATTGATTTTTGAGACAGTTTGTCATTTGTTTTATCACGTATGTTATAATTAGGTTATTTAAGCAAATCCTCAGCACGTCGATTTATAATAGGACTACTGAAAAGGCCCCAACATATGTGTACTGGTTAAACAGATTTGTTAGGCCAGTTGATGGAACAGTCATTGGTATACAGCACGCGCAACTCTTGCCGGAACCGTTAGTCCAACATAATTCAGTATATACGGTGGATATAAAAGTATGATTTTTATACAGAATTGCTCAGTTGAATCGAACGTGGTACAATTGTGACTGATTCATTTGACTGGGTAGTGTTTAATCCTGGATCAGTTTTATGTCTGGAGGAAATAAATGCCTGGATTCGAGTGAACTCATAATACACTGTCGTTGCACTAACGTAACATTGTCTCTGCATCGTTCGCAAACCAAGTTACAACAAACGTTTACACTACTATAAATGTAATAAATATTTTTTCCGGTTTTATATTGGTGTAAAGAGCTTTGACAGCTGGGTACGACAAGTCGCTTATGAACAGCAGGCGAGCTTTCCATCCAGGGAGTTCTCACTGGTTGTAAAAGCGAAACACTGGGGACATAAAGATACAGAACTTCGACGTTTACGTTTTCATCAACGTCATTTTGTTTTCCACATGGAACTCGCGATTCGGTTTGAGATAAACAAGCAAATCACACTGTGAAAATTATGGGGAAATATATATTTTTCGACAGATACTATCACTTCACAACTTTACTATATTTGCATTTGTATATATGTTATTCCGTATTATAGGAACAAATGGCATATTTATTGTTCTCTTTTTAAGACGAGCCTTAGGACAAGTTCTAGGAACTGTATATTTAACTAGTCAATCCGCAAAAATCTGAATGTAAAATGCACAAGAAGATATGTGGATAAGCCTTCAACTTCGAGAGACTCAACATCATCGCTGATTACCGTTTTGATATTGTGAAAAGTCTTACCTCTCGGAAAATACAAAACAAATTCCGATTTCAAGAATCGCTGGTTTATAGATTTTAATAAATGTTGGCACAAAAAAACAGCCAGGTATTCAGCTAGACAAGATAGGATTGGCTAGCCTCACATATCCCATAACGATTCGTCTGAGCGAAATGATGACATTTTACTGCAGAATTAAAGAATTATTTGTGCCTTCCATAAAAATATCTGTAATTTCTGTTTTTACGAGAGGAAAAATAAATTAAATCAATGCCGCCAACTGTTGTTTCCGCCTAAAGCTTTCCGTTTAGTGTGCAAATATTCCCAGTGACAAAAGTATTTACATAGTGGAATTCAGCGAACCGTGAAGGGATACGATCCTATTGTCTGGTGTCATTGATTGTAATAAATAACACATTCATGAAATATCTATAGAAACAACGTGTTTTTTCTTATATCAACGAGCAGGTATGAAAGAGTTTGGATTATCCTGACGTTAGCAGATTGTGTTCATGTACTACCAACATGCAGTTTTTCTCATTAAAACCCTATTTGAGAACACCTCTTTACCAAGTGGATACGGCCAATGTTTATTTCAAAGTAGTATTTGCATTACTGCTGTGCTACAATTCGACAGTGAGGCAATCATCAGTTTTGCTTCCTTTTTCCATCGTGTTTTTAGTTGTGCCTTGTTATTCTAACCATCCTCTTCCACAATTAATAGCCAACCTAGTGTTTCTGAAACAGCTACCGTTCAAATAAACCCAAACCGAAAATATCAACACTCGGTTCATCCGTGAGTAATGATTCACGAACTGAAGTAGACAGTTACATTCTGTCTACTTCACGAACTGAAGTAGACAGTTACATTCTGTCTACTTCACGAACTGAAGTAGACAGTTACATTCTGTCTACTTCACGAACTGAATTAGACAGTTACATTCTTGCGAATGTATTTAGGCAACATCAAACGCGGATTGTAAAAAACCACAAAATACACTTCACCCAAAATTTTTACTACAATGTTATTGGCATCCTGCCTTCCGTTGCTTCATATAGCAATGTGGGACAACCGATTACAAATCTCTATTGTCACTAGAATTACCGTTGTCTTCTTTCTTGTGTTGAATATACACGATTTGAATTCTGATTTCGATCATTGGTCTAAAATTTTCCTTTTTTCCAATATCACTGGAAACTTTTGACTGCTTCTCTTTGCATGATTCCTGTTGAATGCACACGATTTGAACTCTGATTTCGCTCATTGGTTTAAATATTCCCTTTTCCCAATATCACTGGAAACTTTTGACTGCTTCTCTCTGCATGATTCCTGTTGAATGTACATGATTGGAATTCTGATTTCGATCAATGGTCTAAAATTTTCCTTTTTTCCAATATCACTGTAAACTTTTGAATGCTTCTCTTTGCATGGTTCCTTCCAAATTTTATGTACATGTTTGTGTACATGTAAATGTCCCTTGGTGTTTTGTGTGTTATACGTCGTTTTGGGACGTGGCCTTCCGATCACTAGCCTGGAACGTCCTTATTGGTTTGACGGCTGGTATACGAATATCTGTTTCCACGCATAGATACTAGATTCCGCTTCACCTTAAAAAGTGAAACCGATTATGGCTGACGGCTGTTAACATGCTCGAAAGGCCACTTCCGTTTTCAGTTCTGTCTTCCTTTTCTTTTCCTGCTGTATGGCAAGCTTGCGACTTATAGAGCTCCAAACATTCTCTGAAACGATGTTTGGACCATACAGTCGAAAAGTGGCAGCCTGGTAGAATAACATTAAAATATCTTTTTTTTTGCATTAATAATGTAAAGCGGGGAAAATCATTGCACCACATATGAAAGTTTCTGAAAATTCTTGAGCACGCAGTTATGCGGCAGTCACGGAAATAAATACATAACAAATGAAACTTTCAGCCTTGTAATGTGCTCTCAAGCAGGATTCACGTGTGATTTTGCTATCGTTGCCACTTGTTACGTATACCGTAGATTAACACTTATCCATTTTAATTGATGATAACAATTATTTAGTGCAGGGCGGCCGATATCTTTACTTACACAAAAGCATTTTTTCAAACAAACAAAAAAAAACATGGGAGAACCACAAAGATTCGAACACTTCCTCGAGGTGCTACCTGTCTTCCAGAAGGAAGTTTTGAGTTCACTGCACTGAGAAGATACTATGACAGAAATACAGATTTTAAATCTGCGGCAAAAGTGTTCACATTATAAAGTTTGTTTTACACATGAAGATAAACGTTAACCTAAACGAAACTTTAATAGCACGTAGAAATACATACATGAAAATTTCAGTAAAAATATTCTTCTCGTTAACGTCCACCTTAATACTGCAAATTAAAAACACAGTGCCTCGTTTGAACGAAAAATTGTCGGTTTGATCGAGAGTGCACTTTCGGTGGATTAATACTAAGCTAACATCTCTTTTATGGTCATATAACTTTTAAGGATGCTTCGAACAAGTTTTATACTTCTGACTCGGAAGTTTGCAGAATTGTGCCAGGATTTTGAAATTTGCACTTTCTTATCGTATCTCTTTCGAGCCGATTCTCCACCTTACCGTACCAGGTCCTTTTGGTATCTTCCATAGCGCATTCCTCTGTCGAGACGTGTCCTGTTTCCCCGCTGTTCGTAGTTACACCGGCTAGACGGCACCATGAGGACAGTCGTGTAAATGGTTAAAAATGGACATAACTATATAGTCAATCATTACACTATGTTGTGCATATGATGTGTGATTTTTACAGCCAGTACCTTTTTTTCTATAAGGCACAGATAATACGTGCAGACAACTATCTGTGATATCACACACTGACTTACTCTCATAACCTCGGCTACATCAAAGGCTGGTTATACATTAATAATCTGTGAAATTCTCCGCTTTGGATTTTCTGGTATTCACATTTATGAGTCTGACCTAGTTAATTCAGGATGGTTCGTGGGGAATCACCCTTACGTAGGGGAGCGTGAGAAAATTCACAGAGTATGAGGGGCACGACATGACCGATTACTGTAGGGCCTGATGCACATCCAATGCACATTTACCCGCACTAAAAGATTCACACCGAAACATGCAAATGATATCAACCTTATATGCATCCTTTATCGTGTTTTCCTTGTTAGATGGAATTTAACACACACCATTAACAACCCATTCTTGTCTGCAACAGATGGGGTCTGAAATGCTTTGTAGAATAGATTTGCTCTTGAGTGCCAAATACCTTGACTTTTAGGGGTTCTGGTGTTTTATTTAAAATTGCTTTCGATTACTGATCCACTCTGACGGATATACACAGGCCGAAGTGTTGTGCAAAGTTCCTAACAACACACAAAGTTCCCAGGGCTCTACATAGTCTTTCTCATAAGTGCGAGAACCAACCTTTTGCTGGACGTTTGTCGGCAATTTACTGGTCAACGTCTTGTGTTTAATCGGACTAGGCCGGTTCCAGATTATTGTAGATGAAGGCAAATGCTATTCAAGCCAGGCACAATGGGTTGGAAGAGTTATTTACCTTCTACCAACTATGAATCATGTAACGAAAATGCATTTCAAAATAAAACTGCAATGGTACCATACAAAGAAAAGTGTCGACTAAGATAATAGGTGTCGGTCTAGCTGTGGGTCATGGTGAAAACTGGTCAACTGTTGGAAACACTTGGTCAGCCTATTACATGCGCATGGTCAGCAGAGATATATGCCTCTGTGAAGAGCGCTGGTAGAGAGTTATGACACCCCCCAGAGTGACATTTAACCGACCGGGATACGGTAATGTCACCTCTCCTACAAGACAACCAAGATCGTAGGAAAGTGATGGCTCCCCACTGGTAAGACCGCACTTATCAAGGTAGGGTAATTTCACGATGAATCACTGATCTAGGTTCTCCAAGGAGTGATGAAGTGATAAAGAACAGCCTGGCTGTGCCGGGGATGTGGCTTTAACACAGTTGTCCTCTTTAAAACCTACTTTTTGAGGTGACCTGCGATTGTCCAAAGATAAAATGTTGTCATTCTGGACATCGTTCAAAATTTAACACATACAAAGGTATCAAAATGCTTTTTATGATGGCTTTAAAGCCCACATCACACAGCTTAGATTATAGCAAAAAATTACGAAGTTATCCCGCTATAAAATAACCCCTCCTATTCCAAGGCGCAATGCGTTGAAGCATCGCCAGAACCGTCAATGGTTGATTGTCAAGCTTTCAGCAAATACTGGTATCAAGCCATATTTGATATTTAAATATTTAGCCTAAATGGGCAGCCATTGCAGTTGCCCAAGGTCAAAGTACAACAGAAGCAGATTTAGTATTTAATATGCTGTTACACCATTATTTCTGGGCTGAGGACAAAATTGATGACTTGACAAAAAGTTAAATCTGGTTTCTTAAATTAGTTCTGAACAAACAAAAATCTCAAAAATACGTTTTGCGTTTTTTAAAAATACTTTTGTACATTTCCTTGTGGATTTCATCTTGTTACTGCTCTGGATTTTCTGGAGCAAGAGTGCTCTAGGTTTCCATTTTGGTATTCATATTATCTTTCAACAAAAAACTACGAATGCTTGCCTGCCAAATGCCTAATCAACCTGCGCAGACCTCCACGACAAAATAAGGTTTTATAATAAGATTCGTTATATAGGAAATGCATGTCACCAGTGAGGGTCATCTCCATGAATTTATCAAGACATGGGAACTCAGTTTCCAACCTGGCTAAGACACAACGCCTTGAAGGATCATTGAGATGTCATTGTTATGACAAGATAATGGGATAAGATGACATTCACCACAGATTTGAAATATAGATAAAGTAATGTCTGTTCTTACATGTTGGGTGGTTTTGTGTAAGGATATACACTGTAGGCCTTTCACAGTTGTATTAGCGCTAAACTAAGAAGACATTTTCATCACATTTTCCTGTTTGGTTCTCAGAAATGCAATTACCAAATACACCACCGGAATGAACCACTAAATCTAGGAAATCAGCATCCTTCTGCTAAAAACTCTACTTCTGTTAACTGCTCATTATAGCACTTCTTACAATCAACTTATGATAACCACGATAAACGTGTATCTATGTGTATAGTATATGCCTTTTGGATCAAAGCACCGTGTCAAGAACGGAGAAGACGACACCTTACACTCTTTCGACTACATTTAAATAACTTCAAGCATAAACTGTGAAGGACCACAACATATACTGTGTTTATCACCAGACCCGTTTTGGTGGTTACTAGAATCCTATGGTTTATAAAGGATTAATTTGCAGAAATCTCCTGTTGCCAGAAATATAATATGAATATTGAACCCACGAGTCATGTCATTGGGTTGTCAGAGACGGCAATTGACGAACTGGACCTAAATGATGGCAATTTAAAAATAAAACATTCTTTGAGTAGAGGTTGATAGAAACTAACCGACGGCAGAATTTTAAAGGGCAACTATATTATGTGATAAGGCCATGGCCGATAACTGAGGTCATGACACATACACATAAAAACACATAAAAAGGATACAGTCTAAAAGAATAAGATGATTGTAACTCCATACAAAATTAAAAGGCACTGCTTTATTCTGCCAAATAGGTCCTCTATTTCTGTGTTAAAAACGTTGGACAGGGCGTATACACATACACAAGCGTATGTTTTGTAAATAGTATATGGTACATTTATTCCGAACCGTCCAAAAACGATGACCAGGGAGTGTTGTAGGGGCATACCATGTTGATGTCCACAACAGGCAAGAGAACAATTGTTGAGTAACCATGGTAAGCAATATACTGGGCACTGAACTTAGAGACCTACAGGCTGCCAAGGTGTAAAGGTGAGGCCGTCGAAGGTGAGAAACGGCAGAACTGTGGCACAACTCCATGAAAAGTAGATATAAGGATTCGTAGCTCTACTGTAGTGTAAGCAAAGGTAGAGGCATTCACAGATATATTTACCCACAGCTTGCAGGGCTGTAGATCCAGGATCAATCCTGGGTCAACTCATACCTAAGACCTTAACAGAGGAAGCTGCATATCCCTAGCTTGGGACTCAGTATTAAGGGGATAGTGTAACGACTGATTGACCCATATCAGAATAATGGCAATAGTGAAGCATAATGACCCAGGAGTCTCTCACCAATGCGGTGGCTGTGAGTTCAAGTCCAGCTCATGCTGGTTTCCTCTCCAGCCATACGTGAGAAGGTCTGCCATCAACCTGCGGATGGTCATGGGTTTCCCCCAGGCTCTGCCCGGTTTCCACCCACCATAATGCTGGGCGCCGTCGTATAGGTGAAATATTCTTGAGAACAGCGTAAAACACCAATCAAATAAATAAATAAGTATAATGGTTCGGGCGGGTCGGCTTACTTGCCTTCGGTAAGTCGTCTCAGTGAAGTAACACGAGATAAAAGCGTCCTGCAACAAGGAGGCACGTTACATGCAGTCTAAAAACTCCTTCGTCGTCATGACTGAACATTTTTTTGATTAAGACGTTAAACCGCAAGCACTCACTCACTCACAGCTTGTACATGTAACGTTATCATTATGTTCGTATCAAGGGAATTAACTCTTACACAATGTGCTTATTGTGATTCTGATTACATTTCCAGCAAGAACTTTTGACCTAAAAGCTACATTCTTCGTTTTAATGCTTATTTCGCCAGGGTTCGTTTTGTTTCACCTCCAGAACGTGGCCAAAGAGTGTGTTATGACATCATAGTAAAACTTTGAATTACATTAACCATTAGAAATCACTACTCCTACTCTGCTTGGGGTGACCCAGAGACAATACTGGCGTGTTTCTATCACATGAATAACAAAACTACTGTGGTACTAAGATTGTGAAACAAACGTACCCTTGTGACCAGCGAAAACAAAACGTGCAAAGGAAGTAAAGCTTTTCTACATTATGTTGCAAAAGAGCCACTCAAGGGAAGCTACTCTAAACTGACCTTTCAACATATACTTCCAAAGATTCTTTCGCTAAAGATTTAAAACTCCTAATAATAACGTCATGCATATGGATATTTCCTGTTTAAACAATATCAGTCATAAAATATACATGCTGTAGAACGTTTTGCTTGCTATATGACACACACACACACGCACACGCACACGCACACACTTACAAAAACACTTCATCCATATCCGTAACAATGTAGGCCTCAAAAAGTGAAGCGTATAACGTGTTTGCCATAACAGGGCATGCGGTTGATAGTTGACGTGGGACTTAGGGCGGGGATAAGGTGTGGGTAAAACACGCTTCTGTCGATTAGGCCTACAGCTCAGTTTTAAAAATCACTTATTATACAGAAATGCCATAAAATGTGGATACCTGAATTCTTCCGAAATTCAAAATAATTGGCTGTACAAATCTATTAAACGTATCAAGTACACATGTACGCAGTGTCGAGCGCAGTAAACATATTTTCTTATAAACACGTACTACTGCGACAAACAAGGGTTCCTGTTCGTTGGCGGTTTATAGCCAACAACTGCTGAGCTTTATTGAAAATAACCCTGCAACTCAAATGTTGATCAGGTGAACAGTATAGGATTAGGCACAACTTAACGGTTCTCAGTACATAAGGTGGATACTACGTTACAGGATTATTACGCCATTTGTGAAAAATGAAACAGTGTTCGGACGAGTGCCTGTGTAAAATATAAGAGACTACAGCATAGAGAGCAGCGACGGCAGTGTGATCGCTGGCAAACGCTCTTGCCAGTTTACCTCAACTTAATACAGTTTTCTTCTAATTGTTCATGTAAATGCGTAAATAGTTGCAAATTACACGCACCTAGACCTGAAAGTTCGTCTATTGCCAGAACTGTTGTGAAGGATAGATATGATCAGAAGAGACATACCGCTGAGAAGAAGGCTAGCAGGATGTCGCGATTTCCTCAGCGTGATACTTAAATTAGAGGGATACCGTGATGACATAACAACGATATCTACCACTACCAGGCAGGCGTACATGTAGTAGTGCCCGGGCGTGCGGGTTTCACATGAGCACGGAACACGGACGGATTGATTTATCAACCGATTGATTGATTATGTGGGTCAATAGTTGGAATCAAGCTCACGATATTCTGATGTCCTTCATGTAACACCACATGTTGCCACTTGGCCCGTCCATGTGTACCGATGGAACTTGCCAAACAATATATTAAATGTTAACGAGTCCGTTCTCATTGGGAGGCAGGCAAAAGATGGGAGATATGGTTGGCCAATGTGACTGTGTGAGGTGTCACGTCTGTTGTCTTCGACATGACACTTCAGTTTAGCGATATGGACCACAAAGAGCCACATACACCTGTGTACAACATACACAGTGGTTAAAATGTTTGAATTTCACTTGTTCGCACTCTTCGTGAGACCTTGTCGATAGTAAGACGTTGGCTGAAGGTCATTTGTCTTCCCACACTATGGCGCGCAAATCTTTTCACAACATGAACTACAGTTTGTTCTACCTCTAAATTATTCATTATGGTGTTAAACAACTATCGAACAAAGAAACTAAAAAATGTGACCACCTGCATCTCCACAGTGGAAACGATCTCTTCTCTGTAACCTAGGCAGTAAACAGAATTACAATTGACTGGAGACGAAATAAAATTACCAGGTGACAATTGTTCTTATATGTTCTTTATTACATTCTACACGGTATGCCATGTGTGGGGTGTCTCTCAGGGTATGAAAAGCACACGCACTATATCAACCATGGACCTTTTGGACATACACTTGAATAAATGAATAAATGAATGAATGCTTGGGTTTTAACGTCGTATTTAACCATTTTTCCGTCATATGACGACAGGAGTGAGTATATATATTGTGTATTCTTGAGACAGAGCGAATCCACTTGAAAACCCATCTTCGTTGTTTTGCTTTTCCGACATGGAAGCAACTGTCGACAGCGTTTGATTCTTTGCGTGTTTGGAAATCCAATTATAAAACCATGGCTAGATCCATTAAATCTAGCCAATCAACGTCCATGTGCCAAAACGATGTTTCTCTGTTAATTGCTTATTATAATACTTCTTATAGTCATCTTCTGTTATCATGACAACTGTGTACTTATGTGTGTAATCTAAGTACATCTCAACAAGATAACACGTCAAGAGTAGGCAGCTTGCAGTGGGGAATTGTACATTTTGCTGGGTCAGGGATTTTCATTATCGCTTATAAATATGTTGATTTCAGTGTCAAAACATTGGTGTTTCAGTAACTGGGGTTTTGTCTTCACGAAAGAATATAGGATTCCATGACAGTGATGCTCTACATTTGCATGCTCCACATTTACATGTCTATTCATACAGACTGGAAAGTCAAGGGCTTGGAAACCCCTATTATTAAAAACGTGTGGATAATCACCAGATCGGCACAAGATATATGTTGACCCGACAGCGGAGGTCAGACGTAGAGGTTACAAAGTAGGCAACGAAATACAAACAAATCTGAAGAATTTGAAAAAAAAATGATGAGGAATAACATCATCATTCTCATCAACAACAGCAACAAGAACAACTGTGTCCCGCCACAGAACTGCTCATGGCAGCTCAAAATCAGGCGTCCTTCCACAGACCCGCTCATGGCTGCTCAAAATCAGGTGTCCTTCCATAGAACTGCTCATAGCAGCCAAAATCAGGTGTCCTTCCACAGAACTGCTCATCGCAGCTCAAAATCAGGTGTTCTTCCAGAGAACTGGTCATCGCAGCTCAAAATCAGGTGTTCTTCCACAGAACTGGTCATCGCAGCTCAAAATCAGGTGTTCTTCCACAGAACTGGTCATCGCAGCTCAAAATCAGGTGTTTTTCCACAGAACTGCTCATCGCAGCTCAAAATCAGGTGTCCTTCCATAGAACTGCTAATCGCAGCACAAAATCAACGAGCCGGCAAAGAAAATGACCTGCCAAGTATAGTTAAAGGAACTCTCTGTCCCTCTAGATCTCGCTTGCCGCCCGGTCGTCCTTTTGTGCAACCAAACACCATTTCTCCCAAAAGGCAATAACAATACACAAAACGACCTCAACTAACGGCTTGTGGAGCTATACACAGGCTTACCCATACCATCGCCTACATCAAAGTCTAGATATGAATTATTTATTATAAAGATCTCGCCGCACGCCGCCGAAAATAAAGTATAAATATTTAACTCACTTCGTCCTTTAGAGGATTCTGACAATATTGAATGGCACATTGGTAAAACAAACCACTATACGCTGTTTATACCTATAAGCACCCAGTGACAGATCGAGTGTTATGGGCGGCTGGGTTATCTGTTCACGCCATTGCCGATAACTGTAGGTCGTGGCACAGAAAAGGGCACATAACCTTAGGGAACACGATAGCTGTAACTGCAGACAGCCATTCTCCCTAATGGCAGGGCCACGCTTATCATGGTATGGGTACTGCGAACCGTTGATCAAAATGTTAGGCAGCCTTTGTTGACATTAAGTTACCGATCATTAATCTTGCAGTCCCAAACATAAGCGTCATGTCCGACATTCGTATACCACTCGTAGTCCGTAAATGGCGTTCCAAGTCGATAATCGCAAGATCCATTTCCTAAACAACGTATCACAATAGCTCCCAAAGACAAAGGTTTGTAAGAAATTATACAAATAGGAAATAAAACCGGTAACACACAAGAGAGAAGCGGTCATCAGTTTTCAGTGATGCCGGCAGACAGTTGATAATTCCATTTTAAAGTTCAAATTCGTATTCCCTGAATGAGTTCTAGGTCAAATTACAATTACACAAGGTATCTCAGTCGCTCTTTGATTGCAACTGTTCATTAAGGCATCATCAACTGTTCATCAAAGGCACAGATTACATGTTCTACCCCTAGAAATCATAAATGTTCGGCTCCTCGCTCTTTATAACTTTTTATTAAACTTTATGAAGACGCCCATGTTATAGTTAATGGAGTCAATAATAATTGCCTAACATTTTTGACAGGTCATGTGTTACAGTAGGGACTTTGTTTACCATTAACTCAAATTCTAACTCCAAATTCCGAAACTTAGAATTTTTTAACCTAGTAAAATACATTTGAATCTTTAGATTCTACGGTGACCTTTTTGACAATTTTGTGACCGATGACGTCACATCAGGTTTTGTCACGTAACACACATAGGCTGGTAGATTCCATCATCCAAAATGCTTAAACATATAGATCTATGAATACATTCCCCAATGGACCTTGAAATGAATTATTTCAACGAAAAATATCAATGTGGCATCATTTATGACATCTTTGTCACTACATATCATTGTAATATATGTTTTAAAACTATTTAATTCCGTTGCAAATTCTGAACAAAAATAAATCGAACTATTTTACTAGACAGTGTTCACTGGCCTTTGACTTGATATATACTTCGTCTTAGTGTTTTCTTTGCCGTGCGGGGCTATTGCCACAGTGTACTTACCATGGACAAAGGTGTTTTTTCATGAATTCACAAAAACCTGAAAAAGAAGTTTGCAGGATCGATTTAATTCATATTCCATACCGTGAAAACGGATTTATAGATTTTTTTGTAAGAAACAATTAATTCTGTTTTGCACTCTAAAATGTCATCATTTCTCTCAGTTGAATCACTATAGGAACTGAGGCTTGGCCAATCCCAACTGGTCTCTCTGCAGCAAGTCAATACCTGGTCTGGTTTTCGGGAACAACATGTATGCAACCTTCTAAAGGAAGAGGATATCTCTAGAAATGAGTGTCATCTGTTTCCTTTTCCCCGAGAGAAAAGGTTTTTGAAAAAGGCTGTTTTCTGTGTAGTCGCCTAGAAACCTGATTACTATGGCAACAAGGTAACACGCAGTCTCTCGATATTACAAGCTTTGGTTTCAGTTCTCCCGGGGTCTGCCCATCATACCCCGGGCCGCGATCGTATAAGTGAAGTATTCGTGAGTAAAACATCAATCAAATGAATAATTCTGTCATTTAGTTATAGCATCTGTTTGCTTGTATAGGCCTACATGTTACTCGTCACTATCGAAGCAGGTTGCAGTTTTATTGTTTCTTTCGAAGATAATTTTATGAGAAGGTTTAGGCTTTGTTACATTAATCAGCCATCCAACGTCAGGCGATATGAATGTAAACTCTCGACCTTCACACAAGAACCTGAATGTAAACCTTAAAATAAATGTGAAGCGGTTTGGAATCTCCAGAGACTATGCAGCACAGCTTCCTACCTGATTGCCATAGTAATCAACTTTCCAGGCGATTACACAAAATTCAGCCTCTTTCTTATCTCTCCGGAAAAAACGAAACAAAATGACACTTTTTTCAAGAGAAATTCTGTTTTTGAGGGCTATGTAAATGTTATTCCTGAAAATCAGGCGGGTATTGACTTGCTTCAGAGAGATCAGTTGGGCTTGGGCAAATCTCAGTTCTGTTCAGAGCAGTTTTGTATAAGAATCATACTTTTATATCCATCCTATATACTGAAACATGATGGACTATCGGCTCCGGCAACAGTTCCGCCTGATATATACTAATGACTGTTCCATCATCTGGTCTAACAGATCTATTTAAGATCGGTGATTGACAAATCATTGAAATAAATCAGTCATTAATGTGTCTTGTCATCCTAGACAATCTCATCAAGCTTATTTATTTACATATTTATGTATTTATTTGGTTTCTTACTAACTTACTTATTGACTTACAATTGTGTTTAATTCAGGTTTAACGTTTCACTTAAGAATATTTTCCTTATGCGATGTCAATCACTTTCAGGGGTGGAATATAAGGAAACCCAATGGAATGTAATTCTATGGCTCTTTAAATTATTCTGTGTATTCTCAAATTAAAAAAAAAATATTGTGTAGATATTTGGTTTCTTATTTAATACATATATAAATGCATATTTTCTTGATTACAATTGCTTTTAATTAAGGCCTTACTCAAGACAATTCCCGTGATATACGACAGCGATCAGTTTGATGGCTGGTGAAAATATCACCCGTATATTCTGACTCATGCAGCGCGGTTTACGTGATCAGTATTCCAATGTGAGTAAATTCAACGGAATATAAACATATTAACGTTCACATTGTCCAGGTCTCCTAAATACAAAATTGTGCAAGTTACGTAGTTTCCTATTTAATGCCTAAACCAATCGGACATTACCAACAAGAAGCTCTC
The DNA here is from genome assembly GCF_032854445.1 of Liolophura sinensis. Lineage (NCBI taxonomy): Eukaryota > Metazoa > Mollusca > Polyplacophora > Chitonida > Chitonidae > Liolophura > Liolophura sinensis. The sequence continues at coordinate 19,966,006 of NC_088304.1, forward strand.
CTCAGTTTGTGAAGGAAATAAGCCTGCCAATCCAGCGTTATATTCTTCTTCTCTTCCATGAATAGTTGATCAGAGTGTTATATTTGTACTCTCTGGAGAGACGATTTTTTCTTCAAAAGTTATTTGGTTTATGGCGAAATAATGGACGGATTTATCTCAGGTTGTTATCAGCCAAGATTTTATAGCAGAGGAAAATGACATTCGATTTACGAAATGTGTGATTTATGACTGAAGGCACGAGCCCGGTCCCTTTACATGAACACAGCGGGCTTAATCGTGAAGTAAAAGTCTAGTATATTAACGATGCTGTTTTCACATTGATTCAGAAACTTATTTAATTATTTATTTGACTGTTCTTCAAGGCAACACTGAAGATCTTTCCCTTGAATCATAAAATATAAAATGATTTAATGTCAATAATTCTAGACGCTTACCATTATCAGGTTTAAGGTTATGTGTAAATAATTCCTCGCTTACCAGTATCCAGCCTAAGGATATGTATGAATAATTCAACACTTACCATTATCCTTGTGAAGGAAATTTGTGAATAATCACTAGCCATTATATCCAGTTTAAGGATATCCAGTGTGAATCATTCCATGCTTAACATTATCCAGCTTAAGGACATGTATGAATAATTTCACGCTTAACATTAGCCAGCTTAAGGACGTGTATGAATAATTCCACGCCTACAATTATACAGATTAGGGACATATGTAAATAATTCCACGTTTACCATTATCCATCTTAAGGGCACGTTTGAATAATTCTGCGTTTACCATTATCCAGCTTAAGTGTGTGAAAAATTGCACGCTCACTATTATCCAGATTAAGTGTGTGAAAAATTGCACGCTCACTATTATCCAGCTTAAGTGTGTGAAAAATTGCACGCTCACTATTATCCAGCTTAAGTGTGTGAAAAATTGCACGCTCACTATTATCCAGCTTAAGTGTGTGAAAAATTGCACGCTCACTATTATCCAGATCAGTGTGAATGATTCAGTGCTTACCATTATCCAGAATGATAAACACTGTGCTAAATAAATGAGTTTGCAGCTCAGGTATGATTCTGATGATTGTTTTTGTTTCTTGGGAGCGCTAGTGTTGATTAGGTTGCCTCGTAGCCATAAGATGATATCATTTACAAATACGTGTGCGGATAAATATTTGAAAGCTTATAAAGATAAAAACTGACTCCTTGTCTTTACTGAAGCATGTTGGTAAGACATTTGTCAGCACTGCAATCAGCCCTATAGCCAATGACTTCTTAAAACCGCTCATATCTGTTTTTTTTTTATGAAAGATTCTCTAATATCAGATTTCTAGCAGCAATCTAGCGGGATGTAAACAGCCCTTTGCCATACCGCTGACACCCGGATGTCATCTTTTATCCTCTTTATCGAAAAGCAGTTTCAAAGCGGTTGTAAGGTTACCGTGCAAAGAAATACAAAATTACAAAGAAATCCATCTGATCGCGGAAAGCTTGTCTGCCTGTACAATGTCCAACATGCTTGCAAGCTGCTCTTGTACAGTTTCCCTTGATAACGGTTCAGGTCAAAGTTTGATTTGCCTGTTCTCTGTCCACATACAGATTGTGCTGTCGTTTTTCGATGCTGGCGGGAATGGGGGTGGGGTGGGGTCTGTAGGCGGTTGTAAGAAGACCATGCTCCTCAGATTGTCAGCTTAAATTGAAAGTAAGCTAAAAATGTGCTTTTCAAAAGCTCTAAGTGCAAATTAAGATGGACCTTATGAGCCATATAGCTGATGTTTAGGTACTCTCAGGTCACCACCGACCTTTGGCAAATTAGTGACTGACATTCTTCATATAAGGCACTGACATGCACACCACGAATTGATGGAAGTCGTCTTCAATGAATGTTAGAGTGCGCAAACAGTGTCAAGAGTGTCATTTTTTCATTTATTGTCTCCAATGCCCTAACGAACATTAATAGCGGAGGAGTGTACAAATTCCCAGCCCAGGGCCAGACTGGAATTCACATTTCTTGTGTACCGGTACTAAAGAATGCGAGACAAGCACTATAACCACGCGGTCGTGGGCCGCTCAGAGAGTCTATGGAGACTGTGTCTACATTAACACGTGCACCACGATGATTTTAAACACATAAATACACATATTTATACTGGACTCGTCCATGAAATTGAGCTCTGCGGTGGCAAAAAGAAAGCGTTGAATTGACGAACCTCTCGCAATTGCGCAGTCAACATACAAAGATAACCAGATGTTATGGAATGATTAACAAAAAGAATAAATAAATAAATAACGTATTAAGATGTTCTGACGACAAAAATCTTTGTGAAAAAAGACGTCTTTGGAAAGAAAAAGACGTCTTTGGAATCCCGCTATCTCAGATAGTTTCGTAGGCGACATTAAATGCCCACCCTGTGTTGGCAGCGGTGCTTGTTTTGTCGAACATAGTGTGGACGATACTGAGTTATTGGTAACCTGGCGACATGACCGGCACCCGTAAAATTTAAAGAACCATTGAATGGACGGCAATGCGTTGAAATTTAACATTTTCGTGCCGTCAATACCAACAAAATTTACGTTCTTCCAAAGTCCTCGCTGACTCTAATCGTTAAAGCGTCCACACTGGCTGCTACGATAAAGCCCTTGGTCGGTGAAGTCCCAAGTTCAAATCCAAGCCTTGTTTTTCCGTCTGCAGCTTTATATGTCAAGAGAGTTACTCCAGGAACTACAATATAAGCATATAAGCTCATTTAAGCGAAAAATTCTTGACCACTCCTTAAAACCCCTCGAATAAAATTAAGTAAAAAAATGAAGTAAATCACCCATTGTATGCCCAGCCGAAAGCTCGATGAACATCTCTAACCTACGCTTTGTTCGCCGCTGAGCAGTGGTACCTGCTAAACCACGAATAAGTACCATAGTAACACACCGTAAACAAACAGATATATGACAGTACCGGTATGACACCGTGAACAACCAGAAATCTGACAGTACCCGTACCACACTGTGAACAACCCGATATTTGACAGTGCCGGTACCACGCCGTGAACAAACACATCTCTGCGAGTACTGTAATACACCGTGAACAAAGAGAGAGCTGACAGTATCGGTACCACGCCGTGAACAATTACATCTCTGAGAGTACTGATACCACACCGTGAACAACCAGATATCTGACAGTACCGGTACCACACCGTGAACAACTACATCTCTGAGAGTACTGATACCACACCTTGAATAAACATATATCTGACAGTACCGGTATCACACCCGTGAACAAACAGATATCTGACAGTCATCGTTATTTTATCCCGCGTGAAGTACATGATGCTCTTTAAGTCCCTCTTTCTGTCTGTGTATTAATTGTTTCACATCATACATCTTTAACTTGGGTCATTCACTTAACAAGCGGCCTGGGTGTAAGACGACATCGACTGTTTTTTTTTTTTACAAAAATATCGAAGCAATTGCGAATTTACAACTACACGAAAAGCACCCGTGGGGTCAACATGTGACCATCGTAACGCATGGATGGTGTATAGGCTTCTTTATAGTTCAATTTCCCAAATCCACTCTGCAAATATAGGTAGGAGAATTTTAGTACAAATTCGTAAAATAATCTAAATTAAAACCTTTTTGAGTTAAAATGTAACTGTTGAGGTTTTTAGCCGAGACACACGCAAATATATAAGCTATAATCAACAAGATTGTGTGGGCGACTTACTTGTCTGGGTAAAAAATTCTTAATTGTTCATCATGTGCTTAATCACTTCTGGATAAAACTAATGAGAACAACTACTTTTTTCAGGGTTACCGTTATTTAATTTCAGGTGATTATCTCGACATTTCTTTTTGTCGCACACCCCCACATTTCACTGGTAGCATGTGTGTGTATATTTAATCATTAAACTAGATTTGATCAGTTAAGAACCAATGATTTAGAAAAAGTTTACAAAACACCAACACCTCTCTCAAACACTTTGCTTGCTCTGAAAGACGTTCCATGATTTATGCTTAAAGTACTGGGCGACCTTATGCCCGTGTGACTTGCAGAGTGCATTAAACATAATTTTCCATTTTTGATTGGTTCTTTAACAAGGTGGGAGATGACCAATCTAAATTATCGTAACGTTCACGTGTTCTGCACGCTCGTGAATTCAACTTTAAATTATTCATTTTCATTTCTGGAAGTCACTTTTCTCAATAGTCGCAGATAATGAGTTGGTAACAACATTTTTAAAAATCGGTGTATTGTTTTCAAATGAACTGAGAACTGAGAGGAAAACGTTCTCCCTCCAGGGATCACCGATGTTGCAATCACTCAATATTCATCTCGTCTCCCTGATAAACAGAACCAGCGTATAAAGCGTATAGACCAATCCGTAATAAACCAACTGGATAAACATATGTATGTGGTGCTTAATGTTGTAGCTACTCTTCAAATCGCCTTAATATACGACACTCGTTGGCCGAGGGGTTAGCCTGTTGGCATAATGCAGCGTCTCGGGAGAATCTCATCAATGCAGGCGTCATGAGTTCAAACCCGTCTCGGACTCTCGTCGCACTGTATCTGTGCTTACTTCTGAGCTTGGATCATTATCGCATTGTAACTAAATTTCCTCCTGACGTCGGGTCATTATCGCACTGTATCTAGATTTCCTCTTGAGGTCGGATCATTATCGCATTGTATCTGTTTTTCCACCTGAGGTCGGATCATTTTTGCATTGTATCTGAATTTCCTCCTGATGTCGGATCATTATCGCATTGTATCTGTTTTTCCACCTGAGGTCGGATCATTTTTGCATTGTATCTGAATTTCCTCCTGATGTCGGTTCATTATAGCATTGTATCTGTTTTTCCACCTGAGGTCTGATCATTTTTGCAGTGTATCTGAATTTTCTCCTGATGTCGGATCATTATTGCATTGTATCTGGTTTTCTACCTGAGGTCGGATCATTTTTGTATTGTATCTGAATTTCCTCCTGATGTCGGTTCATTATTGCATTGTATCTGTGAGGTCGGATCATTATCGCATTATATCTGTTTTTCCATCTGAGGTCGGATCATTTTTGCAGTGTATCTGAATTTCCTCCTGTTTTCGGATCATTATTGCATTGTATCTGGTTTTCTACCTGAGGTCCAATCATTATCGCATTGTATCTGTTTTTCCACCTGAGGTCTGATCATTTTTGCATTGTATCTGAATTTCCTCCTGATGCTGGATCATTATTGTAACTGGTTTTCTACCTGAGGTCGGATCATTATCGCATTGTATCTGGTTTTCCATCTGAGATCGGATGATTATCGCATTGTATCTACATGTTGGTTTCCGCTTAAGTCAGATTGTCATGTCTGTATCCGCGGGTGTAGAAGAAATCCCTTAACCTCCAGTAAGCTTTATGTTATCAATCGAAGGCTGGCTTTGGACAGCAAAGAGAGGAGCAACTGATAGTGGACGGTTGTGTAGACTTTTGGGTTAACTCCGACCACGCCAGTTGTCTCTACCCTGAAAAGTGACACCAGCCACATTTAGGTGACAATGAAGCGAAACAAAAAAGGAGGCTAAGCATTACGAGTCAACAAAGCTAAGCCATACGAGAGGAGAAATCTAAGCAATGTGACCGAAAAAAAGCTATAAACAACCAGCCAGTGGGCTGTAAGCAATGCGAGTTAAGCAATGCGAACAAAGGACGAAAGGGCGGATCTGTAGCCATCATTAATACACGTACTTTACATTGTACATGTGCCAAGCAGCATACACCATGTTTGACCGGAAAACCTCTACTTCTCAGCATTGTACACATTTTTTTAGCTGTTGTACTCAGTTCACCAAGAATCGTTAGAAGAACATATCCTTCCTCAAGTTTGTCTCTCGGGAAAGAGATCTCAAGATTGGGTGCTTTCCCGCATTTAAAGAAAAACATCTTTTAAACGAACAAAGTATTGTTTTGCTGTAGAAGAAAATAGTTATTTCTTGCACATCGACAATCCCTTTGTGATTTGCCTGAGCCAAAATGATTATTTCTCGATCTTTTTTCTTAATAAGAGCGTTGATTTCTGTTTTGGAAATACAACATATGAACCTCATAAATCTTGTCAGCCTCCGTCCTTTGACTGAAACAGATCGAGGAAACACAAGCAAAGACACGAACAGATACCCCAAAACTCAATGTACCAAATTAATGAATTGGCACGCATTTAGCACATAGGTTTATTACATCACTTCTTGGAAAATATGAAGACGGTTGTAGAAAATTCATAACTTTCGAGGTGGGCAGAAAATGATGGGAATCAAAAGTGACTCTGAATATGAATCATTCTGACATCCGATCCCTCTTGGATTTCCCGATGGCGGCGCAGCGGGCATGTTCGTGTATCTTTTGCGTTAGCAAAAACCCTACTGGGATATTGCATCAAGTGCTTTATGTAGTTTCTTTTTTAATTGCGCATTCATGTATTCATTTATTTCTACAAATACCAGGCATATTCTACGTATCGATTATCATGGTACAGACACAGAGAACGGCGGCCTTACAAAAGATGGTTACCTTCACGGATGATTGATTGCGACATCATGGCCACTTGGGATAGGTCAGGCACGGGGTAACCTACCACGAATAAGAATAATGTCGCACCGTGCAGTCCCTGGAGACTAACTAGATTCCAGTGTGTCCGAACCAACACGCATAAGAATATCTGATAGCAGAATCAGTATGCCTAGGCGCAGTTTCACGGCGTATCCTAGTAGAGCATAACAAAACGGCAGGTAGGCAGTCGTGTGCTACGCCCGATGACAGATGAACAAAGGTTGGTATGTTACGCTAGAAGGCAATTGCAGAAGTTAACTTTGGAAAGCTAGACTAGACGGCAAGTGCACAAATTAACTTTCGTAAGCTACACCAGATGGCTGTAGACTGTGGTATTACCACGCTACATCAGATGGCAAATGGACAAGTAGACTAGATCATAACAGATGAACACGTATACTCCGATATTGCAATGCTACATCATAAGAAATAGACAAGTAGACTCTAGTCTTCTATGGCAATTACACAGATAATTCCTGGTCTGACATACTCAACGGAAGAAAGTACGCTCGGATCTGATCCACTAGGTGCCACATGGAGAACTATAGGTTTAAGGTTATGATTTTACTTCGCTACATGACATATACGTATACATAACAGCTCCTGGATGGCATCGTACACATGATAAAAGTTCCTCATGAAATCCAAACAGATCACTGTCCAAATTCTTATTCTTAATGGGTTGCTAATTTTCTTGCACACAAAAACCATTTTGCCACTCATGAGCTGGTAGTCTGATAGAGAATCATATCCGATTTTGTAACAAAAAAATGTCGCATGGCAACAAGGAGTTCAAACGGTGGGTTTCTTTTTCTCGTGGTGGTACAGTTTGCTCAGTACATTTACATGTCTCTGTGGGAAATAAAGACAACCGTTGTTTCAGCAGCTAAAACAGAGCATTAGAAAATCTCCCATGAGGTGCCAGTCTCGCAAAAACTGAATCTGAGTACAAGTGACATTTGTATTCCTGAATTTTTCAAACGGCTCATGCAGCATTTACTGTCAGTACATGAAAAGAACCTCTAGTATATTAATTCCACCGACTTCACTTGTATTGGTCCTCATTGGAGAAATACTTGTATTTCTATCTCGTCTCGATAGATGAGAAAAACAAACTAACAGTTAAAAACCAGTCAGTCAATGTTTATTTACTTACAAGACCAGATATATCCAGCACATAAAAGGATAATAATACCAGTTCACCATCTGGAGGAAGATTCAAGATATCAAGGCTTTTTTCTCTCTTTGTTGGAAAAGTATGAATCTATGCGTCGAAACAGACATTCGTATACCTTTGGTTAATTTTAAAAGCGATGTTCACAACATCCCTTTGTTTTCTCAACGAATTATTTTCAGCCGCAAACGCTTACATGGACGTGCTCTTGTATTGACGGATGCTACGTGTGGAAAGAAAGTCGCAGAGAGGGTGATCGTGTGAAACCAACACCCCCGAGTTGTAACAGGCTGCTCCTAATCATACCTGGATGTGGGTGCATCCCGTTGAGAAATTTGGTCAATGGTTCACGATGACATTACATCGCCCTGGTAAATGTAACCCTGTTGTGATGGCACTGAGCGATATCGTAAGCGACTTAACCATCACACTTGTAACATCCTGCTAGCCTTCTTCACAGTCTCTACTAATCATCTATCTTTTTCAATTGTTCCATCAAAAGACAGTTATATTAAGATCTGTAAATCGTGAAAGGCATTTCTACTCTTGTACGTTTTACATCATTAACATTTGAATTGCAAAAGCTTCTTTTCGATGAAGCCCAGCAGTTGTGCTGTAGACCACCAACATACAGAAGTCCTTGTTGTGATAAGCAATAGAGATGTATTTGTGAGAAGAAATGTTTTCCACGTAAATACATACGCGATTCACCTCCAGACTTACACAAGAAACACTTTCTTGGATCTACTGAGAGTTTCGGAAGCGTTAAGTATCCACAGCTGGTGGAATTTCTGTATCATTAATGACCTTAAAAATCGTGCATTATTCGACGGACGTGTCTTTTTCTCACACCCTGTCCCCATCCCCAATTCTGTCCCCAAACCATACCTTGTTGGGCCAAACTCGCTAAACAATTCATTCTTCTAGCCCTACTTTATTTCAGAAAGGATGATATCTTTTGTGATGTGTGTGTATGTGTGTGTGTGTGTGTGTGTGTGTGTGTGTGTGTGTGTGTGATTTCTTTAAACTTTTATATAACAAGCAAAACTACAGAGCCGTAAAAGTGACATGGTGAGAGAAAAAATTTAAATAGAAAACATACACACACAACTTTCAAAGTGTCGGTTATGTTTTAATAAGTCGTGCTCACGAGATAATTGACCGAGAGAAAGGCACAATTATGTTGAGCGCACGAGATCTTTGTTTAGTCATGCGCACGACATAATAAAGATCTCGTGCACACGACAACACAGGTCTCGTTCGCACTAAATATCTGAGCCTTTCTATTATCTCGTGCTCTTGAGGTCTTTATTCAGTCCTACGCACGAGATCGTTACCATTTAAAGATTTATCAAACAAAACCTATACTGAATATTTAAAAGCTGTGTTGTTTTTTTCTATTTACTTTTTTTTTAACCACATCGGTTCCGTACAAAGCGTTCTACGACTTGTAAATTTATTTCTGATACTGTTTATACCCGTATCGTATGAATAATTTATTATTTGTGAGACGTTATGCTTTTCTGGTTTTTACACGTTTTAAATTCATTCGTAGCTTTTTTTTTATCTACAGCGAAGAAAATATTTAATATATAGTATAATATGTAATATTTAATATACATCAGGAAGAATTTGTTTTTGAAAGCAGAGGTAGAGACTTTGTGCGGGAGTACAAGGCAGTGCCTTACTCTGCTGTCCAAAGATCTTCTTTCAGGCTATATCCGGTAGTGTGTCATGACCATGCCATGACCTACAGTTATCGGGTACGTCGTGATCAGATAACATAATTGCCCCCCATACTCTGGGTAATAACCTTTAACCTCAGTACTGCGTGTGTGTGTGCTGTCTTGTTTTACTTATTTACCTTCCTCAATCAATAACTTCAGACTCTGAACTCTGAAAACCTAATGACCTGTCCTGGTAAGTGTTACTTTGTGTGTTGAATATTCCTGTTATATTTTGGCCACGGGGGATTTTTGCAATACATCGTTTATAAATCGTCTTTGATGTAGCCGAGGCTAATATACACGCCAGTCACCATGGGGTATGAGATGCCTTCAGCTCAGACAGTGGTGTGTACTTTTGAGTTATTGTTATAATGATATTGTATGATACATGTGATGACAACACAGCATTTGGAATTCTAAACCAGTGACATCCCATGAATTACGATTAACATCACTGCATATGTTTAACCCAATTCTGCTTAAGCTATTTGGCTAGGGAGCGTGTAATTTGCCACTCATTAAGCATTTACAAGTTAGAGATATACCTTCTACAGTAGCGATGCGGGTTCAAGCGGGTATTTCCCGCCCATGCCACGTCACTTCCGGTTAATTGAATTGTGTCTTTACGCATTGATATATATCCAACTTAATTAGAAAGCGTATATTCTTCGTAGCCATAAATACATTGTATCATACTATATAGCATGTACCCGTACAAACAAAATATGCCAAATGTGGTAAATCTGCCTTTGGACATTCGAAAGCGTGCATGTCCAGTGTTTTTTTCACACAGGTCAAAGAGTTTCACCATTCATGCACTATATAGCCCTATTATACACTGCCATTTTCAGCTTTACATTTTCAGATTTAGAGCCGTAACAGTTGTCATGTGACCTACAAGAATAGGGGAAATTGCACATTTTTGTGTTTTGATCGCAATTCGCGACAAAAATATACATCGCAGGACAAAAAAAGGCTGGGTTCGGGGTCAGGACATCATTTCAGCTCTATCGAATCAGCCGTTCAGGAGAAGATTTTTTTTAGGTTTGTCACAAAATCCAATATGGCCGCCAAGTCACGCGACCAAATATTTCCAAAAGCTAAAGGGCAAAACTTCAGATTCTTCCCTAAAACATACTAAAGTTTCAGGAATGTACCTTTTGTCATTTTCTGAATTCCATTGCCATTTCTAAATGATTTGAACCCCTAATGAAACCCCCAATTCATGTAAGTTAAGAAGAAGCTGCATTTCACTGGTAAAGTATGAACATTTGTCAGCTATCACACTATGGTCGCTGCTCTGGTTTTAACCCCGTCTGCTGTTCGTCTTTAATTATATTTTATTCCTGTATACTCCAGGATTATGCTGGTGGATGAAACATCCACGAGGTCTGGCCCGTTCGCATTGTTTTATATGTCATGACTGCACACCATTTACAGTAATTCTAGATCAGTGAATTAGATCTAGTAAACTGCAATCAAAATCACTGCATTTGTTTTTTTTACTTAATTCTGCTTAGGCCTTGGTGGGTTATAATTATCTACTTTTTATAAGGACTTGGGTCACGTGACCTTTCTTCTCGAAAAATGGCGATCACGTCAAGTTTGGGCTAATTTTTATGTTTCAACCCTGACTCGACACAAACTTGGCACACAAATGATTTATTTATTTATTTATTTGATTGGTGTTTTACGCCATACTCAAGAATATTTCACTTATACGACGGCGGCCAGCATTATGGTGGGAGGAAACCGGGCAGAGCCCAGGGGAAACCCACGACCATCCTCAGGTTGCTGACAGACCTTCCCACGTAAGGCCGGAGAGGAAGCCAGCATGAGCTGGACTTGAACTCACAGCGACCGCATTGGTGAGAGACTCCAGGGTCATTGCCCTGCGCTAGCGCGCTAACCGACTGAGCCACGGAGGCCCCGCTGCACACAAATGAATGGTGAATGAAAGAAAATGTTAAATTACATACGAATCGTTGGTAAGACACTAGAGAGTTGCTTTCCGCTTTCCTACTAAAAGGATTCGAGTGACCCCTAAAACTAATCCTGTAATAAAAAACAGCATATTCTGTGCGGTGAAGCAAATTTTGCGATCATTAACAGTTCATGTTTGATGTTGCTTAAACGCATACAAAAGAATGTAAGCTGTTTCCTGCATGGCACGGCTATTTGTTCTAAGGGTTCTAGACTACAGACATAAATAACGGGTTTCCATGGCAACCGAAGATGACTACAAAAAGAGTTATAATGAGCAGTTAAGAGAAAATCATTTTTTAGCAGACGGGTGTGTTAATTTGCTAGATTTAATGGTTCACTGACACAGTGGCTTTGGTAATTGCAATTTCACCCCATCCTTCGGACCAGGAGTTCTCGATTCTTTAGCGTCAACCGTTACGGAGATCTCAGAGGCAGTATGGCGGACGACAGCCCTGTTAGGGTGATTGAAGTAGACTTATATAAAATCATTGGATTTTTTTTTGATTGGTGTTTTATTTATTTATTTGATTGGCGTTTTATTTATTTATTTATTTATTTGATTGGTGTTTTACGCCGTACTCAAGAATATTTCACTTATACGACGGCGGCCAGCATTATGGTTATTATGGTTATCATTCATCCAAACAATCAACAAACTAATCTATCACTTAATCATTTATAAATCAATTACTTAATTACCGCCTCGGTTGCCCATTGGTTAGAACGTGTGCCTCGAAGTCAGGAGGCCCTGAATCAACCCCGGTTAGGGTCATACCAAAGACTGATAATAGTACTTCTTACCACCTTGCTTGGAGCTCAGCAGCAAGACATTTGAGCAAGAAACAAGACTGGTTGGTCCGGTGTCGGTATGATGTGAGTGGGCATCTGTGCGACCACAGTCACATACATACACCCAAGCAATGACGACAGTGTGACATTTGGCACATAGTCAAATCTGTCACCCGTAGCAGGTGAAATACGACTTCTTGTCATCTCTTGGGCGGACAATGAAAACACCCCGTTTCATTTCTCCCAGAAAATCAATTGGGCCTGAACTCGAAATGACAATCGATGATTTTAAATGTTTATGATCGCCGGGTGATCTTGTTCAGAATCTTCTAACGCCGACGACTGACAAATGAGATAAATGACCAAGTATAAATCACAAAGAATACACAAAATCACAAGGATAGGATAGTTTACTGATTCTTTTCAAAGTTTCATCTGTGGGGGATATTTCAAAATTCTTTGCCAATATCCCCCAACGCAGATCTGGATATTCGGCGAATCTCACTACACTTTATCAGCATGTCTTGATTTTGGTGATATCTCAGTGATCGTATTTATTTGCTATTTCACGCAGTTTCCTAAAAACAAATTCTTTAAGTACATCCACTGGTAAGCTGTAACAGGTCCGCAAGATAAATCGCTTCTTTTTAGAGATTGGATGGCCACGAGTCGTACTGTTCTGCTGGACCCGAACCGACACATCTACATTTCATATCTCTGGCACATTTTACTATGACTATCGCTTTGCCTCGGTCCACATGGACTTGACACGACACACAGACATCATTTACTGGTTCATAATAGATATAATTAAATATGCCATTAGAATGGAAAGGTGCCGCACGCGCCATTTTAGTTAATTTCTCGCAAAAGGAAGAAAAAATGCTAATTTTTACAGGATCTTTTGTGAGACTATTTCAAGTATTCCTGCATTTGTCAATATTTTCACAGAAATTATTTCACCAAAAAGTGTTCATTCTTGGTTAAGGCTTAACAGCTCGTGCGGTTTTCGTTCCTGTGTCTTTGAAAATCCACGAATATTTCCGTGGTCTGATGCTATTCCTTAACAAGGAATCTTATTACGGACCTTATTTTATTGTGGTACCTTAACTCATACAGCTTTAGTGGATATTGCACAGGTTGATTAGGTAAGTAGGCGACGTCTACAATTGTTGTTGAACGATAACCTGACTGTCTAAATCAAAGCACGGTGTATGAAAACTCCTATTCGGAAATGTGCAGCTAGGAAAGTGAAGTCAACACTAGAACAACAGCAACATGTGTTTGCGAAATCAGTGGTTGTTACTGACCGCTCCCAGACTAAAATACTGCGACTCTGTTAGCCTGTATGTAGCCTAAAATGTCAAGGCCGTTTCCTCTTTGCTGTCCTGTGAGCGGAAGCATCGCTCCTGTGAAGTATACAGTGTACATGTGTACACCTTATATACCGTGATATATATATATATATATATATATATACATACATATATATATATATATAGGTTCGATCCAATCTTAGGCTGTCATAAATTTTGATAACAATACGCAGTTTTGAAATGCATGTACATACAGACTGACAGGAACCGATCTGTGTGGATAATATTTGATTGGTGACCAAAGTGCTATCGATAATCAATGAGAGATCTCAATCAGACTTTTCTTCGTATTCAACTTTTGTAATTGTATTAGGTGACTTTCACAAGTTACCTTAGCCGCAAAACGTATGTTTCAAAATGAGTAATCGTGTTAAAGCCCGGTCCTGGACACAATTAGACTGCTCCTTATCACACCTGGCTCTGGTTCCACTCCTTGGAGAATCCGGATCAATGGTTCACCGTGACATAACTCTAACTCATAACTCTAAGCCCGGCCTTACCACTGGGAGTCAAGACCCTCCGTTCCACGATCAGGGTTGTCTTGTAGGAGTGATGACACAACCTTATACCGATCGGTTAAATGTCACTCTGGGGGAGTAAGAACACCGTACTAGCGTTCTTCACAAAGGTATACGGCTTTTCTGATCATGCACGTGTCACAGGCTCACCAAATGTGTTCAACTATTGACCAATTTTCACCATGACCCCTGGGAAGACTGTTACCTTTTACCTTAGTCTAACTCTTGTTATATTTCTGGTGTCAATACTGTTTATTTTGATACGCATTTTGTTACAGAGCTCATAATTTGTAGAGAGTAAATGTATCTTATAGTCCACTGAGATTTTACCTGTATCCAAAATGATCTGGAAAGGAACTTTTCCGATTAAACCCAAGGCGTTGACCAGTAAGCTATTCTGTGCGATACCCACAAAAATACCCCATGTAATGCGGACAAGAGTGAGTTGTTGATGGTGTGTGTTAAATTTCATTTAACAAGCAAAGCATGATATAAGATGTATATAAGGTTGATTTTTTGATGTGACTTGTGTATGTTTAGTGTGAATCAGTATTTGTCAAGCGTCATACCATTTTCTCTTGGTAAATAGGCACTGAAAATGATGTTTAAATTTTGTACGTATTTTCAATAGTTACTTTTTATGCATTGCAGAAGTTGGAATCACTTTTTTTGAATTTAAAAGAATGTGCCTTTAGAATGGAGAAGTACAATCACTATTCTGCAGGTACAAAACAGTACATTTACAGCCAGAGCAAATGGGTTTACTTCTGTTATGTCCCTTTTCATTTATCACGACCTACAATTATCGCTTATGTCGTGATCAGATAACCCAGTTGCCCCTCATAGACTGCCCATGAATTTTTCCACATCTAAATCAGTGTGTGAGCTTGTTTTACCCACGAACCATCCTGACTTAATTAGGTCAGATTCATCAATGTGCATACCAGAAAATCCACTCACCAGTCACTAGAAGTGTTGCATGGCGGAATAAATAATTGAATTATGTTTCTGGCGACGGGGAATTTCTCATAATAATAATGTATAACCAACCTTTGATGTCTATGCGTCGAAACAGACTTTCGTATATCAGCCGTCAACCAATAGGGACATTCCAGGTCAATAATCGGAAGGTCAGTTCCCAAAAACAGCGTATAACACCAACCACCAAAGAGCTAAGAAAGTATACAAAGTACGAAAATAGGACGGCATCATGCCAAGAGAAGCAGTCAGCAGTTTTCAGTGATGTTGGAACCTCGCAAAGTATGTTCTAGGCGACTGAGTACAATAAGTATTCAAATGATATACCATGCTAGAATATCAGTTGTCGACAACAAACAGTTGCGTTTTGATTGCAGCTGTTCATACATCCAACTTGACGCTGTAATTCAACTTGATGTATAGACATCCCCAAGCCCCGGGTTAAACGGAATTAGATACAACCAAGAAGCAGAGAACCAGAGATTCTGCATGTTCTGTCCATATTTATTTACAAGAGAATTATACCCATTGTAAAACTTAAGAAACTTGGAGTGAGTGAAGGCGTTTGATTGAATGACCTTGACACACTAGTTTTTGTAGTAATAACTTGTAACGTTGATTGAAATCGTCACCCAACACGCAGAATCTAACAAATTCTGTAAGGCGACACATGTACACACCATATGCACGTCATATGGACCCTTCGGTATATTGCTGTCCAAGTGAGGATAATTCACAATGTCAAAATTGAAACTATCCCTCTTGTCGTTAAGCCTGCGAGAGAGGAAACCGTCATGGTCTTTAGATTCAGATAAGACGTACCATCTGGAGTGTGTTGTGGTTTCCTTTAAATCCAGCGAAGGTGGATAAATATCTTTCACAGCCTTTGCTATATACGGATTGTTTAAAGCCAGCAGATCATCAATATGTCGGTCAGTGATAGATCGGGCCTGTTGGGAATTACTCCTTAATAGTTTCTGCATATAGTCGTATTCATATGTGATCAAGTATTGGTCGGCCAAAATGGGGGTGAGGGGAGGGGGGCACAGTTTGTATTCATTGGAATACCTATGCGTTGTTGATATATGGTTTCCCCGATTTTCACATAGATGTTATTAATGAGAAATTAGAGCAACTCGATGAACATGGAAACGTCCCATAAATGGTAACCTTTGTATGTTGTGGGACTGAAGAAGGCTTTTTTTGCCTCTGACATTAATATAGCGGTGACCGACTTTATTAAACACCAAAACAATCAGTGATGAAATTCTGTCTATGAAATCCCTGTGAGGAGTCGTAATGTAAGAAGTGGAGAAATCACGAGTAGATATATCCTTATACGGTATGTGTATTAGAGCGTCTGGTTCTTCCGTGAGACGTTTACAGTTTGTATGTATCCACATACAGTTGTAGCCGAGGTTGTGAGTTTAAATCGGTGTGTGCAGTGTGAGAAGCCTTCCGCTCAGGCAGCTGTCTGCATGTATTGTCTGCGTCATACCAGGAAAAAAAGGTACTGTAAAAAACTAACAATTACCTGATTAATATATGACCGGCCATTTAATTCGTTTTCTAACTGTTGGATGGTTTGCCTGATTTACCGATTGTGCAAAGTGATGGAAATATTATCAGCATAGCGCATTGGAATGAAGGCTGACTATATCAGCTACTAGTATGTTAATTTGTCTGTGGCCTTAATGACTTTTACAGTTATGTCCACTTTCAGCTATTAACACGACAGGCCTCACTGTGCCGTCTCGGACGCAGAGCACAGCTGAAACGACTAGAAAACCGGGAATGTCTTAATATAGAGGAAAGAGTACCTGGCATGTGAAGACATTTGCGATTTGCTCTCCTACATCTCCTAGCAAATAAACATAACACGGGAGTCTAGTGACCATTAAAATGCGACCCTGTTATAAACACAGTATATTGTAAAATGCGTGGCAATGCTAGTTTTGTGGTCGTTCACAGGTCATATTTGAAACTGTATATTTCTTCGTTCTTGACAGAGTATTATGTTCTACATGTACGAGGTACAGCTCACTGACAAAAATACACGGTTACCATGGTAACAGATGTTAATTATAAGAAGTGATATAATGAGCAATTAACAGAAGGTTTTGGGGAGCAAATGGGTGTTAATTTGCCACATTTAAAGGTTAACTCATGGAGTATCCTTGCCAATTGCATTTCTGAGACCCAAAAGATGCCTAATCTCCCGGTAATTGGTATGAGAGAAAAAAAGAGGAATTCTTCTGTAAGTGGGAACGTCTGTCAGCAACCTGCGGATGGTCGTTGGTTTCCCCCAGGCTGGGCCCGGTTTCCTCCCACCATAATGCTGACCGCCGTCGTATAAGTGAAATATTCTGGAGTACGGCGTAAAACGCCAATCAAATAAATAAATAAGTAAATAAGAATGCTTCTGGTATATGTCTCAACCGGTCATGGCTGATATTGTGTGTGTCTGTACGGTAGTGTTGCGGTGTTGAGTGCGCTTTCGTTCAATCACTCGTACTCAGGAGGCGTTGCTTGCAATCTCAGCGTTGGACAAGGAATATTTGAGGTTCCAAAGTGTCATCTGAATACCGTGGCCCTTGGAGGCACAAAGACAATGTTATCCCGGACAGAGCCTTACATGAACATCGTTGGATCCCCCAATCTGCTTAACACACATTTAATTTGTTCGGCATTTGATATCATAGGAAAGTAACCTGTTGTGAAACACTATTCACTATAGTCAGTCAATCAATCAAATAATGAAGCCATCAGTCTGCTGCACTGTTTAGTGTAAAATCCAACAAATAACAAATACACACATTGTTATATAATATTATGGGATGGATCGTCAGCGTCCGGGAGATCACTGGAGCCGTGTTCACACGGTGCGATTCGTTGTGCCTACTCGTCGAATGAAAACTGACAAGTTCTGTTTCGAAAGCCATATTCACACACTGCGATTTGTTGAATTACACAAGTCGTATTTGTGTTCTTTTTATTCGAGTTCCAACAGTTTGATTCGACAAATCACAGCATGTGAATGCGGCTTTACTACCCACATATATGCTAAAACTACACAGATTGCTTTCAGTTTGGTCGTAATAAGTAACAAATATATTTAGACTTTGATTTGGTTGCGTATGTCACGCATTATCTTTCTATACAGACAATTTTTGAACGTTCAAGGAGTGCCTGTCTTTTGTGCACAGTAGTTATGCTCATGCAGTTTGCTTGGTACTTACCACGTCTCTGCAGACCAGAAAACAACTGTCATTTCGGCTGCCCGAAGGGTCACAAACGAAAGAAGAGCATTCGACGAATCCCCGTGTGGTGTCTGCCTCGACGGCTTTACCCACTGGAAGTGTTTTAGTTTGTTAAACGTTGAAACTGTTTGGAGTTTGTACCCAGTGAAGCCGTGTATAACCTAGTGCCGTTTTATTCTGATCTACATGCCTGTCGGACTAATTTGCGTAAACAGTCTGGTTATGCTTACAAACACGTTCTTATGTCTCACAAAACAATGACCATGACGATTTTCGGATCGATGAATTAGCTTCACCGTATTACTGACTGGCAATGTTGACTGACTTTCATCGTTTTTTAATTTATTTATGTAATTTATTGGTTTCATTTTACTTTACGGCGTAGTCAAAAATATTCGCCTCTGGCATTGGATTTTCCAGCATCATTTGTGTATATTATCAAAGAAACTTATTCAAAAGAAAAGTCTACATCCTTAAGTTAGTTTTATTACATCAGTAAGGAAAATCGCTTCTTATACCCTACCACGGTATTAATATAACTGAATGGGCTTAAATCCTTATTCAATTCCATTCTGCTTGAAAAGACATTACTTTGTCTACTAATATATTTTATATCTCCTACAGATTTCACTTTATTCCCTTGTCTTGGTTGTTCCATACAAATGATGTCTCGGTAGAGCCTCAAAGGATTGCTTCTTAGCAACGCGACTGTTTAATTCCTACGTCCTGTTAAATCCTTCATTGTCGACTTACGCAATTCCTAAAACGGAAAAAGGGGATTACGGACCTAATTTTCTGGTTGACTTAAGTATTCCGGTAGCCAGGCCGAGAAGATACGAGCTTGGTGCCTCAAAGCCTTGCTTCTTAGAAACTTGTCGGTTAACTTCATATGTCTTAGTAAATCCACGGACGTGTCCTTCATTGTCGACTTACGCGATTCCTGAAATGGAGATTACCGACCCAATTGCGGCTGGACTCAATATTGCGTGGATTAATTAGGTAGGCAGGCGACGTCTGAAGTTATTGTAGAATGTAACTGTGACGAGCTAAATGGACACACACCGAGTAGAGGCACCCATAATCTCCATTTAACTGTTTTTTGTCGGCGGCTTCTGAAAATGACAAAGATATAGATTTATAGTCACAACAAGAGAAATCAACAATGGTAGTTATAAAACATTGAAAACCTTCCGGTTTTATTTATTTATTTGTTTGATTGGTGTTTTACGCCGTACTCAATTTTTCACTTATACGACGGCGGCCAGCATTATGGTGGGTGGAAACCGGGCGGAGCCCGGGGGTAACCCACGACCGTCCACGGGTTGCTGAAAGACCTTCCCACTTACGGCTGGAGAGGAAGCCAGCATGAGGTGGACTTGACCATCCCGTTTTAATACGCTTACGGAATAACTCAGGGTGACTATAAGGACTGTAAGTAGAGTGGCTTGAGTCACACTTGGATTCATCTGCTAATAGAAACCCATTAACCCTTTTATAGTTCCCCAGGCAAAGTTCGTCAACGCTATAACAAAGAACTGATATATTTTTCCTTCCTAAAACTGACTTTAAAATAAGAAAAACTTAACGGAACCTTTTACAGACCATTACGCATTGTTTTTTTCTCTATTCTGTCACAGTGAATAACAGAACTCTGGTGAAGGCACAGAGAGTCGTAAATCTTTTTCTCCCTTTTTTTTCTCCATTTAAACGTGTAAATGGAATTGAAACTCTGCGACGGTAGGTCTGTATAATTGTATGTGGCTTTGATTTATTCGATGATAGATGGCACTAAAATCTCTTCCTTCTCTAATACGGTGTATGGTATATTTTGTGTAAAGGTTTCCCTAGGAATCCAAATCGTTCGTGAAATCGCAAGATCAAATCCCGATTTTGTCAATTTGTTTTCTTTGTTATAAGTATTTTTGTGAAAGAGGCAGTGCTGTTGCAATCTAATATTTTGATCAAGTAGGAGGATGTGTAAAAGAACTAACCATCTACGAGATGTTCACAACAAATTGCTGTATGTAGCTCTTAAAACGTCTGAATAACCTGCAAAAGGTGTGTTGACTTTTGATTACTGAGCAATTTACGGTTGAAAAATCCTTCCGTGGTTAAGCCTTAACATGTTAGTGGGGAAAATCGATTCTCTTTCTTGTTTCTTGCGGATTTTGTTCGATGTTTTGGTAAACTCACGATGATACTTTTTGTTGTTAACTTCCGCGATCCGTGAATAAGGGCATTACGGACCTTTTTTTCTCGTTGGCTCTTAAGGTGACAGGGTAAATGCAAAACCACTGTACAGATATGAGTCGGGCCATTTTGTAGTTGTGTATTTGTTACCTCCTTTTCACTGGCGTAAGAAAATGACATAGCAGCTGTTCTGTCTGGATGTGCATGTATAATGAGAGACATATTAAAACTTCCAAAAGTATAAAATCTGGCGCTGTCTGTTTAATTTCACAGGAATGAATCCCTCTCAATGAAATACAATGTACAGGTAAAGCAATATTTCCGCTTAGGCTTCAATTTCTGCATTGGTCTGGCGATTTCTGGAATCCCTGTCCCTCATTGTTCGCAGTGACAAGAAGCTGTCGACTGCGATTCTAATCCTATTGTTTACTACAGGAAAGGGAGTGATATTGTGCCGCAATAATCGGTTTCCTAGATCTGGTGGTATGGTGAAAGACAGTGGCAGTCTGCACAACGAGCTCAGCGATCCAGCGGAAGAGCGGTGTTAACAAAACCTCATCTTTCGTGCCAACTATCACAATGTCGTCGCTGATCTGGCTTTACTCTCTATCATGTACATCTTTATTCCATGCCCTATGACCTTATCGGTGGCGTGACGGCGTCTCTACAATGTGGTTTACCATAGTGAGACAGCTACGTTCATGTCCGACTCCAGCGAAACAGTGATGACCGATGTCATGAAACATCCGCCAATGGCCCCACGTGACCAGAAAGTCTTGATGAGGTTGGCATTGCCTGTACCAGGCAACTTTATCCACTAAACCAGAAACGACTCTTGTGAATATAATGTAAATCTCTGACCCCAATACACGGGTCTTTCATAGCACTACATGTATATGCACCGCACACTTATCATCTTATTGAACGTAAAGACAGGAATGCATTAGTTTACCGGTTATATGCCATCGAATAGCAACTATATCATTATCTGACAGGATATGTCTTTTATTTTCTTGATTGGTGTTTTTACATCGTACTCAAAATATTCCACTTATACGGCGACGGCCAGCATTATGGAGGATGAAAACCGGATAGAGCCCGAGGCAAACATACGCCCATCCGCAGGTTGGTGACAGACCTTCCCAAATACGGCCGGAGAGCAGGACTTGAACTCACAGCGACCGAACTGATGAGGGGCTCCTGGGTCACTGAGCCACGCTGCTAGGCTAACCACGCCGGCCACGGAGGCACTCAGGATATGTATGGTTCTGCCAGATGTCAACGATAACATTGGCCTACCGGATATGTGGGGCTAAACGTTCGCCAAATATACAGTTACCGTAGCCGCTTACCGTTTAGCATTCAGTTGAGTTAATAACAACGGTATATGAACCGTTGACGTGCAACATTGGCGAGGTTTCTTGTTCAAAACAGTGTGCCTAGGATTAAACCGAAGACCAAATGACTTGACAGCAAGCACTGGTCAGTTGAATTTTTCAAGAAATAGACATCCTCAGTCCTTTAAAATCAAGATGAAATAAAATCCTAGATTACTTGAAATAATTTAATAGTTCTTGTTTGGCCTTGGCATCTGTAATAGCTTGACTTGGTATTTAAGAGTTTACTCCATAACATGAGATGTTGCAAGCAGTTTATAACAATAAACGTCCCATTAATTTCGCTTGTTGAAAAATGCAAGGTCTGCAATGATGCAAGGCAAGGAACAAGAACGCGGAAATGCAATAATCCCTGTCCTGCAGCTTAATGGAGATACAGTACTTTGCTGGTTCACTGTTCTCTCGTGTTAATTAGTTGTGGAGACGATGGAATTCATCAGAATTTCAGTCAGTAAAGGACAACTGACTCTAGGAGACACGGAAAAAATTCGTATTTAATAGAAAGTTTGATGTCCAAAATAGTTTTGATTTCTGTATTTTAAAGCATGTAGACATATGTGGGCGGTTTAACGAAAACCTTCAACTCACGGAATATGTTAAGGCATTCAGCTCGTCCGTAGCTCTGTGAACAAAAGGACGATGTGCTTTCCTCTGTCACGATATGAAGATCTGAGTGAGTGAGTGCTTAGGTTTAAGGTCGTACTTAACAAATTTTTAGTCATATGACGACGATTTGAAGATCTGGTGACTGTTTTCAATCATTTTAATAATGCTATTTAACATTTTCTAGAATTTTGTCTTCTGACATTCAGCCACCTAAGAAACTTTATCTTTACAAGGACTCAAGGCCTTACAGGCTGGCATTGCCCAGCCTGCACGGCTAAATCACGGCCCATCAGTGTAAAATCTTCTCACGCGCTGATTTGTTGATTAGGTCAGGCCACTGTGATATCATTTCTGCCCACGGACGGAATTGTCCAGAAAGGTGAAACACTCTCCTGTAGGTTTCCTGGCGTTCTTCGGGAGATTGTGATGTGATGGGTTGCGCAATAAAGCCTTTTCATCTTCGTCCTGAGCAAATCTCTCAACCAATTTGAAAATTCCGGCCGTTGGCGTCTGAATGTGTAGAGTCAATAGTGGATAAAGTAAAAAAACCAAGGTCGGTATCAGAATTCGTGTCGCCTGACAAGCCCTCTCAGTTTTTTTGCCGATGTTATCGAGTTGACGACCCATCATTATAGCATCGAACAGAGTTAACGTTCAGCCCGTCACACTGCCCGACGATCCGTCTACGAACGGCGCGTATACACCACTCTGCGGAATTCTTCTATCAGAACAACTCTGGACAATGCTCAAATAGCCTGACATTAGCTTTAATTTCAGGTTCACTGAGACTAGAAACAATTGGCGTTTTGCGTCGTCTGAGCAAGATATCAAGCTGGCAGTTCCTGATGTGCTGTTTATAAACACAGCCCCGCTCCATTCTCTCTCCCCCAGTGTTAAGCCAGAGTCCAACTCTGATTGGAGTCTCAGCTATGAATTTGCAAACCTTAGGTTAATCCAACAACTGCTGTGGAGAAGGTCATTTAGGAGGTTCGTGTGTTAGTATATCATGGAACAATCGCTTGAATACAACATTTGGCAAAAGACTTACACATACCAGATAAAGCTTTATATGGAATAGAAGGATTTACACACAAGTCTATGTAATCGTGCTAGAAGTAATCCACAGCTAGAATGACGCCAATGCATGTAAAAGTTAAATCGTATTTGAGCGTGCAGACAGCTTCACAATTGCTTTTCAGAAATGAGATTCTCCGCTTCATAGCACTAATAAATCTCAATGTTACTTTGAAACCTGCACAGTTTATTTATTTATTTCTTTATTTAATTGCTATTTTACATCGTACTCTAGAATATTTCACTTATACGACGGAGGCCAGCAATATGGTGGACAAATCCGGGCAAATCCACGACCATCCGCATGTTGCGGAAAGACCGAAACGGAGGATTCAGCTCAGAAGTTATTATCGTGGGTATCAGTCCATTTGTTCAACGTAATTCTTAACGAAGAATTACAGCATGGAGGATTTGAACATATTTTGGAGACAAGCTCCATAGTGCACGCGTGAGATATCCGTGAGAGTTGGAAGGTCGTATGCATGCCAATGAACTACGTTTACTCAGTTCATGGTTGAGGGGTTGAGCTACACAACGCCTTCGTGTTTAACCTTTATTTCAAGCTGTCTTAACGAGCAAATTTGAATGGCTGATAACTGGTGTCATTTAACTATACGAAGACACGTTGTTTTAGAAAAAAAACTGTCACTTGACCCATACATGTAAGGCCGCGTGTTGAAGCCTTAGACTGAAACAACGGGGAAATCCTCGCAATCAATTTATTGCCAAGTGCGAAGCTCGTAGCCTGAGCCCCATGTTGTAAACTGTAAGATGCAACTAACTGCACTAGTTCTGGGAATACATAGTCGTTTTCAGCTTAGACAAACATGGCTCTAAAACTGCTTCCAAACCACACAGTAGATATGAAGTCGCGTTTCCCTACATGTTCGGATGGCTCCTGCTCAGTCTTATAGACCATGGGTATACAAGTAGTAGAGATCTTGTTGGTAAGTCACCTCTTGACGTATCCATATCTGGCGAAGCCTGCTAGAGGCCGCTTGCCGTTTAAAGCGGATAAATTCACCAATAACTTGCCAAAGGTTTTCCATCTATACAGCTGACCGCTATCTCAGACATGAAGATATCTTCAATATAGTCTTTAAATAATTAGTCAGTCAACATTTGTTCTTTGAAGTGAGGCATTCAAGGTCACTTGGCAAACAAAAGATGGATTCGATAAGGTCGCCTCATCGCGAAGCTTGGCAACTTGGCCAGACCAATACTTACACGAAGTATCCTGGGTGGACAAAATTGGATTGCAGGCGTTTAGAATATGAGAAAGGGACATTTCCACGCGTGACGCACACGAGTAGTTTATTTCCAATACATGACCAAAGCCAAACATTTTCCATCAAAGCACAAGTATCAAGATATGAGAACAATATATATTCCCAGCATAAATATACTCAATGAAGCCATCTGTTGTATTTTATATGCGTGTAGGACTAATTTGTCTAAGCCACTCAGTTATGCTTATCAAACCATAAAGAAAACACGAAAATTATTCTTTTTGTCGCTTCTTTTGTGAGAAAATTTTAATATTATTTGTGAATATTATATAATAATTCAACAAAAAAGTCTACATCCCTGGCTAATGTTTATCAGTTGAGTGAGGAAAATCTGCTCTTATACTGTACCGCGGTGGTAATACAACTGTGGAAGACTAAGTCCTTGCTCAATTCCATCCTGCTAGAACAGGCATTACTATATTTCATATCTACGGCGGATGTGACTATATTTTGTCGCCTTGTGTTAATCCTTTCATAACAAAGATGTCTCGGTGGATCCTCTAATCACTGTTACTTGGAAACGGGGGAGGTTTTAGTTCCTTTGTCACGGTAATCCAACCTAGGTGTCTTGTAAGAGCGACGCACGTGATTCCTGAAAAAGGGGATTACGGACCTTAAGCCGCGTTTAGACTACAGCCGGGCCGGGCCCATTTTAGCAGGGTCGCGCTTGATCAGGGCCGAGCCCCCTTGACAAGTACCGTTTACATTACACGCCTCGCTGGCGGGCCAAATCCATTATCACAAACAGGAACGACAACTCAGGTTGAGTTGGGCTATTTGTTTGTGGCACTCTTCAGACATTGGAGGTACAAACACTTTATTCAGCTGCGAAAATGGCGCTGCCAGTGGTTGCAAGTCGAATCCGCCCTTCTCTGCCAAGGATGCACTGATCTGCTCAAAAATCTTGTGGTTGTGACGAGCGCTCTCAAGTTGCGCCTGCACGTTTTCCTCGCCCCAAATAGCTAATAGCTGTTCTGTCTCCTCTTTTGTCCAAGTAGCGCCACGATTTGTTGACATATTTAAATTCTTATTGTTCGAAAAAAAGTGCGCCAATTGAAAAGCCGCAAGTGGAAGGTCAGAGGAAGTTGCCTTTAAGCATGCGCAGTTAAGTCCTCTGAGCGGGCCAGGCACGGTGACGCGTCTACACTACACGTTTGTCTAGCCGAGCCGAGCTTCAGCTGGGTCGAGCCTACCTCTCGTTGAGGGGTTCGGCCCGGTCAAATCTGGCACGGTGCCGAGTACGCTTAACCCGTTTAGACTACCCAATTTTTTGCCGGGCCGTGCCCCATCAGGGCCGAGCCCGGTTGAAAAGCGGTAGTGTAAACGGGGCTTTACAGACTCCAGCGCTGGTTAATCAGATAGCCATGAGGCCTCCTAAGCTATTGTAGAACGCTAACGTGATAGGCAGAACGGACTCACGCCGAGTAGAAGCGAGCTGCTAATGGTGTTTCAACAGAAGATTTTTGACCGTCTGCAAGACAACACCATATAAGTCTAAAGGCACAGTAAGAGAAATCCACAATGAAAGTTACATTAGTATCAAATGTTTTTTTAAATTTGATTTTAAACCGTGCTGAGGGAATGGAATAGTGTACTAAATACGGAAAATGTGTGCTTTGCTTTAAATCTTGATGGTTCTCTTGTGCGTTCTTCTTTGTAATGAGATAGGCGGAATGGAGCGGTCGTTCCCTTGGTGCTTAATAACGCCTCTTGTTTCTTTTAGGTGTTTTGAAAAGTGCCTTTCCTTGTGTACTATTTCGTCCTCACATGTACATGGGAAAGTGCAATATGAGGCTCCTTGATTGCCAGGCATAAACGTGACAGGCTCTGAAAAAGCTTTTGAGCACAAGGGTTAAGCCCTATCGTATATAAATATAAACATACTATAAAAAATATAAATAACTTGGTGAGAAGATTGGGAAAGGAATACATCAGTTGAAAAAACACTAGATAATTCCATAGCAAATTTTCAGATAGCGACTTGAAAGGTGTATTAATAATACTGTCTTTCGGATATATTTATGTCAGGTCAACAACAACACTGCCCTACCCCTTGTACTGGCTAAACAACAATTTTCGTTGCCGGTTATATTCTTGACTGTCTGGGTGTACTAGTATTTTAAGTAAAATTAGCCATCGACAAGAGGAACACGGACAATGTTCCTTTATTCGAAACTGTGACGATGCCATAGACTTTTGAAGGGAAACAACAGCACACATGTGCCACAGGCCAAACTTCAGACGCAGTGCCTTAAACGACAATTCTGCCGCCACGAATCTCCGAAGCAGGTCATTTTAAATTTTCAAGAAGTAGACATTCTCAGCACTCTTAAATCAAGTCTAAATAAAATCCTAGATCACTTGAACTAATTTACCGTAATATCTGTAATACCTTTATTCGCTATTCAAGCGCGTACTCCACAACTTGAGATCTTCCAGGCAGCCCACAACAGTAAATGTTCCATTAATTTCGCTTGGTAAAAAAAGCAAGCTCTACGATGATGCAATGCAAGAAATAGGACACGGAAATGCAATAAACCATGTCCTTCGGCTTAATGAAGACACAGCGCTTTGCTGATTCACTGTTCTCTTGCGTGAATTGATTGTCAAGATGATGGCAACTTACGGAATTTCATTCAGTGAAGGACAATTGCCTCCAGCAGACACGGATAAAATTCGTATTTGGCAATTCTGAATAATGCAAAGTACGATGTTCAAAAATAGTCTGTTGATATCTTTATCCTGGAGCCGATAGACACACGTGAGCGGTTTAGCGAGAGCCTTCAACCGTGGAATCTGTTAAGTCATTCAGCTCATCTGCGGCTCTGTGAACAAACAGAACGTCGCGCTTTCCACTGTCACGATTTGAAAATCTGAGTGAGTGCTTAGGGTTTAACATCGTACTTTATAATTTTTTAGCCATATGACGACGATTTGAAGATCTGGTGACCGTTTTCAACCATGTCAATAATGCTATTTAACTTTTTCTAGAATTTTGTTATCTGAGATTCAGCTACCTAAGAAACTTTATCTTTACAAGAGGGACTCATTTCTAAGCCTCACATGTTACCATTGTGCAACCTGCACGGTTAAATCACGGTGCAACAGTGTAAAGTCTTCTCAGACGCGCTGATTTGTTGATTAGGCCAGACGATTGTGATAACATATCTGCCAACGGGCGGAATTGTCCAGAAGGGTGAAACACTCTCCTGTAGGTTTCCTGGCGTTTTGCGGGAGATACCGATCTGATGGGTTGTGCAATAAACCGTCCTGAAAAAAAAAACTTTCATCAACTTTCAAAATTCCGGCCGTTGGTGTCGAGTCAATCGTGAATAAATTAAAAAATCTAGGTCTGAACCAGAATTCTTGTCGCCCTTATCAGCCCTCCATCTTTTCTGCTGATGTTATCGAGTTGACGGCTCATAATTATAGCACCAGATAGAGCTAACGTTCCGCCCGTTACTACATCAGATGATCTTTCTACAAACTTTGCGTATACATCATTCCGCGGAATTCCTTTATCAGAGCGACTTTGGACAAGACACGCAAACAGTGTGACATTAACATTAGGTTGAGGTTCACCGTGGCTTAGAGCTATTGCCGTTTTACTACAGTCGTCTGACCATCGTTGCAATTCATGGTGTGCAGAGCCCCACTCCCCCTGTCTCTGCCTGCTAAGCCGATACTGCCAGAGTTTGAGTTCAACTCTGATTGGATGGTCAGATTTGATCCTGTCCACTTTTGGTAAATCCAACAACAGCAGAAAAGAGATTCGTTGAAGAGATTCCCGAATTAATCTGTCACTTTACGGTATTTGCCACTATATATGATGGAGCAATCGCTACGTGTTTATACAACAACTGACAAACGGCCAACACACACCAGACAAAGCCTCGGGGCGTGGCGTCATATACAATAGAAGAATTTGTGTTGAAGAAATGCATAGCTGGAATAACGTCAATCATGCGCAAGGTAAATCTTGTTTGAGCGTACAAACAACTTCAGGCGTTAATATGCGCAAATATATACTCTTGAAAAAATGAAAGATTCTTCATTGCATATGACTGAAAAGCCTCAGATTTGCTTTATTTATTTATTTTTTTTTGATTGGTGTTTTACGCCGTACTCGACAGTATTTCACTTATACGATGGCTAATACATTATGATGAGAGGAAACCCAAGATCATTCGCAGATTGCTGGAAGACTGAAACAGACATGGGGATTGCGTTCAGAAGTGATTAGTGTATCAGTCCATATCCTCAACGTAATTTTTAACGTAGAATTACGGCCTGAAAGATTTTCACACGTTTTGGTTCAAGCGCCAAGAATGCTTCATTATACACATTAGACGTGAAGCCGTGTTTCCGTATATGTCCGGATGAGGCTTAGGATACAGATAACTATTCTCAAAGTATACTAGACAATTGCAGTTTATTGGCCATGGTTTCACAGTTCAAATACAAGTCGTCTCATGGGTAATGTTGTGGTGGAACTGAGGCAGACCAGACAACTTGGCAACTTGGCCTGAATAAGACTTAGCACACGTATAATGGGTGGACAAAACTGCATTGCCAGGTTAAATCACAGGCGTTTGAAATGTAACAGACGTGTTCCAAGCGTGACTCACATGTTTCCACACTGAGAATGTATACAGTGTTGTTGGAAGGCAAGGTACAGTCTTAGCGATTGTAACAGAACTGCTGATTGTGAATTAAGATCTGGAGGGTTCTAAGTCCCAAAATGTGATTGAACCAACATCTTATGTGTTTTAGCGATTGATAGACATGCATCCTAGCCACACGATTCGTTCATTTCCAACATATGTTCAAAGGCAAATATTTTCCTTGAAAGCCAACGTATCAAGATTTCAGAGCATTATATATACCTAACGTAAATATACCTAATGACGCCATATGCCCGTTGTACCCTACTTTATATGGGTCTTGGATTAAGTTGTGTAAACAACCCAGTTATGCTTACTAACACGTTCTTATCAAAGCATAAAGAATACACCAAATTGACAGTCTTCTGTTTGCTAATTATTTTCGTCGACTCTGTTGTGAAAATATTTTAGTATCATTTCTAAACATAAAACACTTCAACAAAAAAGTCTACACCCCTGGCTAATGTTTATCAGTTGAGTGAGGAAAATCTGCTCTTATACTGTACCGCGGTGGTAACAAAACTGTGGACAGACTTAAATCCTTCCTCAATTCCGTCCTGCTCGAACAGGCATTACTATATTTCATACCTACGGCAGATTTGACTATACTTTGTCGCCTTGTGTTAATCCTTTCATAACAGTGATGTCTCGGTGGACCCTCTAATCACTGTTACTTGAAAACGGGTGAGGTTTTAGTCCCTTTCTCATGGTAAACCAACGTAAGTGTCTTGTATTGGCGGCAGACGCGTTTCCCGAAAAAGGGGATTACGGACCTAATTTTCTGGTTGATCTTAAGTATTCCGGTAGCCAGGCCGAGAAGATACGAGCTCCTCAGTGGTGCCTCAAAGCCTTGCTTCTTAGCAACGTGTTTCATATGTCTTAGTAAATCCACGGACGTGTCCTTCATTGTCGACTTACGCGATTCCTAAATGGAGATTACCGACCCTATTTCGGCTGGACTGAATATTGTGTTAATTAATTAGGTGGACAGGCTGAAGTTATCGTAGAATGTAACTTTGACGAGTTAAATGGACATACACCGAATAGAGACCATTATAACCTCCATTCAAGTGCTTGTTGTCAAGATTTCCGTTGGATGGTGTTTCAAGAGATTTGCTGTCGGAGGCCTCTGAAAATGACAAAGATATAGATGTATAGACACAACAAGAGGAATCAACAATGATAGTTATAAATGTTTCAAAGGTGGGCTTTTTAAGATTTTATTTCAAAGTTTGCTTAATGAATGGAATGACGTAGTACAAACGGAAAACTTTATTTTGTGCTTGTGTTCTCTGTTATAAATGGAAAATTGCGTTGGATCTCTTGTGTGTTTCTTAGGGCTCTTTATCAAATAGACCATACATGAACTGGCGTTGGTTTCTTTGGTGTTTCCTCGTGTAATGAAAAGTGTGTTGTTCTTTCGAGCGCTCTTCTGATGCTTTTTTGTTTTCAGATGCATGGCAAGGTGCATGGTGGTTGTCAGGCTCACTGGTTGTCAGGTATATGACACTCTCCTACAAGTAGATTAAACACGCATAGCATAGGGAGCTGCGACGACTACAAAGTGACAGCTGGCATATGGTCACACGTAATCGATGAAACATGGCCTCTTGTCAGTTTACACCAGTCAGTTCAAAGACTTTTAAGTACCAAGATAAGCTCCCATCGTATAAAATAAAACATACTAGACATAAAAAAGAAACAATTTAACCAAATAATCAGTGATAAAATGGTTAATATAGGAAAGAATCAAGGACACTTTCAAAGGAGTTGCCATTTGAGTTGTGACCCACGCAGGTGATTTTATTTCTTCGATCGGCAATATTTGAAATCCTTCCAGTTTTAACTCCAGCTTACGGAACAACCCATGTTGAATAATAATATGCTCGAATGACACTTCGATTCATCTGTTAACAGAGTCATTAAGCTTTTTATAGTTCTCTGAAGAGAGTCCGTCGACGCCATAACTAAAAAAATTTCTTCATTAAAAGTGACTTTAAAATAAGAAAAAAAGCCTTCAGAACCTTCCACAGACCATTTGTCATTGTTTTTGTTCTATGTCTGTCACAGTGAATGAGAGATTTCTACCGCAGGCATAGAGAGTCGTAAATCTTTTTGGTGCTAATAAACGTGTAAATAGAATTGAAACACGGCGAGGGTAAGCATGTATAATTGTTTGTGACTTTGATTTATTCGTTGACACATGGCGCTAAAATCTCTTCCTTCTCTAATACGGTGTATGGTATAATTTGTGTAAAGGTCTCCCTAGGAAGTAAACAATCAAAAGCGTCCGTGAAATCGCAAAAACAAATCCCGATTTTGTCAATTTGTTTTCTTTGTTATTAGTATTTTTGTGAATGAGCCAATGTCGTTGCAATCTAATATTTTGATCACGTAGGAGGACGTGTAAAAGAAATAACCTCCTACGATATGTTTACGAC
The DNA here is from genome assembly GCF_032854445.1 of Liolophura sinensis. Classification (NCBI taxonomy): domain Eukaryota; kingdom Metazoa; phylum Mollusca; class Polyplacophora; order Chitonida; family Chitonidae; genus Liolophura; species Liolophura sinensis. The sequence continues at coordinate 19,998,051 of NC_088304.1, forward strand.
AAATTGCTGTATGTAGCTCTTAAAACGTGAGAGCCGTACGGGGGGAAGGTGTGACAGCAATCCGGGAATGATCGTGGATTTCCTCCCACCATAATGCTGGTCGCCGTTGTATAAGTGAAACATCCTTGAGTACGACGGAAAACACCAATCTAATAAATAACTAAATAAATAAAACGTGTGATTAACCTGCACAAGATATGTTGACGTTTTATTTATATGTATAATATCTTAGCTTATTGTATCCAATCTGTTAATAGAAAGAGCACTTTACTGAGCCACGGTTGTAAATTATTTCAGTCTTTCCGTGTGTAAGCTTTAACAGGTCAATGGGGAAAATCGACTCCTCGCATAGCAAGAATGGTCAGTAATTCTTCATACTGTTCTATTGGACTAGATCCGATACTGTCACTTTTATATGTTTCCTTTCTGAGACAGATTTGAAACTATTTTATCGGTTTTCCGTTTGGTCCTGTCATAACAATGATTTCTTCGCAATACTCCAAAGCCTTGTTTCTTGTGGATTTTATTCCATGTTTGGACAAGCCCATGTCAACTTCCGCGATTGCTGAATGTGGACATTGCGGACCTTTTTTCTCGTTGGCTCTTAAGTCTTTATGGCAGAGATTGTGTGGGTTAATTAGGCATTCAGGTGGCACCTGAAGTTGTTGTTGAACGATAAAGTGACAATCTAAATGCAATCACACTGAACAGATACGAGTCGCGCGACTAATAGTTATGCATTTGTGATCAATTTTTCCGCTGTATTGTGTGTCAAAATTATTTGCTCTCACTGTCGTAAAAAAATGGCAAAACATAATTGCATGTGTCATAGGAGAAAACCATACTGAAACAAAAGTATACAAAAGTATTTGTATACAAAAGTATTTTTTTTACAAAAGTATAAAATTTCGTGTTTTATATGTTAGCTATGCAGCGGAGGGCGCAGTGTTAGCAAAATCTCATCTTTCGTGCCACATCTAACCGCTAAGATGTGAGTGTTAAAGATTCCAACTATTATATTTTATCTGGGATATGTTCTATCAGATACCAAGAGCTCTTGCTCTTGCTGCAACTTTCCGAAAAAAAACACAGCATGTATGCGTTTAGGACCGAACATGACTTGAAGGTAATTCAATTGCTATGGATCTATCTTGAGGCTGATCAGTTTAAATTCTCAAGACATTTTCAGTACTCCTTCATTACTTGGAATAATTTAGAAGTTCTTGTTTGGCCTTGTAGTACTTAGTATGCGCAATAACTTTACATGCTGTTTAACCGTTTACCGGCTCCACCACTGGAGAGCTTGCAAGCACTTTATAACAGTAAACGTACGATTAATTTCGTTTGGTAGAAAAAAAGCAAGCTCTGCCAAGATGCAAGGCAAGAACTAGAACGTGGAAATGCAATAAATCTCGTCCAACGGCTTAATGAAGATACAGTGTTCTCGCTGGTTTACCGTTATCTCGCGTGAAATGGTTGTCAAGATGTCCGTCGGAAATTCAGTCAGTGCACAACAATTGACTCTATTGGACACGGACAAAATTCGTATTTGGCAAATGTGGATAAAACAAAATAAACTGTTGATTTCTATGTTTGAGCCAGTAGACACACGTGGGCGGTTTTATCAGTCTCCAACTCACAGATTGTGTTCAGACATTCAGCCCACGGGTCCCGCTGTGAAGGGATTGTCGGTGTCACGATGTAGTAATCTGTGCGAAGAGCCATTTTTAATCATTTGTAAAGGTGATATTTAATGTAACATTGGTTTCAGAAGCATGTGTATGGATCTGATTTTGTGTCCGATGGAAAGTATAAGATTCCTTAGTGAAATAGTGATCGCTATGATATGATATCTGTTCGAAGACGGATTGTGTCCGGGGTGAGATGTTTTTCGGTAGATTTGATGAGTTTCTGCAGCAGATATTTTTCTCAGATGAAGAATTGTTCGATTATCTCGGGCGTCCTCCATTCGCTGTGTCGTACTGACAAAGAGGCCAGGTTTCATCAGCTATCATTGTCGTCGCTGCTCTGGTTTTACTCTCCATCTTATAAACTTTTATATCATTCCAATTCACTTTTGCTCATATTTTTTGTTATTGCGCTGAGAGCATTTTATCGAATCCGGCAAAATCCATCTTTAACATTAACTATTATAGCGTTATTATATATGAGAAGGAGAAACGTGCAAGTAAATGTCGACACGATATGACTGAAATAATGCCGATGTGGCATTCAACCATAATCACTTGTTCATTCAAATAATTGGAGGCAGGAAAGAAAATGAGCAAAGCCAAGTCGGAGAGCTTAGTAATGTATGTGTTCTGCATGTCAACAAGCGTTTGTTGGATATGTGTATAAGGAGTATGTTTTCTTCCTATGAATGAGGGGATCGATGTTTTTAGGTAAGGTACAGACTTTCGCCCACTGAATGAGTGGGCGTCGTTTTTTAATTGTTTTGGGAACGGAACTGGCTTTTTTCTAGTACATGACGTGTGGTCATCGTTGTTTGTGAATAAATCCGAATTTACGAGTGTTAAATGGGAGGTGTTCATTGTTGGCTTGGAAATGGATCCGGATGGAAAAGGGATTGATTGTGCAATAAACAGTCTTCAATGCTTACCTGGCTATTGAGTCAATAATGGATGAAGTAAAAAAAAACGTGACCATACGCCAGCTGTCACATTGTCGTTGCTGCTCTGGCTTTACTCTCTATACTGTAAGTCTTTAATTATATTGTATACCTGCATAAACCAAGATTCTGCTGGTGGACTGAGCATCCCTGAAGCCTGGTCCCTTTGCATTGGCAAGCGACGTACGCTCCAGACAATAGAATTGTCTCCTATATAAGAGAACAATTTACGGAAAGGCCTATCTAAGCGTGGTTGAGCAATACCTAGCTAGATTGACGGCAATGCACGTGCAAAGCATGGTCGAACCGGGGAGTAATAAAGTACAGTAATAAATAAATGAGTAAATAAATAAATAAATAAATATAGCAGGTATAGTGGATACAAGTATGAAAAGCTTACATTCACATGGTAAATCGTGTCTGCGGTTGTAGATATCTCCTCATGTTGATAGTCAGATGAAAGAATCCAGCATGGCACTAAAATTGTTTTTGAACACACATTAAATATGAAGTTACATTGCGTTATACGTGTAGACTGGGTATAGGTTGCAACTGCCTTCAGGGCATAGTAGATAGCGGCACTGCTCGGTTTCCTCGCACCATATTGCTGGTCAAGGTGAAATATTCTTGGTTACGGAGTAAACCTCCAATCAGATAAATAAAAAAAATGATATCTGTTATAAAAACGGCATCTGTTATAAAGAACACATCAAAGCAAGTTAGGTGAAGCTCACATTTTTATCAGTGTATGTAGGTAATTATTTCCTCTGTGTTTCCAAATTTATTATTTGATTTATTTTTCGAGATGTTCATAACGTTTACTGATTAGAAAGGAATGGGTATTAAAAACAATAAAAAACGGTGTTTATAACAGAAACTTGCAAGACTTATAATGGGTGAAGAAAACAGACTGACTTTTACACTTGCGACGCACGTGTTTTCACCCGAATGTATACAATATTGTTAGAAGGCAAGCCACAGTTGTAACGGAACTTCCGAAGGTGGATTACCAGAGTTAAGACAAGGGAATCTCTAGGGTTTTCCCAGAAAGGGATTAAACCAATATCTCGTATGTTACAGCGATTGAAAGTCAAGCGTCCTACCTACTAGACAAATGTCCGTTCATTTCCAGCATATGACCATTGCCAAACATCTTTTATTAAAGAACTTGTATTTGATTTATTGGAAGATTTGAAAACTCGAAATGTGTCACATGCTTATATTCTTTGTTAAGCGCGACACTTTTCTTCCCCGGGGTATGCGTCCTTATAGACACACCTATATACTGTACATGCAGACATGCGCAGACGTCGAGTTCACGTGAGACTGACTTATTTCAATAAATCCACTTTCATGGGGGAAAAACTTTATTAAAAATACATCACTAGACTTTGACAGTGTTGCTGTTTACATAGCTGAGGCTTTGTTGCCCTTCCGGTGAATAAAGCTAATATTATTCGCGACTGGGAAGTAATTAAATCGATTAAAATGTGCGAAAACCGGGCAAACCACGATAGTTACGCTCGCATATAACGTTCTTTGTTACCAGCCGCGAATTCCCGACAGTTTTCTGAGCGCTTCATCTAATATTATTCGGTACTCGATGGAATTTTCCCACAACAACTCCTGTACAATGCCTCTCTGTTCTGCGAACTTAAATGTACGTGTATGTTAGCTTCACCAAGCTAGTTTACTATATGGCATTAACACGCACATATAGTCACACCGAATAGCGTTTCATCTTGTCAGCATAAGGGAAAGTATATCTACTGTTCTTATTTTGTATGATTGTGGATTTTAAATCCTCATTTGTCAGAGATACGATGATTTATTATCACCTTGCTGCGCCTTTTGTTCAGTCCGAGGTATTGTCAGATTGTCAATTTTGTTCGACGCCTAGATATCCTGATGTTAAAAATTTATAACGCCGAAAACACGTAGCTATTTTGGTTTTATGGGCACGCAATTGATGGAAACTTTGTTGTATTATGCTGGAAAACGAGGCAATTCAACGTTACTAGGGATAAGCAGATCGTACTTGAAATGACAGTACGCGGGGATCCATGAATACAAAATAGAGACGGTCGTGTATTTAAAATGTTAGAGTCGTCGCGTCCAGGAAGACACTGAGATCGACCCTGTTTTACCATGAGAAGATCTTCTGATCATATATGTGGAAAGACGTCGTTACATGTCGGATACACAAGATGACCATTCACTGTATCCGTCCTGTAAACGATATGTTATCATATCAGTGCATAAAATGACCTTTTGATGTATCCGCACTGTAAACTATATGATATCATGTCAGTGTATAAGATGACCATTCACTGTATCCGTCCTGTAAACGATATGTTATCATATCAGTGCATAAGATGACCGTTCACGGTATCCGTCCTGTAAACGATATGTTATCATATCAGTGTATAAGATGACCGTTCACGGTATCCGTCCTGTAAACGATATGTTATCATATCAGTGCATAAGATGACCGTTCACGGTATCCGTCCTGTAAACGATATGTTATCATGTCAGTGTTTAAGATGACCGTTCACTGTATCCGTACTGTAAACGATATGTTATCATGTCAGTGTATAAGATGACCATTCACGGTATCCGTCCTGTAAACGATATGTTATCATGTCAGTGCATAAGATGACCATTCATGGTATCCGTCCTGTAAACGATATGTTATCATATCAGTGCATAAGATGACCATTCACTGTATCCGTCCTGTAAACGATATGTTATCATATCAGTGTATAAGATGACCGTTCACGGTATCCGTCCTGTAAACGATATGTTATCATGTCAGTGTATAAGATGACCATTCACTGTATCCGTCCTGTAAACGATATGTTATCATGTCAGTGTATAAGATGACCATTCACGGTATCCGTCCTGTAAACGATATGTTATCATGTCAGTGTATAAGATGATCATTCACGGTATCCGTCCTGTAAACGATATGTTATCATGTCAGTGTATAAGATGACCATTCACGGTATCCGTCCTGTAAACGATATGTTATCATGTCAGTGTATAAGATGACCATTCACGGTATCCGTCCTGTAAACGATATGTTATCATGTCAGTGTATAAGATGACCATTCACGGTATCCGTCCTGTAAACGATATGTTATCATGTCAGTGTATAAGATGACCATTCACGGTATCCGTCCTGTAAACGATATGTTATCATGTCAGTGTATAAGATGACCATTCACGGTATCCGTACTGTAAACGATATGTTATCATGTCAGTGTATAAGATGACCATTCACGGTATCCGTCCTGTAAACTATATGTTATCATATCAGTGCATAAGATGAACTAAAATGTAAACGATATCTTATTTGGTCAGTTCTAAAAATGACTATTCACGTCTATAATGTACACGACGTCTTTTCTTGTCAGTTCAAAAGATGACCTTTCATGCTACCCGTAGTGTAAACGGCCTCTGCGCATTATCTGTAATTTACAAAGGAGTAAGCGTAGTAGTCTATTACTGGATATACACCTGTACGGAAGAGGCGCTCTAAAGAAACCATAATGATAATGGTGTATGAGGCAACAAGAAGTAGCTTAAGTAATCAAGAAAATATCGGCTTTGAAGTTCCCTTAGAAGCTGAAGCACAAAATAAACTGCATGATAGAAAAATTTCATCCGAGTACATTACTAACAGGAATCATGAGGCTTTTGGAAATGCCTATGCAACCTTCCATCCTTGTGAAGGTGACACGGTAGATTTTAATGTGTATGATTCAATGCTAACATTTTCTGCCTCCGTTCACCATTATCCATGCTGGGTACTCTTACCTTTATTGTATATTTCGTCAGAAGATTTTATATCAGCGATATTAAAAGAATGTTAAAACAGAAATGTCTGTAAGGATATTTCAGGATGGGCTCCGCCCCCAAATGAAGGGAAATATCGAAAGAGTTGAACATGTTATACGACCACGTGTTGTCAAGTGAGCGGAATCCTGGTTAAGTTTATTTGAAAAGAGCGAAATACAAACAAGTTTATGGTAGACACAGATTCAAAGACAGAAGCTGCATAAAGAAAAATATACGAATACAAATCTTTATGCGTGGTATGTTGTTTTTGCGTAACTCTATGATATCTGTGACAGTTTGCCAAGTATCACACTACTCGGGTTTTCTCTCTTTGCTGTAGCCTTTTATGTTGTCAGCTTAGCCTTCAGCCCTATATACATTTACATGCGTTTACATTTTTGTGCTACGTGTGTTTAGATCAATGTGGTCCGAGAACTATGAATACGTTCGATTAAGTTATAGGTTCATGTGAGATGTAATGAAAATGAGCATTAAAAATATGTGCAAAATGGTAGGAAACGATCTGTGACTAACATTTAACAGATAACTAAAGAAATTAGTGCCATCGAGAATCAATGTGAGACTTCAGTCATACCTACGTGTACTTGTAACGCTTATAATCCTGAGTACTACATGGCTACTCCGTATCAAGTTTGGAACTGTGGTATTCCTTAGAGAATTGCGACCAATGGTTCGCCGCGACATTATCCTACCGTAATAAACATAACTCTCAAACCAGGCAGTCAGGATTCTCCGTCTCATGATGCCGATCGTGTTCTAGGAGACATTACCGTATCCCGATCAGTTAGGTGTCACCCAGGGGTGAGTCGTAACCCGTTGTTAACGTTCTTCATAAAGGTATGCATTTTGTCTGGTCATCTCTATCTAAGGGCATTTTGAGATATGCTTCTATCCACCCCTTCTCCAGGATGGAGACAAAATGTCGAACGAGATGTTTAGAGGCCACAAGCATTGTAGAGTCGGCGGAATCCTAGATATGAGCTTTTGAAATAATAAAATATAGACAAGTGTATGACATAATTCAGACATATCCTTCAGAAAGAAAATTTACCACTACAATTTTGTCATGCTACTCAGTGTCAGCAGTTTGGTTGTATGAATTGAGTCTCGCTATTTCCCTGCAATAAAACTGTTTTTTTTTAGATGTGAACAAATGATCTTGTTTTCCGTTGTGACCCGGCGTACCTGTTTATCTTATGAAATTCCGGATGTAAATAGTGGATGAACTGCAACAAATTTCTGAACAGGCTATCTTTAGTTCGATCCGTTGTCTGCTCACCAGGTAACTTCACAGAACACAGTCGCGTTCTAAAACATTGTCTCTCGGGAAATACGAAACAAATGACGGTCGTTTTACGTGCGGCTTGCGGCTCTTGAGGGTATTTGTAAATGTTGTCCCTAAGGATCAACCAACTGTTGGCTTGTTTCTGAAGGACAAGTATCAGCAATCTGTTGTCACCATGTCGTAACACCGTGCTACCGTTCTTCACAGAGGTAAATATGTGCTCTAAACTTGTACAACTTTTCAACAAGTGCAGCAATAGACGGGATTTTTATACTGACCCCCGGGAAGACATGGCGCCGTTATGGTTTTCACCTTGTATCTTGGAATTTATCTTTGAACATATAGATTCGTAAATTGTCCTTCGCTTTTGCTTGATTCACGTTTGATTTTATCCACGTATTACGCAGGCAGATAGTTCCAGTAAAGCTCAGTACTTTCTGTATAGATCGCTATTAAACAGCCGTCAAAGTTTTGCTGTCATGGGCGACGAATATGTGCTTGCGCGAAGAATACTGACAGCGTTCGAAACACCTGATATATTTATACTGTATACGTCTGTAGACATGGCCATGCCTATGGGGTTTAAGAAGCGCCTGATATCCATAACTGATGTATTATCTATCCGGTGAATAACATTTGAACTGAGCAGTCATCGACAGAAGTGTCTTTCACACCGTATATAGTTATAACTGACGTTGACTATGTATATATCGAACCAGTCTTTCATTATCAGCCAGATTTGGCATGCTTCTTTGCTTTGTCTATTTTTTAGTTTTGAAAAACAAAATAAATGTTGCCACTGAAACGCCCCTCTTTAACGTATTAAATAATGCGATTAATAGGGTGGTACTTAGGCTTTAGGTTGTGTACTTTTACTTATTAGTATAGTTTTATCAATGGTGGAAGAATCAATTATTCCCGGCCCCGGATCACAAAGCGATCTTAGGCTTAAGTGAACATTTCACTTATTAAATTTGATATGTTCCTCTCCATTATTTTAGCTGAAATGTCTTTTACAATAACTTATTCAGAATTTACGTTGTCAAGCAATATCTTGACTTTGCTATGTAAGAAATAACAATTTTAAAGTGATTTGAAATTTTGACTTAAGTCTAAGATCTTTTTGTTATCCTGGGTCCCAAACTACGAAGTTTGAGAAAAAAGGGACATATATCAAGGATGTCCCAGATCAACAAAAACCGCATGTCCTTAACATGTTACAATTAATTACCATTAACTATCATTATATCATTTCTTATTTATTTATATGACAACTGGTGTGTTAGGTTGTTTTGCAAATGCACCTATGTATTATTCATTTGAAACATGTCCTACCTGGTCTACGAGTCGTAATGTTGTGGATGACGCCAAAATCAATATAGTTCCAAGAGCAGTAGAGACTTCGTTCCTACACTCCGCAACTCGCGCACTAAAACATCCAAATACCCGATGCCAGAAACAATAACAGTGAAATCATAAATGTGTGATAAAGAATATTTTACGTTCAAGACAACGCAGCATTCGAGTCGAGTGAAATTTATGTATTATAAGTAACATCAAAGTAATGTTCTTTTAGGCGATGGTGTTGAAGGGCTACTACAAGCACTTGATCATTCACACGAACATTTAGAATAAAACCCTAACTGAGATAAAACTGACAACAGGCCACATTTTACTGATTACTATGAATGTATGCCCATAATGCATAATCTCTCTCCTTACACTTCACTGATACATGAACATCATCCATTGCATAAACCATCTATCGTTCAAAAACAGGTTGTATATACAAAGTGCCTGTGTGCAATAAAGCACTTTAAATTGCTCTGTAGATACTGTTAAGCTCAGTTCAGCTGGGGGTAAATCATATTTAAGCGGTTGTCGATTGCATTGAAATGAAATGATCAAAAAACTGGCGGAGTTAATTTCGTCGCAGGTGAAGAGAAAGAGCTGATTGATTTAGCAGTAATCCTATATCCCGCGTAATTTCCTCTTCTTGGCAAGGTTGGGTATTGACGCGTGTGGTAACACTTGTAATGTCTCGGCTATTACTTATATACACCGATGTTGTGCATCGCAAGATCACGATGGTTATACACCGTCAGGTCACGATGGTTATCCACCGTCAGGTCACGATGGTTGTACACCGCTAGGTAACGATGGTTATACACCGCCAAATGACGATGGTTATACATCGTCACGTCACGATGGTTATACACCGCCAGATCACGATGGTTATACACAGCCAGATCAAGAAGGTTACACATCATCAGGTCACGATGGTTATACACCGTCAGGTCACGATGGTTGTACAACGGCAGATCAGGATGGCTATACATAGCCAGATCTCGATGGTTATACACCGTCCGATCACGATGGTTATACACAGCCAGATCAAGAAGGTTACACATCATCAGGTCACGATGGTTATACACCGTCAGGTCACGATGGTTGTACAACGTCAGGTCACGATGGTTATACACCGTCAGGTCACGATGGTTATACACAGCCAGATCAAGAAGGTTACACATAGTCAGGTCACGATGGTTGTACAACGTCAGGTCACGATGGTTATACACCGTCCGATCACGATGGTTATACACAGCCAGATCAAGAAGGTTACACATAGTCAGGTCACGATGGTTATACACCGTCAGGTCACGATGGTTATACACCGCCAGATCAGGATGGCTATACATAGCCAGATCACGATGGTTATACACCGTCAGGTCACGACTGTTACACACCGCCAAATTACGGAATCTGATATCTGCACAGTATCGTCTTCACGGAGCTTGTTTTTTTTTTCTTACAAATTACAAGTACAAACATTCGACATTTTCACTTAAGATAGATATCAATGTTGTATGTAAATGATAATAACTTGACGACTTGACTTTTTCTGTGTAGGACTAACACACTCAGGTTTGTATTCGATTTAGAAATTATTTACGGATTATGAGCTTTAAATTTGTATTAAATGTCATGCCAAGACTATCGACTGTCTTCCCTTTATCACTGAAAACTGGTGACTGCTTCTCTCTTACATAATGGCAGCTTTATTAACTTTTTACATTTATCTTACATATTCCTTTGGGAAGTGGTGTTTAACGTATGGGTCTTGCGATAACCGACTAGGAAGGCCCCTAAGAGGTTTGCTAGTTACATACGAATATTGGACCTGGCGCTTAGATTAGAATTCCTGGACTGTTTGTATTCCACCATGGAAACGTGTTAGTATGCAAATCGGATAAACCTAGACTCGTCCGTGAGGCTTGTGTTACATTTCACCCGGCTGCGAATTTTGTGTAGAACGTCTCCTCACTTTTCGCCCTGGGCAATAGACGGTAAGGTGCGTAGTTGATATCACACGTAAACTCGGCCATCAACCTTAAGTATAAAACTGGCCACATGTGCGGTCATAAAACCATGCATTGCCGGATCTTCAAGTACAGAATGTAAGAATATCATACCGAGTATGTGTAACTAGTTAACGATTGTAATGCCTTGCCGTATATATTTTTGCTTGAACTAAATGTCTTACCGTGTATATGTTGCTGGGACTAATTTTAACATTGTCTTACCGTCTACATGTGACTACACACCAACTGTGATGTCTCATCATATATACATGTATGTGATCACACATTAATTATAACATTATCTTATCGTATATATGGGGGCCTCCGTGGCTCAGTCGGTTAGCGCGCTAGCAGCGTAATGACCCCGGAGCCTCTCACCAATGCGGTCGCTGTGAGTTCAAGTCCAGCTCATGCTGGCTTCCTCTCCGGCCGTAAGTGGGAAGGTCTGCCAGCAACCTGCGGATGGTCGTGGGTTTCCCCCGGGCTGTGCCCGGTTTCCACCGACCATAATGCTGGCCGCCGTCGTATAAGTGAAATATTCTTGACTACGGCGTAAAACAACAATCAAATAAATAAATAAATATCGTATATATGTAGTCAGACATCATTTATGACATAATATTATCGTATATATGTGACCAGACACCAATTATATCATCATCTTATGGTGTATATGTAGCCAGACACTAATTATGACATCGTGTTATCGTATATATGTAGCCAGACACCAGTTATAACATCATCTTATCGTATATATATAACCAAAACCAATCATATCATTTTATCCTACATATGTGATCAGACACCAATGATAACATCGTAAGTAGAACGTATACATTTACACAATGATCGAGGTCCCTGTTACAAAAGGTGTAAAAGTTTTGACATTAAGATTCTTCAGTCCTTCCAGGGAAAACAACAGCAAGCATGTACCACGGACAAAACTGAACACCAGGTGACTTACAGAACATCAATCTGTTGCCCCGGACCATCAATGCAGATGGTTTTAAATTCTCACGAAATAGATAGCTTTAGTACTTTTAAATTAAGTTTAAATAAAACCTTGCATTACATGTACTTGAACAAATTTAAATGATTCGCGCTTCGGCTTTGATATCTGATACCTGTAATAGGTTATGAGACAATTGTTTTACTTCCTGTTTAAGCCTGTATTCCACAACATGAGAACTTACCTGCAGTTTATATCAATAAATCAATTCCTTTGGTGGAAAAAAACGCAAGCCCCTTCAAAAATGCAAGGCAAGAAAATTGAACACGGAAATGTAATAAAGCCCGTCCAGAGGTTTAATGAAGACACAGCGTTCTTCCTGATTTACTGTTATCTTGCGTGAATTGGTTGTCAAGACGATGGCAACTTGCGGAATTTCCGTCAATGCTGGACGATTGACTCCGTAGACAGGGATGAAATCCACTTTTGGCAGATCTGAAGAGCACGAAGTTCAAAATCCTAAAATAGATTTTTGGTCCTTTTCCTCAACAGGCAAAGCAGTGGGCGTTTTAACCAAAACGTTCAGCACACAGGCTGTGTTTAGACATTCGGCTTAGCGGTAACACTATGAATGCACAATAGGATGTACTTTCCACGATTTGCCGATCTGATTCGTGTTTACAAACTCGTGTATAAATCACCCCGCCAAATTCGTTTAACAGAGCCAATCTGGACAATACTCAGACAAACAGCCTGACATTAGCTTGAATTTCAGGTTCATAGCGTCGAGGACCTATTGATGTTTATCGACTGTCGTCTGACAAGAATCTAACCGACAATTCCTGCTGTCTCTCTTTCCTCATGTTTAGTTGATACTGTCCACTTTGATTCAAACTCTAATTGGATGGTCAGCTTTGATCCTGTACACCTTAGTTTAACCCGACAACAACCCTATAGAGAATTTCTCTGTTTCTCTGTCACCTTACGACACGTTAACAATTTAATAACTGGGACACATGTATAACCGTTTATCAGGATCCACATGTATAACCGCTAACCAGGGTACACATGTATAACCGTTAATCAGGGTACACATATGTAACGGTTAATCAGGGTACACATGCATAACCGTTAATCAGGGTACACATGTATAATCGTTAAGTACAACATCTGGCAAACGACTTACACACAGCAGATAAAGCACCTTAGGGAGCTCTCTTGTAGACTAAAAGACTTTGCGGCAAAGTAGAATAAGCACTCTTCAGAAAGGGCAAAGCACAGTAGCTGCCACATTCCGGTAAAAACTCAATATTGTCGGACACTCACGCCCACCGTTAAGTGAACTTGCTTACTTAAACCCTAACTGAGGTGAACTGAGGTTACGCGTCACCATTTGTCAACTACCACACACTTAGTCACACCTCTGATTTTACCCCCTACGCTGTTGTTATTTGTATTCAAAGCAGCAAAGTATATCTAATGAATACTGATACAAAACCACGCATACAAAATTCCAGACTTACTCTCTACATGCTTGTAATAATCGGAACCCTATATCTGAACTTAAATAATCTACAATAGTCTTTTTTTCTTCCTCTCACAAATACAAAAAAAACATGTTTTTTTTTTTTAATTTTCTTTTTATTCACAATTTATTTCATTCTGGAATTCTTCTAGTAGTTTTGAACCGAGATTTAGTTACCCAGGTAATCTGACATGGAAACTCTACCAACGTGTCTTTATCTATACCGGAAAGACTGATTTCTAAGCCCCACATATTCCAGTCATCAAACAGCCGGAGTTATATCTTATCAGACGCAGTGAATTAGCGGTGAGTTCATATCTCATTGATATCATATGTGTCTGAAGACCGAACTGTCCCACCGATAATACCGTTCATGCTAGGTTTCATGAGGTTATGGGAGAAGATTTTGCTGTCTGGTGATGAATTGTTGGATTCGCTTTGGTCATTCGTAATGAGATCTGTTTATATTTTAGACTATTTACATAATGTCGTGATAGTGACCATTGTAGTAACGGTTTTAGGCTTATACAAAACTATCCGATAGAATCAGGTGAAGTAAAATGTATATTTAGTTAACGCAATGTATGTGTGCGTAGGTGGAACATTCAAATGAAAGCAGGGGAAATGAAAAAATGAATGAAGCCTTGTTCAAGATTCTCGTTATTTTGTTTATCAACAACAAAGTCTGCATAGATGAACAAAAAGAGTGGTTTCTTTCGTGTGATTAATCATCGTTTGTTTTAGGAATGGATCCAGCTCCGGTAAATGCTTGACATCATCACAGGTTTTGGAAATGGATCTGGCAGTTGTGGCAATGGATAGGGGTCGCGTTTTTCATGTGAGCGTGTCTTCTGAGGTAAACAAAAAAGACGTCGTATCTTACTGGTTACGTGTGACCATTTGCCGACTATCACATTGTAGTCGCTGCTGTATAATGTGTTTCTTTTAGCCAGTCGCCTACATTCAGCTATCTATAAAATCTGTCATAATCGCTAACAAAATTGCCATTGGTGAGTGACACATATCAACTAAATATCTACACATCGATATGATGGACGTCCATATTATTAAAAGGAAAAGTTAAAATGTTTTTCTAATTCATAATGTTAAACTCCATAAGCCCCAGGAACTCAAAAGATGCAAAATGGGAGAGAAACTTAGAAACTTACTTCGTGCAATCAAATAGATATGTCATTCACTGAACTAAGCAAACGGCTAATTAACCAACCAATCAATCAATCCAACAATCTGTCAACCAATCAATCTATCAACCAATCAATCTATCAACCAATCAATCTATCAATGAGTGAATGAGTCAGTTACTCAGGCAGCCATTCAGTCAAACAAGCAGGTAATCAATAAATAAATGAAAAATAAAATGTCAATCAAACAATCGATCAATCGATGAGTGTGGTGAGGAATCCTGTGCAAAATCTAATTTAGTACAGCAAAAAAAAAAACAAAAAAAAAAAAAGCAACAAAACAAACAAACAAACAATGAATGTCCGTGACATTATTAGTCAACATTTGTGTTTGGAAATTTCAGTATTTAAAAAGTCTCTTTCTGCCCATATTAAAACTATGCAGTAAGCTTCCAGTTTGGTATCGCAGCAAAACCCGAAATATTCAGAAATTGACATAGCTGCATTTGTCATGTACATGCACAGCCCTCCTGTAAGGACAGTGTTTACAAGTCCAACGGGTGCGTGTCTTTTTGTACATTTGCTAATGCAATTTGCTTGGAACGCCTTCACACGTCTCAGTGGACAAAAACACAACTGTGTTTTCAAAGGTCCGAAGGGTCAGATGATAAGGGACAACATTAGACAATTTCCCTTGTGGTGTCTGACTCCAAGACAATTGAATCTAAGGAAGCAAGTTTCAAGGTTGTGCCGAATGAACAATTTAGTTACAACAACAACACAAACGTTTTGTACATAAAGGAATGGTCTCCAAGTCAAAGTAAGAATGCGTTAAAGCATGTTCTATAGAAGATAAATATAAAAACTTGTTGGATATACACACAATGTAAGACAATAGTCTTCACGTGCGAAAAACCAAAAATAAGAAAAAGGCAAACAAGCGAGCGAACAAAGACACTAACGAAAATGCTTTCATAGGAGTTGCTATGTGCATGTTGATCTCCGTATACTTTCATGTTTATTCTCCGATTAATTCCGTTTACTTTGTGGAACGACAACTTTGAGAAAAATGGCTTGTTGATTGGGATAAGGGACTATTCTATAGTCTCTCTCTATGCTGTACGTCTGTAGAGAGTATATATTGTATTTTTATATTTGCCAGGCATCACACTCTCGTCGCTGCTCTGGTTTCACTCTCTGTTCGGTACTTCTGTAATTATATTATACCCTGATACAGTTAGCCGTATCCTAGAATCCAGTCGGTTTAATCTATAGGTTAATAGAAACTCATTATTCTTTATATAGTTCTGCAGGAAGAAATCATCAAACTGTACAAACCAGATATTTTTTATTCATTAACCTGAGTAAAAATAAACGAGATCTTCTGCAGGCCATAACTCAATTTTTATTGCAGTGAGTATGGAAATTCGGCTGAAGTCGGAGATTTGACTGCAAACCGTGAATTTATTTATACCGTAATAAAAGTAAGGATGGAAATTGAAACGCCGCAATGGTAACCCTGTATAATTCTATATCAATTTGATCTATACACCGACGAGTGTCGCTGAAACCTCTGTATGCCGTACCACATGATTAATAATCGAACGCATGATATGTTTTGTGTTTGGGTGCCGTCAAGCTGCTGAAGTTCCAACGGCAATCAACGAAGTGCTGAGATCGAATCGAGATTTTGCCAATCTTGTTTCTTGGCTGTGAATCTGTGAGCGAACCGTTGATGTTAGAGCCTTACCTGTTGATTAAGTATAATATAGCTATTTATGTGACTGTTTTCTGTGTAAGTTATGTGACTGTTTGTTATATCCTATCTCCACCGAGCACTTGTTCACTCTAAACTTGTATGTTTAATTTGTCCTCTTGTATACACAGTGCTTATTAGTACATGGACTCTGTCTGTGGAATTTTGTGTATATTTCGTCATACACTCAATTATACTGTGGATTTTCCCTCTTGTGAATTTGCCTCTGAGCATTTATGCCTGTGTGGTATATATTGTGGAATATATGCGTCCGTTTGGACTTGACACCGTAAGTACTTTAGTATTTGTACACATACTGCTATCCTTTCTTGTTAAACTTAAGTACTTTAGTATTTGTATAAGTCTTATTATCTGTTCTTGTTAAAGCTAATAAATTGTTGTAAAATAAAATCTGCTGGTTTTGGTTACTTTTTGTGCGGCTAAACTGTCGTGTATTTCGAACAAGCCATCTCTTTATAATACAGACAGTTTGGGTCGTAACAATTGGGGGCTGGTCCGGGAAGTGAATTTGAATTGGAATTGAAAGGATTTTGAGTAAGTTGTGTCATTTTTCTAGTCTTTGACTTTGTAGTAAATTTTGCCAGCAGATTTTATTCATCATGTCGGATTTTAAGCCCAACGAGTTTATGGAAGCGCCAGATCAGGACATTTTTGATGTGTTAAATAAGAATGATTTGTATGCTTTAAGCAAGTACCTGAATCTTAATATCAAAAGATCCTTACGCAAGAAAGATATGCAGTTTAGTATTGCTAAATGTTTGGTAGAATTACAGGAGTTTGATGAAAGTGCATTAGATGTGTACAGGCCTGAGGGCGATGATTCCACTGTAATAAGATTGAAAGAGTTAGAACTGAAGGAAAGGGAAAATGAAAGAGTGTTCGAATTGGAGAAGTTGAGACTTCAGAGCGAAATTGAAGCGAGGAGACCAGAAGGAGATAGGTCTGGCTTAAGTTTTTCTGATATGCCTCCAATATTTGACGTCGCTAGAAACATAAGATTGGTGCTACAATTTCGTGAAACTGATGTAGATAAATATTTTCTACAGTTTGAGAAGATTGCTCAAAATTTAGAGTGGCCTAAAAAGTTTTGGACTACTCTTTTACAGAGTGTGTTAACTGGCAAAGCTATAGATATATACACAGAATTATCAACAGAACAGGCTGCAGATTATGATTTTGTGAAAGATGTTATCTTAAAAAAGATATGAACTTGTGCCAGAGGCCTATCGGCAGAAATTTAGAAATTTTGAGAAAAGAGATCAGACTTACATTGAAGGCAGAAGGAACAATTGTTTGAGCGGTGGTGTTATGCTAAAAGCGTAGATAATGATTACGAAAAGTTGAAACAGATCATTCTGATTGAAGACTTTAAAAGGTGTATTAATGATGATGTTAGAACTTTCATTGAGGACAAAGAGGCTGATACTTTAGAAGCAGCAGCCACTATGGCCGATACATACACGGTTACACATAAGGTCTCATTTCAGAAAAAGCCGTCTACATTTAGAAAGCCTCAACCCTTTTCCAGCGGTTCATTTGACTCAAATTCAGGCCCACCGAAACAGGCTCAAAATTTTGACAAATCAGGTGACCAAAGAAGACCTGTTAATTCGAACACTACTCAACGAAGGTCTGGCCATACATTTACTGATAGTTTACAGTTTAGCAGGGTTACATGTAAGTTTTGTAGGAAGCCAGGCCATGTCATATCAACTTGTTATGCTTTAAAGAGAAGGCAAGAACAGGAGGGTGGCTTCAAGCCTACTGGTTTGTGTGTTACTGCTAAAAAGTCTGATATAGTGAACAATGTTGATGCATTTGATTATGTTAAGACTCCACCAGTAGATTGTACACAGAATTCACAGGATAATGTTATGAAGGTTTTTGAGCCATTTATTTGTGACGGTAAAGTCTCACTTAAAAGTGACATGTCTTGTGATACAAAGATCAGGGTATTAAGAGATACTGGAGCTTCTCAGTCTTTATTGTTACAAGATGTTTTGCCATTTTCTGATGAGTCATATTCTGGATCAAATGTATTAATTAGAGGTGTAAGCTCTGCTGAATTTGAATCTGTGCCTCTTCACAAAGCTTACTTGTCATCAGATATTATTTTGGGTCCTGTTACTGTCGGCATTAGGCCTACTTTGCCTTTTAAAGGAATTCATCTACTACTTGGTAATGATCTTGCTGGTGACAAAGTAATGGTTAATCCTATTGTGACTGATAAACCTTGTTTAAATCAAACTGTTCATTCTGTTGAGAAAGAAATTCCAGATTTGTATCCCTCTTGTGCTGTAACGAGGTCTATGTCAAACAAACTTTCTGATAACGGCAAAAACACAGTAACAGACTTACAAGACACATTTCTTATACAAATGTTTACTAAAGGCGACTGCATTGATAATGATGAATCAGACCATTGTACACCAAGTGACATATCACATGTTTCTAAACATCAGCTTGTAACTGAACAGCATAAAGACCCAGAAATTTCATGTTTGTTTGACAGAGCTCTCGATGATTGTGTTATTTCATCTGAACCTGTGTGTTATTATGTCAAGTCTGATATACTTATGCGTAAATGGAGACCACCTGATGTATCTGTTGATGATGACTGGGCTGTTAAACATCAGATTGTTGTACCTAAGGTATACCGAACTGAAATTTTACGTATGGCACATGAAATGCCATTAGCGGGTCACTTGGGTGTTAACAAGACCTACTACAGGATACTGAACCACTTCTTTTGGCCAGGATTAAAGGGAGATGTAACCCAGTTTTGTAAATCATGTCATACATGCCAGGTAGTGGGTAAGCCTAATCAGACTATTCCTAAGGCACCATTTGAGCCTGTACCAGCTTTTCAAGAGCCATTCAGCAAAATATTGATTGATTGTGTAGGCCCTCTACCTAAGACGAAGTCTGGGAATCAGTATGTGTTAACTATTATGTGTACAGCAACCAGATTTCCCGAAGCTGTTCCTTTAAGGAATATAAACACCAAGTCTGTTGTCAAAGCTTTAACAAGGTTTTTTTACTCTGTTTGGTTTACCCAAATCTATACAGTCTGATCAAGGTTCAAACTTTATGTATGGTATTTTTCAGCAAGTTATGTACCAGTTAGGCATTAAACAATACAAGTCTTCTGCCTACCACCCAGAAAGTCAAGGTGCAGTTGAAAGATTTCACCAAACATTAAAGAACATGATTAAGACTTATTGTTATGATACAGGGAAAGACTGGGATGATGGTATTCCATTTCTTATGTTTGCTGTTCGAGAGTCAGTACAAGAATCATTGTGTTTCAGTCCATTTGATTTAGTATTTGGACATACTGTTAGAGGACCTTTGTTAATTTACAAGGAACAGTTTCTCAATGATGACACCAGTAATGTAAATCTTTTGGATTATGTATCTGATTTTCGTGCTAAGCTTGTCAGAGCATGTGAATTGGCTAAAGCCAATCTTGAATGTACTCAGAAGAATATGAAACGTAGATATGATGAGAAATCTGTTGTTCGGTCATTTCAACCTGGTCAGAAAGTTTTAGTATTGTTACCTGTACCTGGTAAATGCTTTGATGTCAGATATTTTGGTCCATATGTTGTTGACAAAAAGCTGAGTGAGCTTAACTATGTTGTTAAAACACCTGATCGGCGCAAATCAAGTCAGTTATGTCATATTAACATGCTGAAACCCTATGTAAACAGAAGTGACACTGACAACACTGCTGTACATTCTGTTAAATTTGTTGCTGCTGATATTGGCCAGAGTTGCTGTAATACAGATGATATTAGCGAACAGTTGGTTGATTCTAAGGTCAATCCTTCAAAGCTTCAGAATTCAGATGTCTTAAAACAGCTTGATTCTAAACTGCAGCATCTGGAACCCATTCAGCAACAGCAACTGTCTGAACTTGTTTTTGAGTTTTCACATTTGTTTCCGGATGTACCATCAAGAGCTGATGTCATCTTTCACGATGTTGATGTTGGTGATGCCTCACCTATTAAACAGCACCTTTACAGGTTAAACCCAGTGAAGGCTAAGTACCTCTCTAATGAGATTAAGTACCTGTTAGACAATGACTTTATCGAGCCTAGTCACAGTAACTGGAGTTCACCATGTATTTTGGTACCCAAGCCTGATGGTACATATAGAATGTGAACGGATTACAGGAAAGTCAACGCTGTCACTAAATCAGACAATTATCCAATACCTCGTATTGATGACTGTATTGACGCTGTTGGTTGCGAAACATGTTGCGAAACATGTATCAAAGTTCGATCTGTTAAAAGGGTTTTGGTAGGTTCCTCTTACTCCTAGGGCTCGTGAAGTTTCAGTTTGCTACGGCCGATGGACTCTTTCAGTACAAGGTAATGTCATTTGGAATGAGGAATAGCCCAGCTACGTATCAACGCCTGATGAATGAGGTCACTTCCGGTTTGGATGGGTGTCGTGTCTACATAGATGGCGTCATTATCTTCACCGACACTTGGGAACAGCACATTTCCAGAATACGCCAGTTGCTTAAGAGACTTAGTCAGGCTAAACTTACCGTCAATCTTGTAAAAAGTGAATTTTGTTGTGACCCTGTCACATATTTAGGTCATGTTGTCGGCAAAGGTCAAGTTTAAAAGTTCGCCTGTGTTGTCAGCACCTAATTTTGAGAAAACTTTTAAGTTAGCAGTTGATGCAAGTGATGTTGCTATAGGTGCTGTTTTGCTTCAGGAGGACAATCTTGGTGTTGATCATCCAGTTTCAGAGAAATTATTCAACTGTTGAAAAAGAATGTTTGTCTGTTATTTTAGCTCTGCAACATTTTGAAGTTTATGTAACAGCTTCGAGACAACCTGTGATTGTAAATACTGATCACAATCCACTTGTGTTTCTACAGAAAGTTAAGGGAAAGAATCAGAGATTATTACGGTGGAGTTTATTGTTGCAGGAATACAATCTTGAAATCAAACATGTAAAGGGAAAAGATAATGTTATTGCAGTTTGCTTGTCTCGTGTATAAGTTGTGTATAAAATGTTTAATTACATGTGGTTTTACAATGTTGTATATATTATTGTTTAACATATATTGTTTTACATATATTGTAAGTAAAAAACAAGTTAGGGAAACTTTTTTTCCTTGAAGGGTGGGTGTATTATGTGCACGACTGCCGTCAGTTTCTAAATTTAGCTTGCAACTGTTTACATACGCTGAGTTCAGCGCCTGCTGTCTGCTGTCTGCCTCTAACTTAGAATATTTCTACCTTACCTGTTCAGGAATTTTCTTATTCTGGACAATTCCACCAGGCTATATAAGACGGGAGAGAACAGAGAACGGAGAAAGGAGAATTATTGAGAGTTTGGATGCTTTCGCTGTGTATTATTTTAGTAGGCCTTTTGTGCTGAATTTTGGTGTCTTTATAGCCTCTGGCTTTGTTATATCCTATCTCCACCGAGCACTTGTTCAGTCTGAACTTGTATGTTTAATTTGTGCTCTTGTATACACAGTGCTTATTAGTACACGACTCTGTCTGTGGAATTTTGTGTATATTTCGTCATACACTCAGTTATACTGTGGATTTTCCCTCTTGTGAATTTGCCTCTGAGCATTTATGCCTGTGTGGTATATGTATTGTGGAATATATGCGTCCGTTTGGACTTGACACCGTAAGTACTTTAGTATTTGTACACATACTGCTATCCTTTCTTGTTAAACTTAAGTACTTTAGTATTTGTATATGGGTTATTATCTGTTCTTGTTAAGCTAATAAATTGTTGTAAAATAAAATCTGTTGGTTTTGGTTACTTTTTGTGCGGCTAAACTGTCGTGTATTTCGAACAAGCCATCTCTTTATAATACAGACAGTTTGGGTCGTAACAATATGTATATAATTCTAAAGAAATGCACTTTTGAAACCGTCCGTGAATAAATACAAATTGTACATTTACAATAAACTCTTTTTATAGATATCAAAATGCATAAAATAATGTAAGAACATTAAAAAATACTCAGAGAACCAGCCCTTCGGATATATAAACTACGAAATAGTTAGTGTACACGAATATAAATTTCCGAGATGAATACCGCATTTTACAATTAACTCAAACATTCTTTCAATTTTGACGTTGTAAATTATAAGGGTTCTGCATAGGGCGTGTACATATCTCTCCTATTAGCATTTGTTAAACAAGTTATTACTCAAAAAAAAAACTAGTCTGTCAAGGTTATTCCATCAAACGCCTTTACCCCAAGTTTCTAAAGTTTTGCAATGAGTATAATTCTTTTGTAAGTAAATATGGACATAGCGTCCACAATCTCTAGCGCTCTGCTTCATGATTGCGCCTAATTCTGCTTAACCGGGGTTAGGGGTATATTCATCGTGTTGATCTACTTCGCCACTTTGGACATATCAGTGAGTGATTGGGTGAGTGAGTGCTTGGGGCTTACCGTTGGATATATGAACAGTTGCAATCAAAGCGCAACTGAGATACATAGTTTGTTATCTGTTTATTTCTACATAGTTTGTTATCTATGATAACTGATATTGACAACTGATATTCTAGCATGGTACACGATTTGAATACAGATTGTACTCTGTTGCCTAGAGCGTACCTTGCGTCTTTCCAACATCACTAAAAACTGCTTTTCTCTGCGTGATTCTGTCCTGTTTTCGTACTTCATGTACTTTCTTCGTTCTTAGGTGGTTTGTATTATACGTTGTTTTAGGGAATTGGCTATGCGATTATTGACGTGGAACTTCCTTATTGGTTGACGGCTGGTATGCAAATCTCTCTTTTGGCGCAAAGACTTCAGATGTATTTATAAATCCCATTTGATGTCGTCTTAGTGTGTATCTCTAAATCATGGCAGTGGTTGATCTGCATGTACCAGATATATGTATCCTCCCAACTCTTTTCCACATGTATACACGTCAGAATTATATGCCAATGAGATCCCCAAAAGAAGTGATGTAAATGAGAAAACACCCGTCTGCTGTGCGTTATATATGTGATGTGAAGCTACGTCTTATTTCGTAATTGAACAGTTTCACAATATTTCATTTTCGGTGTGGATATCCGTTGCGTGTAATACATTTTGTAAGAACACTGATTCTCATTTTCTTAATCCACCGAAGGCAAAAATATGTGATAGAGTATACAACGGAAAACTGGGCAACAAGTACATAACTAAAGAGAACAGAGATCCGTACCTTCTCGGCGTGTTTCCATTTAACCTGTCACGTTATCATTCGAGAAATCCGGACGGCATCTTGGCACCTAATTAACCCCGTGAAAAGTCCAATAAAGCCACAAGACTTGAGAACCCACGATAAAATAAGACCCGTAATCTCCTTTTTAAGCAATCGTGTAAGTCGTCAATAATGGGGACCTCGGTGGGTTAAGCAAGACATCGGGAAAAAAAACCCGAACCGTTGCTAAGAAACAATGCTTTAAAGCATCACCGAGACATTATTGTTAAGACATTACTAACACAAAGGGATAAAATATGGTAAAATCCCCAGGGATGCTTAAAGTGTTGGGCCTAGTCTCGAATAGAAAAGTGTGATGACTTATTGGCCATTCATGATATAACAAGTATCGATTTTACGTCTCGATCGTTTTATCTTCCAACCTCTAGGATGCATGAGGTATGGGTTCAAACCCCACCCTGGACAGGGATTGTACTTAGATTCTCCCACACTCACTCATCACAGTGTCACACTCATAAGATTGTTTGAGCAGAGTTGCGTTTGATTTGATTAAATTTTATTCACCATTATCATACAGATGTTTTCACACAACGATGGGTAATCCCATGGTCCTCGAATACCATTTGTCCTTCTGTGATATGGTGTGAAGCTGCTTGTCAGATGTCAGTTCTTCAAGTAAACGCCCTGTTAACAGATAGGATGCACTAGTAGGCCTATAAGATACTCTATTGAGAAATGCGAAGTCATCAAGGTTGATTGCACGTTATGATCAGCAAGGAGCAGTTCATGGTAGACGCCGATGTTTCTTTTTACATATAAAATGGACAAAATCCGAATTCGACCTCGCAATTGCATCGGCACCCCTTGGGCCGTATTCCACCCGGCAAGACCCTATCACAAATTTTAGCATATATTCGATTAACCGATGTACTTGATTTCTGTGTGTATGTCGCAGAAATGGGTTTTAGTGACACACGTTTGCCAATAAATCAAAGCGACAAACCATTATATAGGCCTACCGTCGCGGTGTTTCAATTCCATTTACACCTTTATTAGGGAGAAAAAGATTTACGACTCTCTGTGCCTTCAGCAGCATTCTCTTATTCACTCTGGTAGATATAGAAAAAACAATGATTAATCGCCTATAAAGGTTCCCTTCATTTCTTCAAGTTGTAAAGCCAGTTTTAGTGAAGAAAATTTATTAGTTCTTTGATACAGCGTTGACGAACTCTCCCCAGAGATGTATAAAGGGGTTAATGAGTTTCTATTAACAGATGAATTGAAGTGTGATTCGAGCACGCTGCTGACAAAGCTTGTATTCTGCCTGAGTTGGTCCTTAAGCATGTTAAAAGGAGAAGGATTTCGATGTTGTCGATCGATAGAGCATAAGGCATGAAATCAGCTGTGTGATTCACTACGTAAATGGCAAATCCTATAAAAAGGACTATTGTTTCTTTTCCATATTAACTACTACATAATTGATTATTTGCCTAATTTATTTGTTTCCGATGTTTCACCGACACGACAAGGGTTAGGTCAATATGTTCAAGAGTTGTCAGAGCATATCATATATCTGAAGATAAGAATTTCTTCTTGGGGACAAAAGATCAGAAGGTACAACTCATATACCTGACCACAGAGGTCACGAGAACGCAACTCACCTTGTCATATACTTGACAACCAGGAAGTCTCACAAAGCACACCAAAACACAGCACACCTTGTCATATACCTGAGAACCAGGAAGTCTCACAGAGCACACCAGAACACAGCTCATTTTGCCATATACCCGACAACCAGGAAGTCTCCCAAAGCACACCAAAACACAGCACACCTTGTCATATACCTGACAACCAGGAAGTCTCACAGAGCACACCAGAACACAGTTCAATTTGTCATATACCCGACAACCAGGAAGTCTCACAGAGCACACCAGAACACAGCTCAATTTGTCATATACCCGACAACCAGGAAGGCCTATAGAGCACACCAAAACACAGCTCAATTTGTCATATACCTGACAACCAGGAAGTCTCATAGAGCACACCAGAACAGAGCTCAATTTGTACATGGTTTTGGAAACAAACTAATGTATTACAGCGTTGACACACCCTCGGTTAACGAGTTTCTATTTACAGCTGATTGAAGTAATATTCCACAACACGACCAGCAACCCTCATATTCTGTCCGAGTTGTACCTCATCCAGCATAAAACGGAAAGGATTCCAAAATGGTCGATCATCAGAGCATAAAGAATTAAGTCAGCTTTGTGTTTCACTGCGCTACCGGATACTCCTGTACAAAGGATATATCAGTTATGTGGTCCACTATGCAAACGGATACTCCTTTAACAAAGGATAAATCAGCTTTGTGGATATTCATGTACACAGGTGTTATGTGCACGACTGCCGTCAGTTTCTAAATATAGCTTGCCACTGTTTACATATGCTAAGTTCAGGAAGTGCTGTCTGCCTCTACCTTAGAATGTTCCAAAATACGCTCAGTTCGGTGCCTGTTTGTTTACATCAAGTGTTCAGGAATTTTCTTATTCTGGACAATTCCACCAGGCTATATAAGACCTATGAAAGCAGGTCAAACGGAGAGAACAGAGAACGGAGAACGGAGAATTATTGAGAGTTTTGGATGCTTTCGTTGTGTATTATTTTAGTAGGCCTTTTTGTGCTGAATTTTGGTGTCTTTATAGCCTCTGGCTTTGTTATATCCTATCTCCACCGAGCACTTGTTCAGTCTGAACTTGTATGTTTAATTTGTGCTCTTGTATACACAGTGCTTATTAGTACACGGACCCTGTCTGTGGAATTTTGTGTATATTTCGTCAAACACTCAGTTATACTGTGGATTTTCCCTCTTGTGAATTTGCCTCTGAGCATTTATGCCTGTGTGGTATATATATTGTGGAATATATGCGTCCGTTTGGACCTGACACCGTAAGTACTTTAGTATTTGTATAGATACTGCTATCCTTTCTTGTTAAACTTAAGTACTTTAGTATTTGTATAGATACTGCTATCCTTTCTTGTTAAACTTAAGTACTTTAGTATTTGTATAAGTCTTACTATCTGTTCTTGTTAAAGCTAATAAATTGTTGTAAAATAAAATCTGCTGGTTTTGGTTACTTTTTTGTGCGGCTAAACTGTCGTGTATTTCGAACAAGCCATCTCTTTATAATACAGACAGTTTGGGTCGTAACACAGGTTTAATAAGCTTTGAATTTTACTACATGAGCGGATACTTCTATATGAAAAGTTTAAATCATCTTTGTGGTTCACTTCGCAAACGAATACTCCTATAACAAAGGTTAAATCAGTTTGTGGTTCACTATACAGATACTCCTATAAAAAGTATAAATCGACTTTCTGGTTCACTGCGCAAACGGCAACTCATATAAAAGGTCTTGTTTCTTTCCTGTGCTGGATAATTCGTCAATGATGACTTGGAAAATTTATTTGTCTATCCATTTTCCTGTATGTTTCTCAGAACAGAAGGTAGGGCCCCTACGCTGAAGAGTTGCGTCGGGGTGTGAGATATATCTCAACTAATAACCCCATAGAACACAGGAGGACACACCTTAGCATACACCTGACCAGCAGATTATCCAATAGAATACAAGAGAGCACAACACACCTTGCCAAATACGTGACAAACAGAAATTCCCATAGAACAAACCAGAATATATCACATCTGATTATGTACCAAAAGATCAGAAATCGCCACAGAGCACACGTGAACACAACACATCTTGTTACAAACCTCACAACCAAGAAGTCTCATGAATATGCTGCAAGTTAAGGCAGGGTTTAGTTTTCAATTTTATATAGGTCACCCCATTCATTTTAGCACTTTGTGCAATCAAATTTTATTTATGTCTTGTCGAAGTAAGTTTTTCTACGACCACCCACGGCAAATGACTAAGTCACACACACCACTTAAATTTGTCCAGAAGCATGTATTTGACTAGAAAATACGGCGTCGGTTTTTCCCGCATTTACGACAACCTCCGATGCCGACTGGCTACCTAATTAACCCTCACCATCTTCCCCATGAAAGCAGAAGACTTAACAACCCACGAGAAAGTAAAGTCCTTCATTCCGTTATTCAGGATTAGCGTGAGTCGACAATGATGACCTCTCCGTGGGTTTTCCGAGACAATATACAAAAAACCCTCATGGCGATGCTAAGAAACAATGCTTTGAAGTATTGCTAAGAAAACATTATTATGATAGGACAAAGACAAGCGTACAAAATATAGTCAAATCTGCCGCAGACATAAATGTCTCATTTCATTTCATCAGAACAGTGAATTTCTTTTCACATGATCATATTTTTGTCTTTTCTTGTTTATGTTTGTTGATTTTGTATTCTTAAACTATTATATAATGATGCACATGGTAAACACAGGTGAATAAAAGAAACAATCAATCAGAGCAAGGCATCAGTCGACTTTCCCGAAGGATCTTTAGAGTTATACCCAGATCTGTTTTTGTCGTGACTGCCTGATGGCTCAAAATCATGTAACTTCCATAACGTCAACACATTCCGACCAGTGGTTTAGCACCATTTATCCCAGGGTTGATTGAGTTATCGCCGAGTCTAAATCAGCACGATGATGTCTGTCGTGGTAATTACTGGCACTGAACATAATTCCAAAGGCCATTCAGGCAACAGACAAATTAAAGTAACCCTCAATAAAAACTGTAAATAATATGAACTTATGGACACAGTCGAAGAATCAGAAATTCTCTGCCTATTTGACTCAGTAAAACCAGACAATATTCAGAAAAGTGAGTCAAATGACAAGTCCAGCATGAGAAGTCCCCAAGACAACTCATCGACTGTTGACTGCTTCTCTTGGCATAATTTCATCCTACATATAATTTCGTACTTTTATATTCTTTCTTTAGTGGTTTTTTTGTGGTTTGTGTTAAACGTCGTTTTGGGAGCTGATCATATGATTATTAACGCGGAATGTCCGTTTTGGTTGACGGCTAGTATAAAAATGCAAAAGTTATCAATGTTTATCGCTCGTGTTAAAAGCAACACGTGGAAGTTGATAGTAGACATCGATGTTTCTTTTACGCGT
Organism: Liolophura sinensis; assembly: GCF_032854445.1. NCBI lineage: Eukaryota > Metazoa > Mollusca > Polyplacophora > Chitonida > Chitonidae > Liolophura > Liolophura sinensis. The sequence goes on from NC_088304.1 coordinate 20,026,888, forward strand.
CTTTTAACATACAGGAAAGGAAACAATTGGACAAAATGCGGATTCAGCCTGGCAATTTCATGGGCAAACTGTAGACAGTATTATACCCAGCGAGACCGTAACACAAATTATTGCATACACACGATTAATTGATTGACTTGGTTTCTGTGTGTATGTCGCAGGAACGGGTTTTAGTGACACGTTTTGCCAAAACATCAAAGCGACAAACAATTTTACAGCCTACCCTTCGCGGTGTTTCAACTCCATTTACACGCTTATTAGGGAGAAAAAGATTTACGACTCTCTGTGCCTTCAGCAGCATTCTCTTATTCACTCTGGCAGATACAGAAAAAACAATGATTAATCGCCTATAAAGGTTCCCTTTATTTTTTCATGTTGTAAAGCCAGTTTTAGTGAAGAAAATATATTAGTTTCTTGTTACAGCGTTGACGACCTCTCCCTAGAGGTATATAAAAAGGTTAACGAGATTCTGTTCACAGAAGAATTGAAGCGTGATTCAAGCACACTGCTGACAAAGCTTGTATTCTGCCCGGGTTGGTCCTTAAAATCTGTTCCTGTTGTTAAAAGGAGAAGGCTTTCGAAGTTGTCGATCAATAGAGCATAAGGTATGAAATCAGTTGTGTGATTCACTACGTAAATGGCAAATCCTATAAAAAGGATTATTGTTTCTTTTCCATATTAACTATTACATAATGGATTATTTGCCTAATTTATTTGTTTCTGGGTTTCCGGTATGTTTCTGTGACACGATAAGGCTTAGGTCAATATGTTCAAGAGTTGTCAAAGCATGTCATAATTCTGACAATAAGAATTTCGAACACACCTTGTCATGTTCCTGATAAGCAGAAATCCCCAAAAAGCACAAGAGAAGACAACACACCTTGCCATGTACCTGACAAGGAGGACGCGTCATAAAGCACACGAGAAAAACAACACACCTTGTCATTTACCTGATAAGGAGGATGCCTCACAGATCACATGAGAAAAACAACACACCTTGTCATGGACCTGACAACCAGGAAGCCTCATAGAGCACGCAAGAGAGACAATACACCTTATTATGAAACTGACAGCCAAGAAGTCTGACAGAAAACACGAGAAAAACAACACACCTCGTCATGTACCTGACCACCAGGAAGCTTCACAGAGCACACGAAAAAAACAACACACCTTGTCATGTACCTGGCCACCAAGAAGCCTTACAGAAAACACGAGAAAAACAACACACCTCGTCATACACAAACCATGAAGAACACAATTACAACTAGATATAAATCAAAGACAGTGGATATTTTGCGGTACCCAAAGACCAGAAATCTCCACAGAGCACACGTGAACACAACACACCTTGTTACCTATCTAACAACCAGTCTCGTGAACATACCGCAAGTTATAAGCAGGGCTTTGTTTTCAGTTTTATATAGATCACACCATTCATTTCAGCACTTTTTGCCATCAAATTTTATTTACGTCTTGTCGAAGTAAGTTTTTCTACGACCACACATGGCAAATGTCTAAGGCATACCACCTTAATTTTTCCACAAGCATGCATTTGAATAGAAAACACGGCGTCGATTCCTGTAAACCCCACCCCACCCCCTACCCCATTTAGCCTGTGACGTTATCGTTCCACAACAACTTCAGTCGCCGCCTGGCTACCTAATTAACCCTCGTAATATCTCCCATAAAGGCTCAAGACTTAGCAATCCACGCTAGAGTAAGGTCCTTCATCCCGTTATTCAGGAGTAGCGTGAGTCGACAATGATGACATCTTCGTGGGTTTACCGAGACATTATACAAGAAACTCTCAGGCCGTTGCCAAGAGGCAATGCTTTGAAGTACTGCTAAGACATCATTATTATGACAGGACAAAGGCAAGCGGATAAAATATAGTCAAATCTGCCGGAGATATAAATGTGAATAGTGTCACGTATAGTTCAGAAGAACAGTGTGACAGACTATGGGGAATTGACTAATGCTGTTTTTTTGTTCCTGGCCCTTGAGGAAATTGAAGCCAGTCGCCTGTTTGTTCGCGGATCTGCGTTACGTACACGTGGCAAGCAAACTACAGTAGCAAAGACTCTATAAGACACTAACAGACGCACACGGCTTGAGCTTTAAGAACTTTCTGTAACGAAAAAAAATAATGGCATACTGATTAACATCGCTGACAAAAATGTTTTTTAAAAAATTTGGAGCGGATTTAGTTGTTTGTATGCAGACACAACAAGGGAATTTCTTTACGCTTTTTCTTAGTTTACGACCCTCCAGGTAACTGTAAAGACAGTTGTGTTTAATCCGAAAAACACACAAAAAATGTAAAAATAAAATATTTTCTCTTTTGTGTATTTTTTTCTTTTCTCTTTTTGCTTCTGACTCTCTTTGAACTTAATTGTACAGTAAGAGATTTTGTTAATCAGACTGGTTAACTGCTGGGACTAAAATTTTTTCAGCTATTTATTATATTCGCCACAAAATTCGAATCTTATATTGTACCAACCACTGAGTTGCTGAACCTATAAGTGTGATGCGATCTTCGTTTTACTTTTTACATTAATCCAATTATTGCACGTTCTCAAAAATGTAATTATAGGCAATCTTTGCAAGAATGATTCAATAAATGCTGTGAATCAACACACATCTGCTAAAAATGTTCCTCTCTTAATTACTCATTATAACACTTATTTTAATCGAGTTCTGTTAACTTGGCAACTGTATAATGACATCTGTGACCTTTGGGTTCAAAATATCGTTTCAAGATTAGAAAATTAAATGACATATTGTTAGTTCAGTGTTCTGAAACAGCTTTAACCACTGACAGATATCGACTTAACGACTTAATACCACTCATTTATAAATGCGTTATTCAGATCAGAAGTTTCATGTCTTAGCTATGGGCGTGTAGTCTTCCACACCAGATGGTGTGGTGTAGGGTATGCAGTCAATTGGTAACCAAATGATGACGGATTCACACGAAGTTAATAAAATCAAATGATGAAGGATCCACACGAAGCTAATAAAATCAAATGATGAAGGATCCACACGAAGCTAATAAAATTAAATGATGAAGGATTCACACAAAGCTAATAAAATCAAATGATGAAGGATCCACACGAAGCTAATAAAATTAAATGATGAAGGATCCACACGAAGCTAATAAAATTAAATGATGAAGGATTCACACGAAGCTAATAAAATTAAATGATGAAGGATTCACACAAAGCCAATAAAATTAAATGATGAAGGATCCCCCCAAGTTCGAATTGTTTGAGGTCGGACTGTCATACCAGGCCAGGTCGAAGAAGCGTGTGATATGTCTATCACCAAAATATCGGTAGAAAGCACCCGAGAGCATAACACACCTTGTCATATACATGTACCCGGCAAACCGAAATTTCCGTAGAACACACGAGAACATAACACAACTTGTTTTACACCTACAACCAAGCAGTCTCGAGAACAGGGCGCAATTTAATGGCAGTGTATGGTTTTCAGTTTTATAAAAATCACTCCATTCATTTTAGGAGGCTTTGCAATCAAACCACACAATCTCATATTTAATAACTGTTTTATCTTTTTGTTATTGTCTATTCCCACGCTGTATATTTATTTCCTGTTGAAGCAAGATTCTCTGACGCCAGTTAACAAGCACTTGACTAGAAAGTATAGCGGCGTTTTTTCCATTCAGCCTATCACGTTATCGTTCCACAACAACTTCAGACGCTGTCTGACTACCTAATTAATCTACGCAATCTTCACCATAAAGGCTGAAGGCTTAGCAGCCCAGGGTATAATAAGGTCGGTAATCCCTTTATTCGGGAATCGCATAAGTCGACAATGAGTGTATCTCCGTGGGTTTACAGGGACACTAGACATGAAACCCGCATGGCGTTGCTAAGAAACAATGCTTTGAAGTACTACCGAAACATCATTATTATGACAAGACAAAGGCAAGTGGATAACATATACTCAAATCTGCGGGAGATATGTAGTACAGTGTCCGGTATAGCTCACTAGAACAGTGGGAAGGACTATGGGGAATTGCCTAATGTGGTTTGTTAGTGCCTGCTGCCTGAAATCATTTAACTTTTTGTCCACGGAGCAGTGCTTAGTAAAAAATAGCAAGAAAACTGCAGTAGCAAAGACTCTATAGGATAAAAAAGGGAGTTCCTTGAATACTTTTCCTTAGTTTCTACTCCCCCCCAGGTAACTGTAACGACAACTGTGTTTAATCCTTCAAGATGTACAAAAAGTAATGCCCTTGTCTCAAACTTTTTGTAAATATTTCATCGGTAGTTTTTCCAGAAGGGCCTTTAGAATTATACCCAGATCTCTTTTTGGAGTGACTGTCTGATGGTTTAACATCATGTAACTTCCAACGCGTCAACACATTCCGGCCAGTCGTCTAGCACAATTCACTCTACCGGCTGATTGAGTTACTCCAATGTCTACATCAGCATGATGAGGCCTATGGTGGTAATGAACGGCAGTGGACATAGCTCCAAAGGTCATTCAGGCGACGGACGAAATAACGAACCCCACAATAAGCACTGTAAATGATGTGAGCTTCTGAGCACAGTCGGTGAATAAAATTTTCTCACTTTGGGATCATTCGATTGAGTAAAACCAGGCGACAAACAGAACAGTGAGTCAAATGACAAGTCCAGCATGAGAAGTCCACCAGACAACTCATCGACTGTTGACTGCTTCTCTTTGCATCATTTCATCCTACATGCTTGATTTCATCCTACATGTAATTTCCTACTTCATATACTTTCTTAGTCCTTTTGTCGTTTGTGCTAAACGTCATTTAGGGAATTGGCCATGTGACTGTGACCCTGAACGTCCGTTTTGGATGAGGGCTGGAATACGAATATCTGTTTCTGCGCACAGTGAACATGATAACCCATCAAGCAGTCAGCTAGCGAAGAAATTTACCTATCATTTATAGCTACGGGAACTGTTCGTTTGTCTCCCCGTCCGTTTGGCTGCTTTTACAGCCAATACCATTTTTGCAAGAAAGACACAAACAATGCGACCGGCCCCGATAGCACAGTTGGTAGATTGTCCGCTTCGGGGGCGGTAGATCCAGAGTCAGTTCTGGGTCGAGTCACACTTAAGTTGCAGCTTCCTCGCTTGGCATTCAGCATGAAAGGGATAATGCAACGACTGGTTGTACCCGTATTAGTGTAATGGCTCGGGCGGTGCGGCTTACTTGCCTTCGGTAAGACGTCTCAGTGAAGCAATGCTAGTTAAAAATCCGTCCTGCAACAAGGAGGCATATTGCATGCACTCTAATGATTCCTTCGTCTTCATATGACTGAAAATTGTTAAGTACGTCATTAAGCACCAAGCACTCACTCACAAGCAATGCGGACAACTGTCTGAGCTGAGGGTTCGTCATGTTCCATGCTGACTTGTCATGTTCCATGCTGACTTACCAACGTGTATACCCTCGGTTACATCAAAGGCGGGTCATAAATGATTAATTTGGAGATGGTATTCAGAAATGTTGATTGACTATTCTGACCTAATTAGAATGGTGGATTGGTAAAACTGGCCATGATGCACTATATTTATGTGGAGAAAAACTATCCTGGGGCGGAATGTGAGGGAACACAGGGTTATCCGATCACGACATGACCGATAACTTGGGTGGGCATTGCATTCCTGAGTGAGAGCCAGAGCAATGTACTGTTTTGTACAGCAGATTATAATCTCTGTACTTCCAACGCTGGTTTCCAAGCATAACCAAGCATAACTATACTCTCACGCCAGAGATAAAAAATACCATAATACCATAAAAGACTGAGATATGTTGAATTATTTATTTGGCTGGTGTTTTACGCCGTACACAAGAATATCTCACTTATATGACGGCGGCAAGCATTATGGTGGTACGTAGGTTGCCTTCAGATTGAGACCGGGCTCTGCCCGGTTTCCTCCCACCATAATGCTGGCCGCCGTCGTAAAGTGAAATATTCTTGAGTACGGCGCAAAACACAAATCAAATAAATACACTAATAACAACAAATGTCACGGAACCCCATTTTGCGTTTTATCGATGGTCTGCTAGATTATCTGCTATCAATCTTCGCTGGATTTAAAGGAAAACCACAGGCTCTACAGCTGGTACATCTTATCTGGACCTATATTTGTACAAAGACCAAAACGGTTTCCTCTCTCGCAGACTTTACGACAAGAGGTATAACTTTAATTTTGACCATGTAAATGTTTTGAGACATAGATACCTAACCGATCAGCATAATGTGAACACTCCTATAAGATCCAGATCTTGGGACCGACAGTCGTCTCTCCCCGATGGCTGGGACACTCATATCACGGTAGAGTAATGTCGTGGTGAGCCATTGATCGCGATTCTCCACGGAATGGCCTCAGAGTCAGGCGTGATAAGGACCAGTCCAATAAGGCCAGGGGATGCGGCTTTGCCATAAAGTTCATATTTGTGGCTATGGGTGATTTACAGAGATAACAGAGAATAGTAGATTAGCGTTACAGAGAAGCCTCATAATGCTTATCAATGACATATTTCTAGGATAGGCCTATGAATCAAATGCAATTGTGCACATATCTCGTAATTGTCTTTTTTAAGAAATCAGGACGTCGTAACATTTGATCGTATATCTTATTGCGGATGGAGAATGTTTACACAATGTTGAAAGAAATTAAGGCTGAAGAACAAGTTGACAAGATCGATTTTATGTATACATTAAAACACCAAAAACAATCATGTAATTCCTGTTAAGAAACAAATAATTATTTATATATAAAAACATCACCATTTTGCGTACTCGAATCATCAGTGGAGAGCTGAAGTGCAGCCCATTCTACAGTATTCTTTAAAGCATGTCGCTTTCTGCCTGTTTTTTGGTGCTAAGATTTATTAAATCCTCAAAAGCAGCGATTCTCGTAAAAAAGAATGTCGTTTGTTTGGTATTCCCAAGAGGTACCATTTTTGAGCGTGACTGCTTTCTGTGTTATCACATGGTGGGCAGACCATGGGTTGAACGCTAGGCAAATTAACGGTAAGTTCAGCCTGGTCGGAAGTTTGTCTGATGACCAAGGTCGTTCTCTCACATATGGAAATAGTTTTGTTGCATGATAATTATCCAAACTTAATTTTCACCGCCAAAGCAATCTTCTTTAAGTAGCAAAGACAGGGGTGTTATGTAAGAAATATCACGCATAAAATTTGTCTATTTGCATTTGTTTTCCGTAGCTCCTGTCTGTATTTTTATGTACTATACACTTGTCAGTTTCAGATGATCTCAGCTAGGATTCCAGTAACTTGACAACACATATGGCCTCTTAAAATGGTCAACTCGTCCGACAGTTTCCTCCTCGCGGGGGACCGTTAATTTGCCTAGCATATCCTTAGATGCCCTTTAAAACAATTCTGTTTAATATGCATTTGATATAAATGAAAATTACAAACTTCTCAATACAGATAAAAGAACTGCAGTTAAAGAATCCATTCTTTAGTCTGAGTGTCCTTTATCAATCATCCAACATGGACTAACGGAACAGAGGAAAATATTGTTAGCATTTTATCGTTTGCAATTAAATCTGCCAAGTGCATAAAATTCGTCTGAAAGCCCTCCAGTGAGTAAAGGGGGTTATGTAAGGGCTTCCCGAAGCCCAAGAGTCCTGTTAGTAGTGTACTCGAATGACATCTTCTTTATTCTATTGGTTGTTTATTCAACAGAATGACAGTAGATGTGGATGTCACGCGCAAAAGTCATCAGTTGTGTTTCAGTTTATTTCGTGTCTTAATCTAGGGAACTTGATTGCTAGAGCTACTTCTTGGTTACCTCTTACGCCATTTGCCCTTATGGCTTGTATAACTTTTCTTACGCACAGAAGTACATGAAGATAATGTGAACTGACCAGAAAAAATACCGTTTATAGTACGTTTGCCGTGAAAGGTCATCTTACGAATTGACCAGATAAGACATCATTTTTCACTACAGACCCCGAGAATGGTCAACTTATACGAACTGACCAGATAAGATATCGTTTTCACTACAGACCCCGAGAACGGTCAGCTTAAACGAACTGACCAGATAAGATATCTTTGATAATACGAATGCCGTGAATGGTCATCTTACGTGTATGAATTGAACAAACAAGCTATCGTCTACAGTGTGGATTCCTTGAGCATTCATCTTGATGTGTCCTGACCACGTCGTCACACATGCATGATCAGACCACATGTTCATGATAAAACAGGAATGATCTCAATGCCTTCCTGCCACGACGACATTTAAAATACGCCGCAGAAGTGTTCGGAATCTCGCCAGGGAGGCCTGAAAATAATCACGTCTGACAATATCTCGATCTAAATAAAAGTCTTGTCACAGTGTTATCAAATCATCGTATTTTTGAAAAACTAGATGTTAAATTGATCTCCCGACCATACAAAGTAAGAACACTTTACCTCTATAGTTTTCCTCTGCTGCTATGTTTAAACAGAGATATGTATGACCGCATTTCCGTATATCAACGCTCAATGCAAAAACCAATCCATTCATTGGTGAAGTAAATTATCCAATATTATCTGTGTTTCACAAAGATTCATAGAGTGTACCCTATATGAATAGAGAGGGGGGGGAGGGGGGGGGGGGGCTCCGTGGTTCAGTCGGTTAGCGCGCTAGCAAAGCGTAATGACCCAGGAGTCTCTAACCAATGCGGTCGCTGTGAGTTCAAGTCCAGCTCATTCCGGCTTCCTCTCTGGCTGTACGTGGGAAGGTCTGGCAGCAACCTATGGATGGTCGTGGGTTTCCCCCGGGCTCCGCCCGGTTTCCTCCCACCGTAATGCTGGCCGCCTTCGTATAAGTGAAATATTCTTGAGTACGGCGTAAAACACCAATCAAATAAACAAATAAATATATGAATAGAATATAATCATCCCCCAAGTGCTACCTGTAAAACATCCAAAGCATGACTAAACCACCATATACTTACATTTAAGCTTGCAAAATACAGAAGCATTATAGCAAAATGGTGGAAAAAATCCTTCGAGTAGCGAATAAAATTAGATGGAGCGCTCAGAAACCTTTCGGGAATTCGTTGACTTTACAAAGAACATGATATACGACCGTTACTATCGTGGTTTGCCGGGTTTTCGCACATTTTCATCGATTTAATTACTTCTCAGGCGTGAATATTGCTATATTTTTTTTGCCAGATAGACATAAGAAAGCCTCAACTATGTAAACAACATCATTGTGGAAGGCTACTGATGCGTTTTTAATAAGGTCTTTCTCCTGTGATGGTCGATTTATTGAAGGAGGTCGGTGTTATACATTAACTCGGCGCCTGCGCATATCTGTATGTGCAGTATCTGGGTGTTTCCATGACGACGGAAATCCCATGGAGTATTACGTGTCAGATTTTCCGACGCTTTAACAGACTCTGTAGACGGGAAACATATTCTTCTTTCTCAAACCTTACAACAAATCAATAAGCTTTAATAATACCCCGGTGAAGTGTTAAAAAATGGAGGAACGGTGAAGGTGCGGTGAAAGGGCTACCTTCCACCAACAGGACACAGGAAATGTTTGTTGATTCCGAAACTCTGTTAGGAAATCATCGAGAAACCTTGTCTCAACTGCTGTAGGTACAATATAGTTAACTTTTAACCGTCACCATATACATGCATCTCAATCGTGCAATCGTTCAGGTATTCCGTGAAGTTTGTAGGACACAGTTTGACTTCCAACAACATTGAACACGCATTGAGACGGTGAAAAATATGTCATGCGTATTACAGTTTGTTAGTGGTTTTTGAAAGGCCAGTGGTTTTCTCCAACCATTTATATGTCATGGAAATGAAAAAAAGTCCACTGAACTGCGACTCCTACTCAGGTTCTTTCTCATAAATGTGCCGTCAAACCACAGACCTCCCTTGTTTCTCTTAAGTAAACGTTATGTACGACTTGAAACATGACCTAAGTAATAGTACGAGAATAAGGAGGAAAGAATTATCGACACACAGCAACAAAAGTATCATCTTTACCGTACACGCGTTGATCTATTTTCATAACCAGTTTCATCCTTGACATAAAGGCAAAGCCGGTTTTCTGAGAGGAGAAGGACATGTGAATTGAGGAAGTACTTACCTAGTAATGAGTTTTGTGATCATTGGAGAGCTGTATTATGTTTAAATTTTTTCTCCAGAGACCATTAAAATCGAGGCAATGTTATCACTGCTTTTATTAGTGTTGTAAATAAAACGCTCGTTTATGTTCGAGCGAATTTGATGTGCGATTCCTCATAGAGGGTCACGATGACCTAATATCCTTATTCTGAGTCACAAAATGCAAGATACATCTGTACCGCAACAAACTGATCAAACAGTAGGACAGAATTTATTTTTGTAGGAGCCCGTTGATCATCCTCGTATCCAGAAACAAACCTTAGAATCTTCGGTTTCTTTTTCCGCAGTTTACAATGCAAAACAGCGACATAATTTGGGCAGAGATGTTGTGTATATTTCGTCATACACTCAGTTATGCTGTGGATTTCCCTCTTATGAATATTGCCTCTGTGCAATTTTTAAGCATTGTGGAATATATGCGTCCGTTTGGACTTGACACCGTTGTACACGTAAGTACTTCAGTATTTGTATAGATACTGCTATCCTTTCTTGTTAAACTTAAGTACTTTACTATTTGTATACGTCTTGTTATCTGTTCTTGTTAAACCTAACAAATTGTTGAAAAACAAAATCTGCTGGTTTTGGTAACTTTTTTGTGCGGCTAAACTATCGTGTATTTCGAACAAGCCATCTCTTCATAATACAGACAATTTGGGTCGTAACAATACCCACGACTATCCGCAGGTTGCAGCCACACCATCCCACTTACGACCGAAGAGGAAGCCAGCATGAGCTGGACTTGAGCTCACCGCGACCGCATTGGTGAGAGACTCCTGGGTCATTAAACTGTGCTAGCGCGCTAACCAACTGAGCCACGGAGGGCCCCTGCTAAATTTAAACTCCATCCTGTAACATTTAATAATCTATATATTTGACTGGTGTTTTACGTCATACTCAACAATATTTCTCTCATACCACTGCAGCAAGCATTATGATGGAAAGAAACCGGCCAGGGCCCGGGGAAACCTTCCCACTATCCATCCTGTTGTAAAAGTTTATCATTCACAAGAAAAGACCCAGAAAACAACATATACAGGCAATTCTCAAATGTTATCAAGATAGCAAAGAAAATCTTGAAGTTTAATAACCGTCAGAAATAACATCAACAATGATTTATTTTCACAAGTATTGTTTTAAAAATTTTAATACTGCCAGGGGTTTAAAATCTAACCTAGGCACCTTTAAGGGAATTGACAGCATTCACAACCGACAATGATGTCCCCAGACATTTATTTTACATTCAGAGCCTACGCTTGTGTTCAAACTGTAGGGCTAGAGAAACTTATTCATAACCAATAAAAAGCAACGGTTCTAGGGGGATTTCAAATAAACAATAGCAGCAGACCAGTGTAGAACACTTTTATCTAAAACTCACGATGTTTTCCTGGGACATGATCTTCCTCCGAATATGATATACATTTATGGATATATTTAGTTCTAGAAAGAGAGGACTGCTCTTTATATGTGACATTTCAATATATCAGTCAGAAGAAATGCTACTGTGCAGCATTAAGCAGCTACTAAGCAGCTACTGTGCGGTGCAAAATTTGCCTTTCCTCAAGAGTGCTTATCCTACTTTGCCGTAAAATTTTATAATCTATAACAGACCTCCCTACGGTGCTTTGTCTGGTGTGTCAGTCGTTTGCCAGATGTTGTAATGAACTGTCTACATGTGTCCCTGATTAAATAGTTAGCGTGTCGTAACGTGACAGAGGCACAAAGTAATTCTCTCCACGGTTGTTGGATTTAAACTAAGGTGTACGTATTCAAAGCTGACCATCCAATTAGATTTTGAATCAAATGTGGATAGTGTCGGCTTAACAGGCAGAGAGAGGGAGGAATGGGGCTCTGTTTATAACCAGCACACCAGGAATTGTCGGCTTGGTCTACTCGTCAGACGACTGTCGTAAAACGGCAATAGGTCCAAGCCCCAGTGAGCCTGAAATTAAAGCTAATGTCATGCTGTTTATCTGAGTATTGTCCACATTCGTTCTAATAGATGAATTCCACGGATTCAGGTATACAGAAGTTTGTGGACGGATAAGGTCACCAAATCGTGGAATAGGAAAGTAGGTCGTGTTGTTTATTTACAATTTGCTAAGCCGAATGTCTGAACAAAAATCGTTAAGCTGAATGGTTTGGCTAAACCGCCCACTTTTGTCTGCCTGTTCCGAAATAGACCAATAGTCTATTTTAGGACTTTGATCTTTGGGTTTTTCAGATTTGCCAAAAGTTTTTTATCCGTGTCGGCAAGAGTCAATCGTCCAGCATTGACTAAAATTCCGCAAGATGCCATCGTCTTGAAAACCAATTCACGCGAGATGGCGGTAAATTAGCGAAAACACTGTATGGTCATTACACCGCTGGACGGGATTTATTGCATTTCCGTGTTCTATTTTCGAGGTTTACATCGTAGCAGAGCTTGCGTTTTCCCCACTAAACGCGATTAATGGGTCGTTTATTGATATAAACTGCTTGCAAGATCTCAAATTTTGGAGTATACGCTTAAACAGCAAGTGAAGCGATCGTCTCATAACCTGTTGGAGATATGTTTTCAAGGGCCATTTGAAATCGGGCGCATTGTCATTGAAGAGTTTGTACATCAGGTTGGGTTTAGTCAAGTAGCCCGATTTCGTGATTGAACTATTACCTCCGTTAGTCAACCAGTGACGTCAGTAATTCTCGGAAATTCGCTTTATCTTAGTGTACCGAGAGCACGGAATCAAAGGTTTCAACGTTCTCTCATACCTTAATATCATACCTTAAAATCAGAAACTAATGTTAGATACGTGTACATGGTGCAACCTGGTATCAGCTCTAAGTCTTGCCTTGTCTTTTCATTCTCGGTCTACTATTTTGTTTATTTTGTATCTAGCATTGTTTATAATTAGCGATGTCGATTCTCTCATTTCTGTATCTTGTGTCTTAATCTACTGCCACTCCTTTCTCTTATCTGTAGTAAAACAGTTAAAATGTATTTATTTAGGGAAGAGAATGGTAAGTTTTCTAGAACTTGTTTTCATTCCAGTTGTGCATAACGCAATATAATATGTTCAATTCAACTCACTGATATGATGGCGGCTAGCATTATGGAGCGAACAAACCGGACAGAGCCAGGGGAAAACCTACGGCCATCGGCAGGTTTCTGGAAGACTTGCCCACGCATGACAAAAACATGAAACGCTTGAATGAGTTCAAGTAATCTAGGATATTATTTGGACTTACATGTTTCATACCACTGAGAACTTTTCACTGAAATGAAACGTAATTATATAGTTTTGACACTGCTGTTGTCAGAAGATTTGAAGATATTGGTACAGGTATAATAGGTTTGTTTTGTGTCTTAGTCCGGGTCATTAGATGGATATTTTAAGAAGTTCTGTAAATCTTAGCTAATGGCATTGTCTTACAAAAGACAATGGGTAGAATTAAAATGATTTAATCATTTTTTTGTCTGGATACTGTACGTTTTGTAAATGCCATATGCTCTGACAGTTAACTTAAAGCGTTGGTTGTGACGCTGCGTAAAATATTGACATAGTCAGTCCAGATTTGTACATTTGAATACCCTGAACCTTACCTTCACCTGCCATCGCGTCTGATGCCTTCGAAATCCTTGGTTTTTCATGAACTTCTTGTACACACACGACGTTTCCAAGATGTAGTCTACATTGAGGTTTTAAATTTGGTGCCGCGTTACATGCATCATTACTGTATACGTAGTGCACAATCCTCAGTCTATATAAGCGATGTTAAAGCAAGAGTAACCACAGCCATCGGGATACTATCATACACCGTAACACCTAGCCTTGCCAAATAGAGGAAATTACACGGGGCATAGGATAACTTCTCAATCAATCAGCCCTTGCTCTTCACCTGCGACGAAATTAACTCGCCAGTTTTTTATCATTTCATTCCAGTGCAGTCCAGAGAGCTGCATGAAATGTGGTTAACTCCCAGCTGACCTGGGATTAACGGTATCTACAGAGGAATTCAGAATTCATTGCTGCACACTCCAGGTTTACTCATAAGGTTGTTCTTGAACGATGGGATTATTTCATTATCATGGTTAATGTTCATGCATCAGAAAAGTGTAAGGATATAGATTCAGTATTATGCACCTGGATGTGTTCCACAGTTGTAAGGTTAGCAGCATTTCTCGGTGTTAGGGACGCTTACATGTACGTCCCAATTGTTATAAATATTATTCATCGTTAACAAAAGGGCAATGTATACAATTGTAGGAACAGTTCAAATAAACGATACCTGTAGCACACGACTTCAAATTCAATATTTCTTTTTTAACTTTTTTAAGGTCGTTTGATTGGTGTTTTACACCCTACCTAAGAATTGTTTACAATAATGTCTTGTGTTTTTATTGCCAGAAACCAATTTCAGTTTTCTCCGAACCAGATAGCATTATCTTACATACGGTATGAAGCTAAATGTCAATCATAACGTCTTCTTATCCCGCATGTGTGGCCAACAAGCATTTATAGCAAATTCTTATGGTCTTTGTGTCATCAGGACAGGGCACTGGGGAAACCCACAACCATCTGCAGGTTGTTGCCAGACCTCCCTACATAAGGCTGGAGAGGAATTACAGGTAATATACAAGGAGTTCAGTAGCGCTATAATTGTCTTCTCTTAGATCGATATCAAACTCAGAAATTCATAGTTGTAGATATCTACAAAACAGGAGAGATACGGCGAGTTTGAACATTGACCTGTCGGTTTAACAGTTGTAGGAAAGGGAAATTCTTGCAATAGGCAACTCTTTATGTCGCCCCGTCTGTCAATACGTCTGACGTGATATCTTTCAATATAGACAAATGACATAACTAGGGGATTGAATGAAATTGAGGACACTATATATACTCGTAACTCCCTTTTTTATCTTCTGGTCTGTAAAAGGCCTCTACATCTGGTACTATGTCAGCTGTATATAGGACGTTTGTCATGTTGAATTATTGGTTGATTGGGTCTCAAGAATGTTTCACTTACGGCGTTGGTTAGGTTTACGGGAGTAAAATATTGGAGTGTAGATTACCAATCTTCACCAAGCAACTTTAAAAACCTCCTAAAGTTAAAGCGACATCAAAATCACCAGGAGATGGATTAGAACCCGAGACTAAATTGATCACGACCCGATCAATTTGCTGCCTTCGCGTTGTACTCACGGATTCACCATGCATATCTACTGTCGTTTTTCTTGTTACGTATGCTTCAATCCTGTTTTGGTAAATTCACGGGACAGGCGGATCGGAGAATTCCCTCAACGAATCTCTCCGCGGCTGTTTGATACACCTAACGTTCAAAGCTGAGAATCCAGTTAGTGTTCAACTCAAGTGTGGATGGTATCGGCTTCCGAGGGAGAGAGATAGAAGTGGGGCTCGGGTTGTAAGCGGAACATCAGGCATAGCCGGTCCCCTAATCACATGACTCTCGTAAAATGGCAATAGTTCCCAGCTGTGGTCAACCTGAAAATGTCGCGATGTATTGTCTGACCATTGTCCAGAGTCGTTCTAATGGAGGAATTCCGCGGAGTGATGTATATACGCAGTTTGTAGACGGACCGTCGGGCGATGTTAGGGGCTGAATGTTAACTTGATCTGGTGCTATAATGACGACCCGTCAGCTCGATAACATCAGCGGAAAAGAGAGACCAGGGAGAAAGTAATCCCTGTCTAGACTTAGCTTTTTGAATTTACCCACTATTGACTCTTTGCAACTACAGTTTCCTGCCTGAGCTAGTCGCTGGTTAAACAGCGGTTAACAAAGGCGATGATGAGTCACATATAAACTTTTAACGTCTACCAAACCGTCATTGAAAACTATGGCCTGATTTGTCAATCAAAAGACAAGACACTGAGTCGAAAAAACGATTACCACGACTTCCCTCGCTTAAGTTTTTTTCTACCCTGTCTTAATCTGAAAGTTCCACACTCCCACATATACGTCCATACTAAACGAAGATTTTTTCTTGTATTTATGGACCCTGAAGGCGTCATCGTAATAAAGGATCTATATCAAACTATTGCGAAGACAGCGGAATCACTAGAACTTTTCACCGATCTGAATGATGGCAGAGCGAAGGGGAGAACCACAGAGAATTCAACAATTCATAACCTGAGGACAATATCTTTCTATTCAGAACGCCGTGAAACCTATCACAGACGGTGTCACCCCGGGGACAATCCCCGTCTGCAGGCAGACATGATATCATACTGATCTGAACTCACCAAAAGATCAGGGTGTCAGAGGAGATGTTTCTATGGAGGTTTGACGACTGGAATATGTGTGTGAGGCTTAGAAATCTGTCTTTCCGGTATAGATAAAGAGGCGTTAGTGGGGTTTCGTCGTCAGGTTCCCTGGGTATCCTTAATTTCAGGCAAGAAATTCTAGATTATCTCACTTCAGGGATTGCATGTATATATTATATATGTATTATATTACATGCGTTTACAGGGGACTTGTGAGTGTAGAATTTGTATGCGTGTTGTATCAACACCTGTCAGATATATTTCTTAACTTTGTTTTTACCTAAAGTGTACATCCGCTGGGTCCTTGAAGTCTCACTGTCGATTGTAACAGTTATATCTTTGATTCATGAGACACAAAATAAGGCAAATTCTTACGCTTAAAATGGTCACCAGATCTACATATAGATCACTGGAAAGTTCTTATTGCAAGCTTTGATTCAACCGCCCACGTGTTGAGCTGGTTAGCACGCCAGCACGCTGCGATGGTCCCGGAGCCTCTCACCAATGCAGTCGCTGTGAGTTCAAGTCTAGCTCACGCTGGCTTCTTTCCCGGCCGCTGTGCCCGGTTTCAGGCAAGATAGTGGTATTAATTGCAATATGAATTGTTTAAAACAATGTTATTATAACTAACTAACTATACAGTGTTGCAATAGGTAACCGTTAGTGTGTATGTAGTAAGATATTTTACAGTGTAATGTAACCTCACTGATCATGCAATACAAGACACTGTTACAATTTGTATCTGGCTTCACGTAGCTAGTGATAAACTTAGATAAATTAGATAAACTTGTACTATAGCCAGTTTTATACTGATTGTTGAGGACAACGTTTGCTTATGATGTAATGCAGTTGCTCATTACGCATTTAGTTTATGATAATGTCACTAATTTCTGTTGCGGATGGTAACCAAGAAATAAATACAGACACACGCACTCTTTACTGGACACGCCAAGCCGTTTACTTGTCGACACACGGTTACAATCTAAAACCCGAAAGGTGACAAGAAGCGAAACTGCATTTATCACACTTTCCCCACCTATACAGTTTGAATGTATTACTATAAGGTTTAGCTTACCGTTCAGCTATCACAGTTATGTTTAACATCGGTCCGGTTAACAAAAACTGTTTTATGTAACATAGTTCGCAAACAAAGAATCCATTTTGGATGTAAATTACCATGAAATTATATTAGACCAACTGTCTTATGAAATGTAATTTGGAATTTAAAAGTCAATAAAATCACTTTCACCATCTGGCCACCGATTACTGGTTATCTGCTTATACTGTATGTATCTTAAATTTCTCTTCCTAACAGTCTCTGCCTAACAACAGTTTTCCTTTTTGAATCCAAGTGTCTGTCTTGTTTCTCAGCTTGTTCACATAAAACGTAGAGCACAGACAGTTGTTCAAAAAAAATCTTTCTGCCTTACTGGACGGGATACAGTATGTATAGGACACGAATTGTACCTCACGATCCGTTGTCCATCACTATCACAGTCTGACAGATGCACAGAACCATCATCTGATGAACCCTCTCCTTCTGGAGGAAAATCAGGCGAAGATGTACTGGCTATATTTCCTTGCGACTCCGGGAAAATGTCAGAAGAACCATCTACACATGTTAAATTTCTATGCATTTAAGGTACTTTCGTTTCACTGCATTCACTCTCTCTGTCATATTCAGTTTTCTCCGAACCTCTTTCACAGTTGCAGAAGAAGAAGGCGACATCTTCACGTCGTTGAAATGAACAATTTTAGTGGCGCGCCTCCTGTCATTGATTGGGACAACACGGTAAGTCACTTCACTTAGTCTTTCTAAGACTTTATTGATTCTTTCCACTTATGAAACTTAGCTTGGTCGTATGGTTTCACATGTTTGTCTTGTCGCATCACTGGATCTGTAAGTACCATCTTTAGAATCCATGTCGTAATAGTGTCTTTGCCTCTTCTGGAATGTCGCAAGTTCTGTCCTTGCCAGTCTGTTTGCCGTTTCCAACCTGGTTTGCAGTCGACTAGAAAACTCTGTCGGGTTGGTGATCTCGGTGTTATGTGGTCTACCCAACATAATATCTCAAGGTAACCTCATTTCTCGACCGAACACGAGCGCAAACAGAGTTTCCCGAGTCGAAAGCTGAACTTTGGAGCGACATTTCATCAGGCTCGTCTCAGTGCTCGTCTCAGTCTATACCGTTTCCATTCGCCAAAGCTGCCAGATTTGCACGTCTCACATGTGACGCAAGGTCTGCAAATCCTCGTGACTGCGGCTTTAAAGCTTGGCCTCCAAAATCGGCAACCGACTTTTTCGTGTGATTGCCAGATACCATCATACCCTTCATGAAGTTTCTCAAGCTTTATCATGGACACGGGCAAGACGAGTCAGTGGTGGTCCTCCACCGATGGGTCAGTGGACCTGTGATGTAGACACCCGTTGCGAATGACCAGGGACTCGTAAACTGCCCAAATGGAGCGCGTCAATTGACTGCAACGCCCTAAGTCTTCCGTCGGTTTCCCTTGAGTTGTACGAATTACTTCCAACACGGGTGCTATGTCAGGGTCGTTCTGTTGAGCTTTAACAATGTCTGACGCCTTCCGGCTGAGATAAACTACATCTACTTGTAACTTTAAGTTTGGTGCACAAGACACAGTGTTTGCCTTTAAACTGCTCTCGGTCCATCTGACCACATGATGGACACTCGCCATGCTGCTTCACTCTGCGATGTCTTTTGGACAACGCATCAGCGTTTCCGTTGTTCCCCTCGGGACGAACTCGTAATCCTGAAGTCTTTCTATCCATCTTGCGACTTGTCCACATGGTTCACGGAAGTGTAGTTTTATACTGATTGTTGAGGACAAAGTTTGCTTATGATGTAATACAGTTGCTCATTATGCATTTAGTTTGTGATAATGTCACTGATCTGTGTTACGGTTGGTGACCAAGAAATAAATACAGAAACACGCACCGTTTACCGCACACGTCTAGCCGTTCACTTATCAACACACGGTTACATCCAAAAACCCGCAACATGACAACAAACGAAACTACATTTATCACAATGGTATCGACAAGGCATCTTCTACATAACGGGAAATGAAACGTCATAAATCCCCAACGGGGCGAAATGTAATACAACCCTCACAGACGAGTCTAGTTCGAGATGGGTTCATTCGAATTGCGTATCATCACGTTTTTTAGGATCTGCTTGCAGAGCGCATATAGAGTCGATGTGACGGGCGGTAACTTATCGTTCTATACGTTCGCCGTTTCAGATTTGCAAATTTGCGTTCTTTTTATACTAAAAAGAGATTCGATACATAGTGTCTAAAAAGATAACATAACGAAGTTCTCTTGATATTTGTTTTCCAATCTTGGCGTTATCGTTGTTTATAATCGCGCCCTCTTTCGCTCCAGTCTTCTTTTTGGAGATAAATTTAAATACGACAATGTATTTTAACCCGTTTTAACCCCTTAGCCTTGCTTTGAGCAATTATACACATAACTGGCTTAAGAGGCGGGCGGCTGAACCCACAAAACTATGTAAAAATGAAAATGACTGCAACAGTGTAGCTTGTACAGGAGCCGTCAAGTCCGTGAAGGCCTATATATGTGCTCTCAACGAACACAGACCAATAATCTATGTCGCGTTGCTAGTATGCTGAAAGGAATACTGATGTCATATGCGCGTATAAGCGTGGGCAAAGGAGGCAAGTTTTTTAAGCAGAGAAATACCTTTGGTTGTGATTGATTACATCAGACCATGTCAACCTCCGAAACGTGTTTGAATCGTCAACGTTTGTCACGTTGGCCGGTGTGAATAAAATAGCTGAATAATGACCCCTCTCCTTTATTCTCTTTTAAATTTAAATGAAAACAGCAAACAAGGTGGTGATTAGAACTATATCTAGATGGTTGACCCAGTTTCCACCTACCATAATGCTAGCCGCCCTCTAAGAAGTGAACTATTCTTGAGTACGGCGTAAAATACCAATCAAGAAGGTTGTTTTAAGTCAATGTCTGATGACACTGTCTTCCGTTAGTAAACACAAATCTCAGCAGACTGGCGATCAGCTTCCAGACAGAGAGCTGACATATCAAAATCAAGAATGGCGTCTCAAAATCTCACCCCATTTATGTCAGCCGAATCAGTAATTCAATTATCTGTACCCTCTTGCAAGACATTATCTGACAGACTTTGTTGTGGTTGGTGACATTGATTTTGATTACAGGCTTTATCAAATAAACAACACTTAACTGAGTACAGGTCATAACTCAGTATGAAATTTTAACAGGTTACTCTATTACCCAACTAACGATCTGTGTAAATTTTATTTTTACTCAGTAGTTTCAAGTATTTCTGATGCCCTACTGACTTGCACTGGTCAGTCATATACATGCAGGAAACCCCATTTGTAGCAAAAAAAAATCCATCATGAAGTCCGGCCTGTCATTTTATCTTCTGCATGAAAATATTTCGCAATAGTGCGGCCATTGACTGAGTGTTTAACACCATGTTCAATACATTTTACTCATATGAAGGCGTGCCGGTTATTGGTGGAGCAAACCAGAGTGCCTAATAGGGAAGATTTTGCCATGTATAAGCATTAGCCTAATTAATAGCGGAAAACTTGTACAGCTTTGTCATGCAAAAAAAAAAAAAAAAAAAAAAAGACATCAGCCATTTTTCATACGATCTAACACAGGAATACTGCACCGAAAACCATACAAGGCAACAAAAGAAAGCAGATCCTACCAAAAGCTTTGGCTTCTAGTTATGTTCGTATACAGACAACCGTCAACCAGGAACTCAGGGCTAAGTCTGATATCCCTATACTATGGGCGTAATCTGTGTAGGGGCGCTCCAGTTCGGTAGTCGTAAAGTCCAATTCCCAAGACAACGTAAAACACCAGTTTCCAAAGGAGGTATGTGAGAAAAAATATATTTGTCTTAAAGTAAAAATGTCAAAATTTTGTTCTTTGTAAACAGAACTCAATGAATACAATACTGTGGGGATATGGCAGATTTCCTAATCTGGTTGTGCATGACCACCGTTACCTGGTTGTGTATAACCATAATGACCTAGCGGTGTATAACCATCGGAAATGACGGTGTATAGCCATCGTGACCTGGCGGTGTATAGCCATCGCGACCTGGCGGTGTATAGCCATCGTGACTTGCCCGTGTATAACCACCGAGACCTGGCGGTGTATAACCAGCAGTGTGTATAAGTAACGACAGTGCTATTGCAACTGTTACGACAGCCATCGAAGTTATCTTACACGCCGCCATACTTAGCATTGCCATTGTGTATAATCATAATGACCTGACAGTGTGTAACGATCATGACTTGGTGGTGTATAGCCATCGTGACGTGGCAGTGTATAGCCATCGTAACGTGGCAGGGTATAGCCATCGTGACCTCGCGCTGTATAACCATCGTGACCTGGCAGTGTATAACCATAGTTACTTGGCGGTGTATAACCACCGTGACCTGGCGGTGTATAACCATTAGTGTATATAAGTAACGACAGTGCTATTGCAACTGTTACTACAGACATCGAATTGATCTCACACGCCGCCACACTTAGCCTTGCCAAGTAGAGGAAATTACACAGAGCATAGGGTTACTTCTCAATCAGTCAGCCCTTCCTCTTCACCTGCGATGAAAAACTCCGCCAGTTTTTTGATCATTTCATTTGAATGCAATCGAGAGCCGCATAAATATTGTTAACTCCCAACTGACCTGAGATTAACGGTATCTACAGAAGAATCTAAAGTGCATTCTGACACACACGCGTTTTGTTCATCACTGCCTGTTTTTTGACGACTAGTGATGTTTTATAAGGTATTTAATGTTCAAGTATCTATAAAATGCGTATATAATATAACATTCCCGGTATCACTGGCATATTTTCATCAAACTGCTGCTGGGTATAGTTGAAGACTACTTCAGTGACACGTACGTTCATCAAATAGAAGGTGGTCTATAGGTTATTACTAACAGCTTATGTGTCCATAATGTGTTGAGAGTCTGATTCCGCATGATGAATGTACCCCGGGCGTAGAGGCTGTATATTTGCCGTGTTGAATTAGATTGGCACGATACATGTTTTTACTATCGACATATTAACTACCATGGTACAAAATTTGGTTACTGATTTCATTCAGTCACCGGGAGCATTCGATGCGTTTTTCTAACATCATTGAAAACTGTTGACATCTCGCGCGAATCCGTCTCAATTTCATATCTTATGTACTTTCTTTTTTCTTGGTGGTTTGTGTTGAATGTTGTTTTGAGACATGCCCTTGCGATTATTAGCCTGCAACGTCCATTTTGGTTGACGGCTGTATACGAATGTATGTTTTTGCGCCTAGACTCCAATCTTAACGTCATAAGCAGACGTTAAGGCAGCAATTGTAGAACTACAAGAAAGGTGAAAAGGGGAGCTTCAGTATCGTGCACTCTCTAAAACTAAAATACTTGTATGCCGTTTTTTTCTGTATCACAGACGTACTTACATCAATAGACCTAAATGTGGTTACTGTATGTCTATTTGCAGGTTTATCGCGACTTATTTATAATGTTTTATAAAACAGTTTATGTATTATCAGCAGTACTTTTATCAGTAAACGTATATGTGCTTTCTGCCTGTCTATTTGTAATGTTTTAGAAAACATCTTCTGTATTACAAATGTACCTTAAGACGTATATGTGGTTTCCACTTTATTATGAGTAATGTGACTTTCTGTTGCTGCTCCAAATAACATTTAAGAACGTGCTTTGGTCAGTGGCCGTTTGAGGTGCCAGCTTGACACTTGGTATGAGAAGCGTTAACGTCACTGTCTGCGGTCCTGAAGCAGTCTCGGCTGAGCGATTTTCGGTCGACCTTAGCAGATTAGCGCCAAAACACGGCGGAATACAAACCAACTGTTTTTTTATAAAGTTGTAGGGGTTATTGTCTTCCACGGTCGGGCATTTGAGTGTCGTAAAGAAGCAGGAAGGGATGTTACTGGTGCGACATTTCGGAACAAGACTTCCTCACCTGACCATCAGCTAAGACTGTGTGCCAATCCGCAGCGTCAATCAACTTAACCCAGTCACCGTTAAGTGGATAAGCCCTTGTCTGGACCAATTACAGAGCTAATCTCGAAGAACGCTCCGTAGATTTTTCTTTAATAGCTTTTGGCTCCTCATAGGTCTCGCTAGTCGACCTTCTCTATTCCATCCTGATTACTGCTTTTGTACGTGGAGCTGACACCTCCCGAAGGCTTCACGACCAGAGGGTTGTTGCTGAAGTGACATAACAGCAAATACAGACCGACACAACCTCCCAGATAAACAATCTCTCTACCCAGACAGCGAAGAGAGTTGCTGTTGATTTAAACCTCGATAAAAAATTCAATCCACAAGGGTAAAGCCCCAGAGCTTTTATCTCGGCTCAATTTATCCGAGGCGCTGATGATTTCGTGAACACTGGACCCCGCCAATGAATCAGTCCGGACAACTCAGCAGTAGATAAATAAACCATTGTGCTTGTATGCGCTCACGTCTGAAGATGAATATATAAGTACTCAGCTTACTGTGGAATCCCCATATTTCTTAGCTGGCGTGTGTGACTCAATCAATAAATATGTCCCATTCAACACTCAATCAGTCAATCCATCAACAAATCAATAAAATACTCGGCTGAAATAAAAGCCATCAATCAGAAATTCAATTAAGGATTTAAATAATCAGATAATCATTCTCAAGTAATCCTGATTTCTGTTTTAAAGGTAGTCACATAACAAGGTTCGGATATAAGAATAACATCTAGTCCACTAGTCTGCAACCTTTCGCTGTATACTTTTAATACAATATGTTGATGCTTGAGTGTACATGGAAACGTTGCAAACTAATAAATCAGAAGATGTTATCCATAGATAGCCGAATCTTGTAATGTTAGTCTGTGAAATTCTAAATACCCTAGACAGCTTCGGTTGTCTAATGGTTAGAACGTCCGCCTCAAAGTCGGGAGACCAGGGATAAAACCCTGGTCGAGTCATACCAAAGACGTTGAAAATGGTCTTTGCTGCTGCCTCCCTTGGCGCTCAGCACTGAGAAGTTAGAGCAAGGTAACGGGACTGGCTGGCCCGGTGTCAGTATAACTGGGTGGGGAGTCCTGTCTGGGGTCTTTGGCTTGATACTTCAGTTGTTGCATGGAATCGCTCTTCCAGAAGAAAACACTCTATATGCAATGTATATAGACTAATGACTGCTCATCAAACAACTGAAAAATTTAATGTCAATCGGTTATTATGCCAGTCATTTGAGTCATGGATGTGTAAAAGTGATTAAACGTCTTTTTGATTAATCCATACTGGGAAAACTGCCACTGTACACACGTCCGTCATTCAGGCATGCTCGTTTATTATCTTTTTGAAGGCTGTTCTATCATTTCAAGCTAATCCAGTGCAATCAAAAACTCAGGGGATCAGGTAGATCCGGGCACGTAAAATCTATTTAATTAGACCTCAAAACATTTCCGCCTACCGAGAGCATCTGGAGAAACTAAGATAAACAGTATAAGTCGGTTAATGTCTAGATAATCAAAAGCCTCTTGATCAAAAGCTTTTGTGGGATACAGATAAAAGCACCACATTATTTTTACCGTTAAGCTCAAAGGCATTTTTCAAACGACAGAATGTAGAACAATTTGCGAAAACAACTCTGTGAAGCGCTATTATGGCTGAGTTAGTTTTAGTAATAAACACCGTTTGTTTTACTTCATTTGTCTCCTTCAGTAAAGAGTCAGGATGTAGACTTAGTAACCTCTAAACCTACTTAGTTAAGGTGTCATCAAAATCACAAAGAGCTGGATTCGAACAGGCGGCCATATTGATCAAGGCTTGATAGGCTTGCTTTCTTTGTGTTGAACGCACTGGGTTTCTACTTGCATTTTTCTTGTTACGTATTGCACCAATCCTGATAAGCTACATGTGCCTACGTTTGTGAAGGTTTCTAATCTGCAGGAGACCATGCTACTGTAGAGTCTGCATAACCTGTGTGTATGTCAAGCGGTTTGCCAGATGTTGTTCACAAACGTAATGATTACACCCTGCTACACGGGTCATGCTGACTGAGGAATCCCCTCTACGAATCTCTACGCGGCTGTTGTTGGATAAACCTAGACCCGGGGACACACTTGTCGGAATTTTTTTGCTCGCACGGGCCTATTGTGTGAATTTCTAAAAATACGTCTTGTTTGTCCTCGCCGACGATGGCGTATTCCACATGCGGTCTTGTTCGCCCCGAAATTCGCTGGTATGAAACGTTTGGGATATTGGTGAAGAAATCCGCCAGCAGTTTCACTCGGTTCGCCTTGTGTCCACTCCAGTGAATTTTGGCGGCCCAGTTGATAGAGCTGACCATTCAAAGAACAGGGAAATGGTGTTGACCTGTGACATTTTGTTTGCATCACATTGGTTACTTCGTCACATGACATAACGTACTGACTTCAACGGAAAAATCCGTCTAGTGTGTCTGCCTAGTGCGAATGTCGTCAGTGTATTTCGCGGCCGATTAGGATCGCCCCTGGAAGCGAAAAAAATGCGCCTAGTATGTCCCCAGCTTAAGGTGCACAGGATCCAAGGTGACAATCCAATTAGTGTTCGACTCGAATCTTGATGGTATCGGCTCCCCACGGAGAGACATAGAATTGGTGCTCTCTTTATAACCAGCACATCAAGAATTGGCGGTCGGCTAATCATACGACTCTCGTGAAATGGCAATAGCTCCCAGCCCGTGATCAACCTGAAATAAAAGGTAATGTCAAGGTGTTTTGTCTGAGGCTTTGTTCAGAATCGTTCTGATAGAGGAATTCCGCGGAGTGATGTATACAAGCAGTCTGTAGACGGACGGTCGGGCGATGCGACGAGCTGAACGTTAACCCTGTCTGATGCTATAATGATGATCTGTCAACTCGATAACATCAGCGGAAGAGAGAGAGGGCTGATCAGGACCGGAGACCACAAGTCCAGGCCCCGTTTGGTAAATCTAGCCACTATTGACTCTTTGCAGCAGGCATCATGGTCAGAGTTGCCTGCCTGAGTTAGTCGCTGGTTAAACAGCGGTTGACTTGGGCGATGATGAGTCACATATAAACTTTAACGTCTACTAAACCGTCATTGAGCGGTAAGGCCTGATTTGTTATTCAAAAGACAACACGACGCAATTGATAGTCGCCAGACATATTGAGTCCCATGAAAAAAACGATAAGCACCACTCCCTTGTTTCTTTTGTTCGTGTAAACTCACGCAAAAGTAATTACGTACATCCGTTAAGACATCCGACTTTTTGCTAGGATGTAGAATATCACTTACCTCTCACACGACGATTCGCTTATGTTTTTTTCTACCTGTCTTAATCTGAAAGTTCCCCACTCCTACATATACGTGGGTACTCGTATACTCCATATTCCTACACCTACTGAAGGCTTTCACGACGGAAAGGTTTTTGCTGGAGTAACATAACAGAAAAATACGGACGGACACAATCTCCCAGCTAAACAATCTCTCTGACAGACAGCGAAGAGAGTTGAATTGGATTGGCCACGTTGTATATATGAACAGTTGCACTAAAAGCGCAACTGAGATACTTGTTTTTACTACAAACTTATAAACTAGCATGGTAAAAGATTTAGTGACTGATTTCATGCATTCGCCGTGAACATTCCATGCGTCTTTCTGACATGAATGAAAAAAAAAATCCCGGGAATTCGTTATATTTTCGTACCTTATTTACTTTCTCTTTTCTTTGGTAGTTTGTGTTGAATGTTGTTTTGAGAAGTGGCCTGATCAGTAATCGTGTATCGGTATCCTGCACTTTGTCATCAGACTACCTGTACGAGGCTGTTTTCTATATCACAGACATACTTATGTCAGTAGACGTATATGTGAATACTATCTGTCTATTAACAGTGTGTACAAAAACACTTAATTTTATCGTGACTGTGCCTCTTTTAATGGTTTAGATAACAGTTTATGTATTATCAGCTACTTTTATCAGCAGACGTATATATGCGTACTGCCTGTCTATTTGTAATGTTTTAGATAACAGTTTACGTATTATCAGCAGTACTTTAATCAGTAGAGGTATATATGCGTACTGCCTGTCTATTTGTAATGTTTTAGAAAATATCTTTTGTATTACAGAACCTTAAGACATATATGTGGATTTTACTTTATTATGGGCAATGTGAGTTTCTGCTGATGTGTTGATAGCTAAGAACGTGCTTTGGTCAGTGGCCGTTTCAGGTGCCAGCTTGACACTTGTTATGACAAGCGGTACCATCACTGTCTGCGGTCCTAAAGCGGTCGCGGCTGAGCGATCGGCGCTAGACCTAAGCTGATTAGCGCCAAAACACGGCGGAATACAAATCAGCTGTTTTTAATGGAGTTGTAGGGGTTATTGTCTTCCCCGGTCGGGCATTTGGGTGTCGTAAAGGAGCAGGAAGGGATGTTATTGGTGCGACATTTCGGAACAAGACTTCCTCACTTAACCATCAGCTAAGACTGCGTGCCAATCCACAGCGTCAGTCAACTAAACCCAGTCACCTTTAAGTGGATAAGCCCTTGTCTTGGCCAATTACAAAGCTAATCTCGAAGAACGCTCCGTAGAGTTTTTTTCAAGAGCGTTTGGCTCCTCACAGACTTAGCTAGTCGGCCTTCTATATTCCGTTCTGATTACTACTTTTGTACGTGGAGGTGACACCTCCCGAAGGCTTCACGACCAAAGGGTTGTTGCTGAATGGACATAACAGCAAATACAGACCGGCACTACCTCCCAGCTAAACAATCTCTCTGACAGACAGCGAAGAGAGTTGCTGTTTGAAACTCGATAAAAAATTCAGCCCGAAAATTCAAAGGTAAAGGCCAAGAGCTTTTATCTCGGCTCAGTTTACCGGTGGCGTTGATGATTTCGTCAATACTGGACCCCACCAATAAATCAGTCCGGACAGCTCAGCAGTAGATAAATAAACCATTGTGCTTGTCTGTTTCAAAGGTAGTCAAATTACAAGGTTCGGATATAAGAATGCCATCTAGTCCACAACATTTCGCTGTACACTTTTAATACCCTCGTGAAAGTTAATGTCCATCGGTTATCCTGTCAGTCATTGGAGTCATAGATGTGTAAAAACATCTTTTTGATTGACGCATACTTGAAAAAATTTCCACCCTACACACGTCCGTCAACCAGGCGTGCTCGTTTTCCCACGTATGTTTCTTTTCTTTTTGAGCGCTCTTCTGTTATTTCAGACTATTCCAATTCCATCAAAACTCCGGGGAACACGAAGATCCGCGCTCATAAAATCTATTTAATTAGACCTCAAAGCATTTCTGCCTATCGAGAGCTTCTGGAGAAACTAAGACAAAACAATATAAGACGCTTTATGTCGACATAACCTAAAGTTTCCAGACCAAAAGCTTGTATTAGATACAGATAAAAGCACCACATCATTTATATCTTAAACCTAAAGGAATTTTTTTAACAACAGAATGTAGGACAATTTTGAGAAAACAACCCTGTGAAGCATTATTATGGCTGACTTACTTTAAATGTCAAACAGCCTCCTGCATTCAAAACTCTTATGTGTCGTATAAGTTAAAATGATTATTTCGTGTTAATTTAAAAAAATGTTGTATTTGACATCTGATAACACACACCATAAGACATCACAACAAGTGGTTTTTGGTCACACATACGAAAAGGACGACTTTATAATTGGCTTTTTGCTTCATCCAGAAGGTAGGACACTGTTAAAATTGGTTTCTGACAACAAATACAAGACATTACAGCATTTAGTTTTTGGTCACAAGCACGGTAAGGCAATTTTATATTCTGTACTCAAGACTCAATACACAAGAAGAATCAAATCCGGTTACTTTTATGGCCATACATTTCCGACAAGACAGTGGTATTAGTTGCTATATGACCGGATAAAACAATGCTATTGTTAGTAACTTACTATACTGCGTTGGAATAGGTGCCTAGTAGGGTGTGTGTAATAAGATGTTTTATGGTGCTTTGTGACCTCACTGATAATGTAATATAAATCTCTGTTACAATTTGCATCTGGTTTCTCGTATCTAATAAAGCTGATAAACATTTACTATAGCCAGTTTTATACTGATTGTTGATGACAAAGTTTGCTTTTGGCATCAACCAGGCATCTACTACCTAAGGGAAATGAAAACGTCATCAGTCTCCAACGGAGCGAAATGTAATACAAACTTCAGAGGCGAGCCTAGTATGAGTTGGGTTGGTTCGAATGGCACATCAACTCGTTTTTTTTTTTGATCTACTTGCAGAGCGTATATAAAGTCGATGTGACGGGCTGCAAGTTGTCATTATATACGCTCGCCGTTTTCGGATGTGCAAATTCCGGGCATTTTATACCTCCAAGATATATAATATATACTGTTGAAAAAGATAAGATAACGATGTTTTCTTGAAATTTGTTTTTCAATATCCGAGTAATTGTTGTTTATAATCGCGCACACTTTCGCTCCAATCTTTACTTTTGGCGATAAATTTATCTAGGACAGGGTAGTTGGACCCCTTTTTAAACTTTTAACCTTCTATTGAGCAATGTTTACCCATAACTGGCTCAAAAGGCGGGCGTTTAAAAAACTCTCCGACTGAACCCACAAAATTATTTAAAAATAAAAATGACAACAACAGAGTAGCTGTCAAGTTCGTGAAGGCAAAGTGCTCCGAGTAAACGCGGAACAAAAAATCTAGGTTGCTAGGATGGTCCATGGTGAAAGGAATGCTGATGTGATATGCCCGTATTAAGAGTGAGCAACGGAGGCAAGCTTTGTAAGCAGAGAAATGCCTTTGGTGCCAAAATTTGGATTGCATAAGGTCAAGTCAACCTCCGAAACGTGTTTTAATCGTCAACGTTTATCCCGCTGGACTGTATGAATAAATTAACTGAAGCTTGACCAGTCTCCTTTATTCTCTTTTAAATTTAAATAAAAACACCTATCAGAACTGTTTATATCTAGATGGTTGGCCCGGTTTTCTCCCACCATAATACTGGCCGCCGCCATATAAGTGAAATATTCTTGCACATGGTGCGATCTATCGGACCAATAGGTGGATTGATTGACTGCGACTTTAATACAATGTTCAAGGCATTTTACTTGTCGGTGTGCCGGTTGTTGGTGGGGGAAACGGGAGTGCCTTGTAGAGAGGATTTGTCTATGTGTAAGACTGCGGTAAAACTATACAGCTTTTTCATGCGAAAAGAAACAAAAACACACCAACAACTTTTTATACAATACAACACAGGGATACTGCGACTGAAAACCAAACAAGGCAACAAGGAGAGCAGATTTTGTTAAAACCTTTGGCTTCTATGGTCTATTTCTTTTAGAGAGTCGCGTATTTTCAGCTGCCTGTAAAACCAGTCATACTTGCGACCAAAATTGCCTTTAGTCAGTGGCACGTAACAACATAAGGTCTACATATTAATATCGTTGAAGTTCAGATTATTGCGTGGTAAATAAAGTTAGAACACTTTCTCAAATTGATAATGTTAAAGCCCATCAGACCCGTAAGAGCCCATTGTCTCAAAAACAAGTGGCATGCTGGATATTGGGCGGAGTTAAACATGTTTTGATGGAGGGCGGCAGCAGTTTCCTAAACTGCTATCGGTCTTACTGTAAGCCCTGTTTTTTTAAAGCTGGGTGCTAACAAATTTTGTTATCAAGAAAAATGTAGTCTATTCGCTGAGGGTGTAGTGTAGGATGTACTGATTTTACAGACAGCTGAATATAGACGACTCTCTAAAAGAAAAAGACTATAGTCAAGTTCGTCAACCTGGAATTCTGTTGCGTCAGAATCTAAGCGCTCAGTCTGATATTCCTAAATACAATACTCGTAGTGAGTATTTGGGCGTTCCAATTCGGTAATCGTACAATTCAATTCTCAAACAACGTAAAACAACCTTTCCCAAAGGAGTATGTTAGGAAATTTATTTCAATAGTTAATAAAGTTTGTGTAATGTAAGAGAAGAAGGTGTCAGCGGTTTTCAACCATGAAGGATAGACAGTCGATATTCTAGTCATGATATCTAATTTAAATTTTTATCCCCTGAATCTATCAATTCTGGTTCTAATATAAATACAGTTATGTCTTAGTCATGCTCTGGAATTGTAACATCGTAGCGTAAATAATATTTATCTATAACATCGACATTTGTCGTCAAGTGAAAATGTCAAAGTTTATTGTTGTACACAGTTGTACACAGAGCTTCATAAAGACGATACTATGGAGACTTGTCAGATTTCGTGACCTGTCGGTATATAACCATCGTGACCTGGCGGTGTACAACCATCGTGACCTGGCGGTGCATAACCGATGTATAACCATAATGACCTGGCAGTGTATAACCACCGTGACCTGGCGGTGTATAACCATCGAGACCGGGCGGTGTATAACCATCTTGATTTGGAGGTGTATAGCCAATGCGACATGACGGTGTATAACCATCGTTACCTGGCGGTGTACAACTATCGTGACCTGGCGGTGTATAACCATCCTGGCTTGACGGTGTATAAGCATCGTGATCTGGCGGTGTATAACCATTGTGATCTTGTGGTGTATAACTTATGTGACTTGACGGTGTATAACCATCGTTATCTTGCGGTGTATAACCATCGTTACCTGGCGTTGTATAACCATCGTGACCGGGCGGTGTATAACCATCGTTACCCGGCGGTGTATAACCATCGTGACTTGATCGTGTATAACCATCGTGACCTGACGGTATATACTCATCGTGATCTGCCGGTAAAGAAATATCGTGACTTGACGGTGTATAACCATCGTGACCTGGCGGTATATACTCATCGTGATCTAGCGGTAAATAAATATCGTGACTTGACGGTGTATAACCATCGTAACCTGGCTGTGTATAACCATCGTGACCTAGCGGTGTATAACCATCGTGACCTGGCGGTGTATAACCATTGTGACTTGACGGTGTATAATCATCTCTACCTAACAGTCTATTAATAGCAGTGTATATAAGTAAGTGCTATTATAACAACTCCAACTGTTACTACAGACATCGAATTGATCTCACACACTGCCACACTTAGCCTTGCCAAGTAGGGGAAATTACACCGGGCATAAGATTACTTCTCAATCAATCAGCCCTTCCTGTTCACCTGCGACGAAAAAACTCTGCTGTTTTTTTGATCAATTCATTTGAATGCAATCTACAGCCGCATAAATTTGGGTTAACTCCCAGCTGACCTGAGATAAACGGTATCTGCAGAGCAATCTAAAGTGCATTCTGGCTTACACGCATTTTGTTCATCAACGCCCGTTTTTGACGACGAAATTCACACTAGTGATT
Organism: Liolophura sinensis; assembly: GCF_032854445.1. NCBI lineage: Eukaryota > Metazoa > Mollusca > Polyplacophora > Chitonida > Chitonidae > Liolophura > Liolophura sinensis. Next base: position 20,059,736 of record NC_088304.1, read on the forward strand.
TTTTATGAGGTATTTAAAATCCATGTGCATGTAATGTAACAGTTTTGGCATCACTGACATACTTTCATCAAACTGCTGCAGAGTATTGCTTAAGGCAACTGCAGTATCACATACGTGTGTTCATCAATAGAAGATGGCCTGTAGCTACAGCTGTGTGCGTGTAATGTGTTGGGAGTCAGATTTCGCCTCACAAATGTACCTTTATCATTAACTATTCACCAAGTGGCAACGTAGATGGTTACTGCCCCACATCGTCATAATACCGCATAACTTTGATAAATATGGACGGAATGTCCCGATTCCATTACACTCTGCCTCTTATTTCGATAACCCCGGGGTTAGAGACTGCATATTCGCCGTGTTAAATTAGACTGGCACTATGTATATATGAAGAGCAACTTAGATACATTTTTACTATAGACATATAAAGTTGCATGTTACAAGATTTGGTTACTGATTTCATTCAATCGCCGGGAGAATTCGATGCGTCACTGAAAATTGTTGACAGCCTGCGTAAATTCGTCTTAATTTCATAGCTTATGTACTTTCTTTGTTTTTTTGGTAGTTTGAGTTGAATCTTGCTTTGAGAAATGGCCTTACGATTATTAGCCTGGAATGTTCATTTTGGTTGAAGTTGGTAGAGCGTCCGCTTTGGGAGCGGTAAATCCACGGTCAATCCTGGGTCGAGTCGCACTTATGACCTCAAAAGCGTAAGTTGTGACTTCCTCCCTTGGCGTTCAGCATAAATGGGATAGTACAATGGGATAGTTGACCCGTATCAGTATAATGCCTCGGGCGGGCCGGCTTACTTGCCTTCGATAAGGCGTCTCAGTGAAGCAGCACGAAATAAAAGAGCAGCGGAAATCCGTCCAGCAACAAGGAAGCACATTACATGCACTCTAAGGATTCCTTAAGTCATGGGACCGAAAAATATTAAAAAGTGCGACGTTAAACCCCAAGCGCTTATTCACTCATTTTAGTTGACGGCTGTGTACGAATTGAGGCCTAGATTCCAGCAAACTTAATGAGGAGCCGTTAAGGCAGCTCTTGCAGAGCTATGAGAAAGGTGAAAGGGGAGCTTCAGTATCGTGCACTCTCTCTCATTAGATTAACTGTACTCGGCTGTTTTCTGTATATCAAAGACGTTTATATCAGTAGACGTATATGTGGTTAATTGTCTATTTGCAGTGTGTAAGAAAACATTTAATTTTTTCGCGTTTGTGCCTATTTATAATGTTTTATAAAACAGTTTATGTATTTATTACCAGAAGTACTTTTATCAGTAAACGTATATGTGCTTTCTGCCTATGTATTTGTAATGTGTCACAGATGTACCTTAAGATGCAAATGTTTTGACAAAATGTAAGAACGTGCTTTCGTCAGTAACCGTTTGAGGTGCCAGCTAGCCACTTGTTATGAGAAGCGTTATAGTCACTGTCTGCGGTCCTAAAGCGGTCACGGCTGAGCGATTGGCGGTCGACCTTAGCAAATTAGCGCCAAAACACGACGGAATACAAACCAGCTGGTTTTTATAGTTGTAAGGGTTATTGTCTTCCGCGGTCGAGCATTTGTGTGTCGTAAAGAAGCAGGAAGGGATGTTATTGGTGCAACGTTTCGGAACAAGACTTCCTCACCTGACCATCAGCTAAGACTTCGTGCGAATCCACGGCGTCAATCAACTAAACCTAGTCACCGTTAAGTGGATAAGCCCATGTCTGGGCCAATTACAAAGCTAATCTCGGAGAACGCTCCGAAGATTTTTCTTCAAGAGCTTTTAGCTCCTCATAGATCTCACTAGTGGACTTTTTCTATTCCGTTCTGATTACTGCTTTTGTACGTGGAGCTGACACCTCCCGAAGGCTTCACGACCAAAGGGTTGTTGCTGAAGTGACATAACAGCAAATACAGACCGACACAACTTCCCAGCTAAACAATCTCTCTGACAGACAGTGAAGAGAGTTGCTGTTGATTTAAATCTCGATAAAAAAAAATTCAACCCACTAGGGTAAAGACCCAGAGCTTTTATCGGCTCAATTTACCGGTGGCGCTGATGATTTCGTCAATACTGGACCATGCCAGTAAATCAGTCCGGACAGCTCAGCAGTAGATAAATAAACCATTGTGTTTATATGCGCTCACGTCTGAAGATGAATATATAAGTACTCAGCTAACTGTGAAATCCCCGTATTCCTTAGCTGGCATGTGTGACTCAATCAATAAATATGTCCCATTCAACACTCATCCAGTCATTCAATCTATCAATCAACAAATCAATGAAATTATCAATTGAAATAAAAGCCATCAATCAGAGATTCAATTAAGGATTTAAATAATGAAATAATCATTCTCAAGTATTATCCTGATTTCTGTTTTAAAGGTAGTCAAATTACAAGGTTCGGATATAAGAGTAACATATAGTCCACTAGTCTGTAACGTTTTAGTGTACACTTTTAACAGGATATGTTGATGCTTGAGTGTACATGGAAAGGTTGCAAACTAATAAATCAGAAGATGTTATCCATAGATATGCCGAATCTTGTAATGTTAGTCTGTGAAATTCTAAATACCCTGGACAGATTCCGTGGCCTAAAGGTTAGAACGTCAGCCTCAAAGTCTGGAGACCAGGGATAAAACCCTGGTCGAGTCATACCAAAGACGTTGAAAATGGTCTTTGCTGCTGCCTCCCTTGGCGCTCAGCACTGAGAAGTTAGAGCAAGGTAACGGGACTGGCTGGCCCGGTGTCAGTATAACTGGGTGGGGAGTCCTGTCTGGGGTCTTTGGCTTGATACTTCAGTCTTTGCATGGAATCGCTCTTCCAGAAGAAAACACTCTATGTGCAATGTATATAGACTAATGGTTGCTCATCAAACACTTGAAAAATTTAATGTCAATCGGTTATTATGTCAGTCATCTGAGTCATGGATGTGTAAAAGTGATTAAACGTCTTTTTGATTAATCCATACTGGGAAAACTGCCACTGCAAACACGTCCGTCATTCAGGCATGCTCGTTTATTATCTTTTTGAAGGCTATTCTATCATTTCAAGCTAATCCAGTGCCATGAAAAACTGAGGGGATCACGTAGATCCGGGCACGTCAAATCTATTTAATTAGACCTCAAAACATTTCCGCCTACCGAGAGCATCTGGAGAAACTAAGATAAACAATATAAGTCGGTTAATGTCTAGATAATCAAAAGCCTCTTGATCAAAAGCTTTTGTGGGATACAGATAAAAGCACTACATTATTTTTACCGTTAAGCTTAAAGGCATTTCTCAAACGACAGAATGTAGAACAATTTGCGAAAACAACCCTGTGAAGGGCTATTATGGCTGAGTTAGTTTCAATATTAAACAGCGTTTGTTTTTGTCTACTTCTGTAAATTGTCAGGATGTAGACTTGGTAACCTCTAGACCTACTAAGTTAAGGTGTCATCAAAATCACAAAGAGCTGGATTCGAACAGGCGGCCATATTGATCAAGGCTTGATAGGCTTGCCTCCTTTGTGTTGAACCCACTGGATTTCTACTTGCATTTTTCTTGTTACGTATTGCACCAATCCTGATAAGCTACATGTGCCTACGTTTGTGAAGGTTTCTAATCTGCAGGAGACCATGCTACTGTAGAGTCTGCATAACCTGTGTGTATGTCAAGTGGTTTGCCAGATGTTGTTCACAAACGTGATGATTACACCCTGCTACACGGGTCATGCAGACTGGGGAATCCCCTCTACGAATCTCTACGCGGCTGTTGTTGGATAAACCTGGACCCGGGGACACACTTGTCGGAATTTTTTTGCTCGCACGGGCCTATCGTGTGAATTTCTAAAAATACGTCTTGTTTGTCCTCGCCGACGATGGCGTATTCCACATGCGGTCTTGTTCGCCCCGAAATTCGCTGGTATGAAACGTTTGGGATATTGGTGAAGAAATCCGCCAGCAGTTTCACTCGGTTCGCCTTGTGTCCACTCCAGTGAATTTTGGCGGCCCAGTTGATCGAGCTGATCATTCAAAGAACAGGGAAATGGTGTTGACCTGTGACATTTTGTTTGCATCACATTGGTTACTTCGTCACATGACATAACGTACTGACTTCAACGGAAAAATCCGTCTAGTGTGTCTGCCTAGTGCGAATGTCGTCAGTGTATTTCGCGGGCGATTAGGATCGCCCCTGCAAGCGAAAAAAATGCGCCTAGTATGTCCCCAGCTTAAGGTGCACAGGATCCAAGGTGACAATCCAATTAGTGTTCGACTCGAATCTTGATGGTATCGGCTCCCCACGGAGAGACATAGAATTGGTGCTCTCTTTATAACCAGCACATCAAGAATTGGCGGTCGGCTAATCATACGACTCTCGTAAAACGGCAATAGCTCCCAGCCCGTGATCAACCTGAAATAAAAGGTAATGTCAAGGTGTTTTGTCTGAGGCTTTGTTCAGAATCGTTCTGATAGAGGAATTCCGCGGAGTGATGTATACAAGCAGTCTGTAGACGGACGGTCGGGCGATGCGACGAGCTGAACGTTAACCCTGTCTGATGCTATAATGATGATCTGTCAACTCGATAACATCAGCGGAAGAGAGAGAGGGCTGATCAGGACCGGAAGACCACAAGTCCAGACCCCGTTTGGTAAATCTAGCCACTATTGACTCTTTGCAGCCAGGCATCATGGTCAGAGTTGCCTGCCTGAGTTAGTCGCTGGTTAAACAGCGGTTGACTTGGGCGATGATGAGTCACATATAAACTTTTAACGTCTACTAAACCGTCATTGAGCGGTAAGGCCTGATTTGTTATTCAAAAGACAACACGCGCAATTGATAGTCGCCAGACATATTGAGTCCCATGAAAAAAACGATAAGCACCACTCCCTTGTTTCTTTGTTCGTGTAAACTCACGCAAAAGTAATTACGTACATCCGTTTAAAGACATCCGACTTTTTGCTAGGATGTAGAATATCACTTACCTCTCACACGACGATTCGCTTATGTTTTTTTCTACCCTGTCTTAATCTGAAAGTTCCCCACTCCTACATATACGTGGGTACTCGTATACTCCATATTCCTACACCTACTGAAGGCTTTCACGACGAAAAGGTTTTTGCTGGAGTAACATAACAGAAAATACGGACGGACACAACCTCCCAGCTAAACAATCTCTCTGACAGACAGCGAAGAGAGTTGAATTAGATTGGCACGTTGTATATATGAACAGTTGCACTCAAAGCGCAACTGAGATACTTGTTTTTACTACAAACTTATAAACTAGCATGGTAAAAGATTTAGTGACTGATTTCATGCATTCGCCGTGAACATTCCATGCGTCTTTCTGACATGAATGACAAAAAAAATCCCGGGAATTCGTTATATTTTCGTACCTTATTTACTTTCTCTTTTCTTTGGTAGTTTGTGTTGAATGTTGTTTTGAGAAGTGGCCTGATCAGTAATCGTGTATCGGTATCCTGAACTTTGTCATCAGACTACCTGTACGAGGCTGTTTTCTATATCACAGACATACTTATGTCAGTAGACGTATATGTGAATACTGTCTGTCTATTTACGGTGTGTACGAAAACATTTAATTTTATCGCGACTGTGCCTCTTTATAATGGTTTAGATAACAGTTTATGTATTATCAGCAGTACTTTTATTAGCAGACGTATATATGCGTACTGCCTGTCTATTTGTAATGTTTTAGAAAACATCTTTTGTATTACAGAACCGGCCCGGATAGCACAGTTGGTAGAGCGTCCGCTTCGGGACCGGTATATCCAGGATCAATCCTTCATCGAGTCACACCTAAGACTTTAAAAGAGGAAGTTGTAACTTCCTTGCTTGGCGTTCAGCATAAAGGGGATAGTGCAATGACTGGTTGACCCGTATCAGTATAATGGCTCGGGCGGGGCGGCTTACTTGCCTTCGGTAAGTCGTCTCAGTGAAGCAGCACTAAAAAAAAGAGCGGTGGAAATCCGTCCTGCAACAAGGAGGCACATTATACGTACATTCACCCTAATGATTCCTTCGTCGTCATATGACTGAAAAATTGTTGAGTACGACGTTAAACCCCAAGCACTCACTCACTTGTATTACAGAACCTTAAGACATATATGTGGATTTTACTTTATTATGGGCAATGTGAGTTTCTGCTGATGTGTTGATAGCTAAGAACGTGCTTTGGTCAGTGGCCGTTTGAGGTGCCAGCTTGACACTTGTTATGACAAGCGGTACCATCACTGTCTGCGGTCCTAAAGCGGTCGCGGCTGAGCGATCGGCGGTAGACCTAAGCTGATTAGCGCCAAAACACGGCGGAATACAAATCAGCTGTTTTTAATGGAGTTGTAGGGGTTATTGTCTTCCCCGGTCGGGCATTTGGGTGTCGTAATGGAGCAGGAAGGGATGTTATTGGTGCGACATTTCGGAACAAGACTTCCTCACTTGACCATCAGCTAAGACTGCGTGCCAATCCACAGCGTCAGTCAGCTAAACCCAGTCACCTTTAAGTGGATAAGCCCTTGTCTTGGCAAATTACAAAGCTAATCTCGTAGAACGCTCCGTAGAGTTTTTTCAAGAGCGTTTGGCTCCTCACAGACTTAGCTAGTCGGCCTTCTATATTCCGTTCTGATTACTACTTTTGTACGTGGAGCTGACACCTCCCGAAGGCTTCACGACCAAAGGGTTGTTGCTGAATGGACATAACAGCAAATACCGACCGGCACTACCTCCCAGCTAAACAATCTCTCTGACAGACAGCGAAGAGAGTTGCTGTTTGAAACTCGATAAAAAATTCAGCCCGAAAATTCAAAGGTAAAGGCCAAGAGCTTTTATCTCGGCTCAGTTTACCGGTGGCGTTGATGATTTCGTCAATACTGGACCCCACCAATAAATCAGTCCGGACAGCTCAGCAGTAGATAAATAAACCATTGTGCTTGTCTGTTTCAAAGGTAGTCAAATTACAAGGTTCGGATATAAGAATGCCATCTAGTCCACAACATTTCGCTGTACACTTTTAACATGGTATGTGGATGTTTGAATGTATATGGAAAAGTTGCAAACTAATAAATCAGAAGTTATTATCCATGCCAACTTCTTAATACCCTCGTGAAAGTGAATGTCCATCGGTTATCCTGTCAGTCATTGGAGTCATGGATGTGTAAAAACGACTGAACATCTTTTTGACTGATGCATACTTGAAAAAATTTCCTCCCTACACACGTCCGTCAGCCAGGCGTGCTCGTTTCCCCACGCATCTTTCTTATCCTTTTGAGCGCTCTTCTGTTATTCCAGACTATTCCAGTTCCATCGAAAACTCCGGCGAACAAGTAGATCCGCGCTCATAAAATCTATTTAATTAGACCTCAAAGCATTTCTGCCTATCGAGGCCTTCTGGAGAAACTAAGACAAAACAATATAAGACGCTTTATGTCGACATAATCAAAAGTTTCCAGACCAAAAGCTTGTATTAGATACAGATAAAAGCACCACATCATTTATATCTTAAACCTAAAGGAATTTTTAAACAACAGAATGTAGGACAATTTGCGAAAACAACCCTGTGAAGCATTATTATGGCTGACTTACTTTAAATGTTAAACAGCCTCCTGCATTCAAAACTCTTATGTGTCGTATAAGTTAAAATGATTATTTTGTGTTAATTTTAAAAAAAGATGATGTATTTGACCTCTGATAACACAGACCATAAGACATCGCTACAAGTGGTTTTTGGTCACACATAGACATTACAGCAATCATGTTTTGGTCACACGCACGGTAAGGCAATTTTATATTCTGTACCCAAGACTCAATACACAAGAAAAATCAAATCCGGTTACTTTTATGGCCAGACATTTCCGACAAGACAGTGGTATTATTTGCTATATGACCGGATAAAACAATGTTATTGTTACTAACTTACTACACTGCGTTGGAATAGGTGCCTAGTAGGGTGTGTGTAATAAGATGTTTTATGGTGCTTTGTGACCTCACTGATAATGTAATATAAATCTCTGTTACAATTTCTATCTGGTTTCTCGTATCTACTAAAGCTGATAAACATTTAATATAGCCAGTTTTATACTGATTGTTGATGACAAAGTTTGCTTTTGGCATCGACCAGGCATCTACTACCTAAGGGAAATGAAATGTCATCAGTTTCCAACGGAGCGAAATGTAATACAAACTTCAGAGACGAGCCTAGTACGAGTTGGGTTGGTTCGAATGGCACATCAGCGCGTCTTTTTAGGATGTACTTGCAGAGCGTATATAAAGTCGATGTGGCGGGCTGCAAGTTGTCATTATATACGTTCGCCGTTTTCGGATGTGCAAATTCCGGGCATTTTATGCCTCCAAGATATATAATATATACTGTTGAAAAAGATAAGATAACGATGTTTTCTTAAAATTTGTTTGTCAATATCCGAGTAATTGTTGTTTATAATCGCGCACACTTTCGCTCCAATCTTTATATTTGGCGGGGATAAGTTTAACTAGGACAGGGTAGTAGAACCTCTTTTTAAACTTTAACCTTCTATTGAGCAAATTTTACCCATAACTGGCTCAAAAGGCGGGCGTTTCAAAAACTCTCCGACTGAACCCACAAAATTATTTAAAAATAAAAATGACAACAACAGAGTAGCTGTCAAGTTCGTGAAGGCAAAGTGCTGCGAATGAACACGGACGAAAAAATCTAGGTTGCTAGGATGGTCCATGGTGAAAGGAATGCTGATGTGATATGCCCGTATTAAGAGTGAGCAACGGAGGCAAGCTTTGTAAGCAAAGAAATGCCTTTGGTGCCGAAATTTGGATTGCATAAGGTCAAGTCAACCTCCGAAACGTGTTTTAATCGTCAACGTTTATCACGTTGGACTGTATGAATAAATTAACTGAAGCTTGACCAGTCTCCTTTATTCTCTTTTAAATATAAATAAAAACACCTATCAGAACTGTTTATATGTAGATGGTTGGCCCAATTTTCTCCCACCATAATACTGGCCGCCGCCGTATAAGTGAAATATTCTTGCACTGGCGCAGTCTTTCGGACCAATAGGTGGATTGATTGACTGCGACTTTAATACCATGTTCAAGGCATTTTACTTGTCGGTGTGCCGGTTGTTGGTGGTGGAAACGGGACTGCCTTGTAGAGAGGATTCGTCTATGTGTAAGACAGCGGTAAAACTGTACAGCTTTGTCATGCGAAAACAAACAAAAACACACCAACAACTTTTTATACAATACAACACAGGGATACTGCGACTGAAGACCAAACAAGGCAGCAAGGAAAGCAGATTTTGTTAAAAGCTTTGGCTTCTATTGTCTATTTCTTTTAGAGAGTCGCCTATTTTCAGCTGCCTGTAAAATCAGTCAGACTTGCGACCAAAATTGCCTTTAGTCAGTGGCACGTAACAACATAAGGTCTACATATTGATATCTTTGAAGTTGAGATTATTGCGTGGTAAATAAAGTTAGAACACTTTCTCAAATTGATAATGTTAAAGCCCATCAGACGCGTTTCGAAGCCAAGAGCCCATTGCCTCAAAAACAAGTGGCATGCTGGATATTGGGCGGAGTTAAACATGTTTTGATGGAGGGCGGCAGCAGTTTCCTAAACTGCTATCGGTCTTACTGTAAGCCCTGTTTTTTTTAAAGCTGGGTGCTAACAAATTTTGTTATCAAGAAAAATGTAGTCTATTCGCTGAGGGTGTAGTGTAGGATGTACTGATTTTACAGACAGCTGAATATAGACGACTCTCTAAAAGAAATAGACTCTAGTTATGTTCGTCAACCAGAAATTCTGTTGCGTCAGAATCTAAGCGCTCAGTCTGATATTCCTAAATACAATACTCGTAATGAGTATTGTGGCGTTCCAATTCGGTAATCGTACAATTCAATTCTCAAACAACGTAAAACAACCTTTCCCAAAGGAGTATGTTAGGAAATTTATTTCAATAGTTAATAAAGCTGGTGTAATGTAAGAGAAGAAGGTGTCGGCGGTTTTCAACCATGAAGGATAGACAGTCGATATTCTAGTCATGACATCTAATTAAAATTTTTATCTCTAGAATCTATCAATTCTGGTTCTAATATAAATATAGTTATGTCTCAGTCATGCTCTGGAATTGTAACATCGTAGCGTAAATAATATTTATCCATAACATCGACATTTGTCGTCAAGTGAAAATGTCAATGTTTATTGTTGTACACAGTTGTACACAGAGCTTCATAAAAACGATACTATGGAGACATGTTAGATTTTGTGACCTGGCCGTGTATAACCATCGTGACCTGGTGGTGTACAACCATCGTGACCTGACGGTGCATAACCGGTGTATAACAATAATGACCTGGCAGTGTATAACCACCGTGACCTGGCGGTGTATAACCATCGAGACCTGGCGGTGTATAACCATCTTGATCTGGCGGTGTATAACAATCGTGATTTGGCGGTGCATAACCAATGCGACATGATGGTGTATAACCATCGTTACCTGGCGGTGTAAACCATCGTGACCTGGCGTTGTATAACCATCCTGGCTTGACGGTGTATAAGCATCGTGATCTGGCGGTGTATAAGCATCGTTACCTGGCGGTGTATAACCATCGTTACCTGGCGGTGTATAACCATCGTGAACTAGCGGTGTATAACCATCGTTACACGGCGGTGTATAACCATCGCGACTTGACGGTGTATAACCATCGTGACCTGGCGGTATATACTCATCGTGATCTGACGGTATAGAAATATCGTGACTTGACGGTGTATAACCATCGTGACCTGGCTGTATATACTCATCGTGATCTAGCGGTATATAAATATCGTGACTTGACGGTGTATAACTATCGTAACCTGACTGTGTATAACCATCGTGACCTAGCGGTGTATAACCATCGTGACCTGGCGGTGTATAACCATTGTGACTTGTCGGTGTATAATCATCATTACCTGACAGTCTTTTACTAGCAGTGTATATAAGTAAGTGCTATTATGACAAGTCCAACTGTTACTACAGACATCGAATTGATCTCACACGTCGCCACACTTAGCCTTGCCAAGTAGTGGAAATTACACCGGCCTTGGGATTACTTCTCAATCAATCAGCCCTTCCTCTTCACCTGCGATGAAAAAACTCTGCTGGTTTTTTGATCATTTCATTTGAATGCAATCTACAGCCGCATAAATTTGGGTTAACTCCCAGCTGACCTGAGATAAACGATATTTGAGGAAGCAATCTAAAGTGCATTCTGGCTCACACGCATTTTGTTCATCAACGCCCGTTTTTGACGACGAAATTCACACTAGTGATTTTTTATGAGGTATTTAAAATCCATGTGCATGTAATGTAACAGTTTCGGTGTCACTGGCATACTTTTATCAAACTGCTGCAGAGTATTGCTTAAGGCAACTCCAGTATCACATACGTGTGTTCATCAATAGAAGATGGCCTGTAGCTACAGCTGTGTGCGTGTAATGTGTTGGGAGTCAGATTTCGCCTCATAAATGTACCTTTATCATTAACTATTCATCAAGTGGCAACGTAGATGGTTACTGCAGCATATCGTCATAATACTGCATAACTTTGATAAATATGGACAGAATGTTCAGATTCTTCTACACTCTGCCTCTAATTTCGCTTACCCCGAGGCTAGAGACTGCATATTCGCCGTGTTAAATTAACCTGGCACTATGTATATGTGAAGAGCAACTGAGATATATTTTTACAATGGACATATAAACTAGCATGTTACAAGATCTGGTTACTGATTTCATTCAATCGCCGGGAGAATTCGATGCGTGTTTCTAACCTCACTGAAAAGTGTTGACAGCCTGCGTAAATTCGTCTTAATTTCATACCTTGTGTACTTTCTTTGTTTTTTGGTAGTTTGTGTTGAATCCTGTTTTGAGAAATAACCTTACGATTATTAGCTTGGAATAATCATTTTGGTTGAAGTTGGTAACGCGTCCGCTTTGGGAGCGGTAGATCCAGGGTCAATCCTGGGATAGTTGACTCGTATCAGTATAATGGCTCGGGCGGGCCATTACTTGCCTTCGGTAAGGCGTCTCAGTGAAGCAGCACGAAATAAAAGAGCAGCGGAAATCCGTCCAGCAACAATGAAGCACAGTACATGCACTCTAAGGATTCCTTAAGTCATGCGACTGAAAAATATTAAATAGTGCGACGTTAAACCCCAAGTGCTTATTCACTCATTTTACTTGACGGCTGTATACGAATGTTTGTTTCCACTCCTAGATTCCAGCAAACGTTATGAGGAGCCGTTAAGGCAGCTCTTGCAGAGCTATGAGAAAGGTGAAAGGGGAGCTTCAGTATCGTGCACTCTCTCTCATTAGATTAACTGTACTCGGCTGTTTTCTGTATATCAGAGATGTTTATATCAGTAGACGTATATGAGGTTAATGTTTGTCTATTTGCAGTTTGCAAGAAAACATTTAATTTTATGACGATTGCGCCTATTTATAATGTTTTATAAAACAGTTCATGTATTATCAGAAGTACTTTTATCAGTAAACGTATATGTGCTTTCTGCCTGTGTATTTGTTATGTGTCACAGATGTACCTTAAGACGCAAATGTTTTGACAAAATGTAAGAACGTGCTTTCGTCAGTAACCGTTTGTGGTGCCAGCTTGACACTTGTTATGAGAAGCGTTAACGTCACTGTCTGCGGTCCTAAAGCGGTCGCGGCTGAGCGATTGGCGGTCGACGTCAGTAGATTAGCGCCAAAACACGGCGGAATACAAACCAGCTGTTTTTTATAGAGTTGTTAGGGTTATTGTCTTCCGCGGTCGAGCATTTGGATGTCGTAAAGAAGCAGGAAGGGATGTTATTGGTGCGACATTTCGGAACAAACCTTTCTCATCTGACCATCAGCTAAGACTGTGTGCCAGTCCACAGCGTCAATCAACTAAACCCAGTCACCGTTAAGTGGATAAGACCTTGTCTGGGCCAATTACAAAGCTAATCTCGGAGAACGCTCCGTAGATTTTTCTTCAAGAGCTTTTGGCTCCTCATAGATCTCAGTAGTGGACCTTTTCTATTCCGTTCTGATTATTGCTTTTGTACGTGGAGCTGACACCTCCCGAAGGCTTCACGACCAAAGGGTTGTTGCTGAAGTGACATAACAGCAAATACAGACCGACACAACCTCCGAGCTAAACAATCTCTCTACCAGACAGTGAAGAGAGTTGCTGTTGATTTAAACCTCGATAAAAAAATTCAACCCACAAGGGTAAAGACCCAGAGCTTTTATCGGCTCAATTTACCCGTGGCGCTGATGATTTCGTCAATACTGGACCATGCCAGTAAATCAGTCCGGACAACTCAGCAGTAGATAAATAAACCATTGTGTTTATATGCGCTCACGTCTGAAGATGAATATATAAGTACTCAGCTAACTGTGAAATCCCCGTATTCCTTAGCTGGCATGTGTGACTCAATCAATAAATATGTCCCATTCAACACTCATCCAGTCAATCAATCTATCAATCAACAAATCAATGAAATTATCAATTGAAAAAAAAGCCATCAATCAGAGATTCAATTAAGGATTTAAATAATGAAATAATCATTCTCAAGTATTATCCTGATTTCTGTTTTAAAGGTAGTCAAATTACAAGGTTCGGATATAAGAGTAACATATAGTCCACTAGTCTGTAACGTTTTAGTGTACACTTTTAACAGGATATGTTGATGCTTGAGTGTACATGGAAAGGTTGCAAACCAATAAATCAGAAGATGTTATCCATAGATATGCCGAATCTTGTAATGTTAGTCTGTGAAATTCTAAATACCCTGGACAGATTCGGTGGCCTAAAGGTTAGAACGTCAGCCTCAAAGTCTGGAGACCAGGGATAAAACCCTGGTCGAGTCATACCAAAGACGTTGAAAATGGTCTTTGCTGCTGCCTCCCTTGGCGCTCAGCACTGAGAAGTTAGAGCAAGGTAACGGGACTGGCTGGCCCGGTGTCAGTATAACTGGGTGGGGAGTCCTGTCTGGGGTCTTTGGCTTGATACTTCAGTCGTTGCATGGAATCGCTCTTCCAGAAGAAAACACTCTATATGCAATGTATATAGACTAATGGCTGCTCATCAAACACTTGAAAAATTTAATGTCAATCGGTTATTATGTCAGTCATTTGAGTCATGGATGTGTAAAAGTGATTAAACGTCTTTTTGATTAATCCATACTGGGAAAACGGCCACTGTACACACGTCCGTCATTCAGGCATGCTCGTTTATTATCTTTTTGAAGGCTATTCTATCATTTCAAGCTAATCCAGTGCCATGAAAAACTGAGGGGATCACGTAGATCCGGGCACGTCAAATCTATTTAATTAGACCTCAAAACATTTCCGCCTACCGAGAGCATCTGGAGAAACTAAGATAAACAATATAAGTCGGTTAATGTCTAGATAATCAAAAGCCTCGTGACCAAAAGCTTTTGTGGGATACAGATAAAAGCACCACATTGTTTTTACCGTTAAGCTTAAAGGCATTTCTCAAACGACAGAATGTAGAACAATTTGCGAAAACAACCCTGTGAAGGGCTATTATGGCTGAGTTAGTTTCAATATTAAACAGCGTTTGTTTTTGTCTACTTCTGTAAATTGTCAGGATGTAGACTTGGTAACCTCTAGACCTACTAAGTTAAGGTGTCATCAAAATCACAAAGAGCTGGATTCGAACAGGCGGCCATATTGATGAAGGTTTGATAGGCTTGCCTCCTTTGTGTTGAACCCACTGGATTTCTACTTGCATTTTTCTTGTTACGTATTGCACCAAATCCTGATAAGCTACATGTGCCTACGTTTGTGAAGGTTTCTAATCTGCAGGAGACCATGCTACTGTAGAGTCTGCATAACCTGTGTGTATGTCAAGTGGTTTGCCAGATGTTGTTCACAAACGTGATGATTACACCCTGCTACACGGGTCATGCAGACTGGGGAATCCCCTCTACGAGTCTCTACGCGGCTGTTGTTGGATAAACCTAGACCCGGGGACACACTTGTCGGAATTTTTTTGCTCGCACGGGCCTATTGTGTGAATTTCTAAAAATACGTCTTGTTTGTCCTCGCCGACGATGGCGTATTCCACATGCGGTCTTGTTCGCCCCGAAATTCGCTGGTATGAAACGTTTGGGATATTGGTGAAGAAATCCGCCAGCAGTTTCACTCGGTTCGCCTTGTGTCCACTCCAGTGAATTTTGGCGGCCCAGTTGATCGAGCTGACCATTCAAAGAACAGGGAAATGGTGTTGACCTGTGACATTTTGTTTGCATCACATTGGTTACTTCGTCACATGACATAACGTACTGACTTCAACGAAAAAATCCGTCTAGTGTGTCTGCCTAGTGCGAATGTCGTCAGTGTATTTCGCGGCCGATTAGGATCGCCCCTGCAAGCGAAAAAAATGCGCCTAGTATGTCCCCAGCTTAAGGTGCACAGGATCCAAGGTGACAATCCAATTAGTGTTCGACTCGAATCTTGATGGTATCGGCTCCCCACGGAGAGACATAGAATTGGTGCTCTCTTTATAACCAGCACATCAAGAATTGGCGGTCGGCTAATCATACGACTCTCGTCAAATGGCAATAGCTCCCAGCCCGTGATCAACCTGAAATAAAAGGTAATGTCAAGGTGTTTTGTCTGAGGCATTGTTCAGAATCGTTCTGATAGAGGAATTCCGCGGAGTGATGTATACAAGCAGTCTGTAGACGGACGGTCGGGCGTTGCGACGAGCTGAACGTTAACCCTGTCTGATGCTATAATGATGATCTGTCAACTCGATAACACCAGCGGAAGAGAGAGAGGGCTGATCAGGACCGGAAGACCACAAGTCCAGACCCCGTTTGGTAAATCTAGCCACTATTGACTCTTTGCAGCCAGGCATCATGGTCAGAGTTGCCTGCCTGAGTTAGTCGCTGGTTAAACAGCGGTTTACATGGGCGATGATGAGTCACATATAAACTTTTAACGTCTACTAAACTGTCATTGAGCGGTAAGGCCTGATTTGTTATTCAAAAGACCACACGCGGAATTGATAGTCGCCAGACATATTGAGTCCCATGAAAAAAACGATAAGCACCACTCCCTTGTTTCTTTGTTCGTGTAAACTCACGCAAAAGTAATTACGTACATCCGTTTAAAGACATCCGACTTTTTGCTAGGATGTAGAATATCACCTACCTCTCACACGACGATTCGCTTATGTTTTTTTCTACCCTGTCTTAATCTGAAAGTTCCCCACTCCTACATATACGTGGGTACTCGTATACTCCATATTCCTACACCTACTGAAGGCTTTCACGACGAAAAGGTTTTTGCTGGAGTAACATAACAGAAAATACGGACGGACACAACCTCCCAGCTAAACAATCTCTCTGACAGACAGCGAAGAGAGTTGAATTAGATTGGCACGTTGTATATATGAACAGTTGCACTCAAAGCGCAACTGAGATACTTGTTTTTACTACAAACTTATAAACTAGCATGGTAAAAGATTTAGTGACTGATTTCATGCATTCGCCGTGAACATTCCATGCGTCTTTCTGGACATGAATGAAAAAAATATCCCGGGAATTCGTTATATTTTCGTACCTTATTTACTTTCTCTTTTCTTTGGTAGTTTGTGTTGAATGTTGTTTTGAGAAGTGGCCTGATCAGTAATCGTGTATCGGTATCCTGCACTTTGTCATCAGACTACCTGTACGAGGCTGTTTTCTGTATCACAGACATACTTATGTCAGTAGACGTATATGTGAATACTGTCTGTCTATTAACAGTGTGACAAAAAAAAACACTTAATTTTATCGTGACTGTGCCTCTTTTTAATGGTTTAGATAACAGTTTATGTATTATCAGCAGTACTTTTATCAGCAGACGTATATATGCGTACTGCCTGTCTATTTGTAATGTTTTAGATAACAGTTTTCGTATTATCAGCAGTACTTTAATCAGTAGAGGTATATATGCGTACTGCCTGTCTATTTGTAATGTTTTAGAAAATATCTTTTGTATTACAGAACCTTAAGACATATATGTGGATTTTACTTTATTATGGGCAATGTGAGTTTCTGCTGATGTGTTGATAGCTAAGAACGTGCTTTGGTCAGTGGCCGTTTGAGGTGCCAGCTTGACACTTGTTATGACAAGCGGTACCATCACTGTCTGCGGTCCTAAAGCGGTCGCGGCTGAGCGATCGGCGGTAGACCTAAGCTGATTAGCGCCAAAACACGGCGGAATACAAATCAGCTGTTTTTAATGGAGTTGTAGGGGTTATTGTCTTCCCCGGTCGGGCATTTGGGTGTCGTAAAGGAGCAGGAAGGGATGTTATTGGTGCGACATTTCGGAACAAAACTTCCTCACTTGACCATCAGCTAAGACTTCGTGCCAATCCACAGCGTCAGTCAACTAAACCCAGTCACCTTTAAGTGGATAAGCCCTTGTCTGGGCCAATTACAAAGCTAATCTCGTAGAACGCTCCGTAGAGTTTTTTTCAAGAGCGTTTGGCTCCTCACAGACTTAGCTAGTCGGCCTTCTATATTCCGTTCTGATTACTACTTTTGTACGTGGAGGTGACACCTCCCGAAGGCTTCACGACCAAAGGGTTGTTGCTGAATGGACATAACAGCAAATACAGACCGGCACTACCTCCCAGCTAAACAATCTCTCTGACAGACAGCGAAGAGAGTTGCTGTTTGAAACTCGATAAAAAATTCAGCCGGAAAATTCAAAGGTAAAGGCCAAGAGCTTTTATCTCGGCTCAGTTTACCGGTGGCGTTGATGATTTCGTCAATACTGGACCCCACCAATAAATCAGTCCGGACAGCTCAGCAGTAGATAAATAAACCATTGTGCTTGTCTGTTTCAAAGGTAGTCAAATTACAAGGTTCGGATATAAGAATGCCATCTAGTCCACAACATTTCGCTGTACACTTTTAATACCCTCGTGAAAGTTAATGTCCATCGGTTATCCTGTCAGTCATTGGAGTCATAGATGTGTAAAAACATCTTTTTGATTGACGCATACTTAAAAAAAATTTCCACCCTACACACGTCCGTCAACCAGGCGTGCTCGTTTTCCCACGTATGTTTCTTTTCTTTTTGAGCGCTCTTCTGTTATTTCAGACTATTCCAATTCCATCAAAAACTCCGGGGAACACGAAGATCCGCGCTCATAAAATCTATTTAATTAGACCTCAAAGCATTTCTGCCTATCGAGAGCTTCTGGAGAAACTAAGACAAAACAATATAAGACGCTTTTTGTCGACATAACCAAAAGTTTCCAGACCAAAAGCTTGTATTAGATACAGATAAAAGCACCACATCATTTATATCTTAAACCTAAAGGAATTTTTTTAACAACAGAATGTAGGACAATTTTGCGAAAACAACCCTGTGAAGCATTATTATGGCTGACTTACTTTAAATGTCAAACAGCCTCCTGCATTCAAAACTCTTATGTGTCGTATAAGTTAAAATGATTATTTTGTGTTAATTTAAAAAAAAAATGTTGTATTTGACATCTGATAACACACACCATAAGACATTACAACAAGTGGTTTTTGGTCACACATACGAAAAGACGACTTTATAATTGGCTTTTTGCTTCATCCAGAAGGTAGGACACTGTTAAAATTGGTTTCTGACAACAAATACAAGACATTACAGCATTTAGTTTTTGGTCACAAGCACGGTAAGGCAATTTTATATTCTGTACTCAAGACTCAATACACAAGAAGAATCAAATCCGGTTACTTTTATGGCCATACATTTCCGACAAGACAGTGGTATTAGTTGCTATATGACCGGATAAAACAATGCTATTGTTACTAACTTACTACACTGCGTTGGAATAGGTGCCTAGTAGGGTGTGTGTAATAAGATGTTTTATGGTGCTTTGTGACCTCACTGATAATGTAATATAAATCTCTGTTACAATTTGTATCTGGTTTCTCGTATCTACTAAAGCTGATAAACATTTATTATTGCCAGTTTTATACTGATTGTTGATGACAAAGTTTGCTTTTGGCATCGACCAGGCATCTACTACCTAAGGGGAAATGAAACGTCATCAGTCCCCAACGGAGCGAAATGTAATACAAACTTCAGAGGCGAGCCTAGTATGAGTTGGGTTGGTTCGAATGGCACATCAACTCGTTTTTTTTTTGGATCTACTTGCAGAGCGTATATAAAGTCGATGTGACGGGCTGCAAGTTGTCATTATATACGCTCGCCGTTTTCGGATGTGCAAATTCCGGGCATTTTATACCTCCAAGATATATAATATATACTGTTGAAAAAGATAAGATAACGATGTTTTCTTAAAATTTGTTTTTCAATATCCGCGTAATTGTTGTTTATAATCGCGCACACTTTCGCTCCAATCTTTACTTTTGGCGATAAATTTAACTAGGACAAAGTAGTTGGACCCCTTTTTAAACTTTTAACCTTCTATTGAGCAATGTTTACCCATAACTGGCTCAAAAGGCGGGCGTTTAAAAAACTCTCCGACTGAACCCACAAAATTATTTAAAAGTAAAAATGACAACAACAGAGTAGCTGTCAAGTTCGTGAAGGCAAAGTGCTCCGAGTAAACGCGGAACAAAAAATCTAGGTTGCTAGGATGGTCCATGGTGAAAGGAATGCTGATGTGATATGCCCGTATTAAGAGTGAGCAACGGAGGCAAGCTTTGTAAGCAGAGAAATGCCTTGGTGCCAAAATTTGGATTGCATAAGGTCAAGTCAACCTCCGAAACGTGTTTTAATCGTCAACGTTTATCCCGCTGGACTGTATGAATAATTAACTGAAGCTTGACCAGTCTCCTTTATTCTCTTTTAAATTTAAATAAAAACACCTATCAGAACTGTTTATATCTAGATGGTTGGCCCGGTTTTCTCCCACCATAATACTTGGCCGCCGCCATATAAGTGAAATATTCTTGCACATGGCGCAATCTTTCGGACCAATAGGTGGATTGATTGACTGCGACTTTAATACAATGTTCAAGGCATTTTACTTGTTGGTGTGCCGGTTGTTGGTGGGGGAAACGGGAGTGCCTTGTAGAGAGGATTTGTCTATGTGTAAGACTGCGGTAAAACTGTACAGCTTTTTCATGCGAAAAGAAACAAAAACACACCAACAACTTTTTATACAATACAACACAGGGATACTGCGACTGAAAACCAAACAAGGCAACAAGGAAAGCAGATTTTGTTAAAAGCTTTGGCTTCTATGGTCTATTTCTTTTAGAGAGTCGCGTATTTTCAGCTGCCTGTAAAACCAGTCATACTTGCGACCAAAATTGCCTATAGTCAGTGGCACGTAACAACATAAGCTCTACATATTGATATCGTTGAAGTTCAGATTATTGCGTGGTAAATAAAGTTAGAACACTTTCTCAAATTGATAATGTTAAAGCCCATCAGACCCGTAAGAGGCCCATTGTCTCAAAACAAGTGGCATGCTGGATATTGGGCGGAGTTAAACATGTTTTGATGGAGGGCGGCAGCAGTTTCCTAAACTGCTATCGGTCTTACTGTAAGCCCTGTTTTTTTTAAAGCTGGGTGCTAACAAATTTTGTTATCAAGAAAAATGTAGTCTATTCACTGAGGGTGTAGTGTAGGATGTACTGATTTTACAGACAGCTGAATATATACGACTCTCTAAAAGAAAAAGACTATAGTCAAGTTCGTCAACCAGGAATTCTGTTGCGTCAGAATCTAAGCGCTCAGTCTGATATCCTAAATACAATACTCGTAGTGAGTATTTGGGCGTTCCAATTCGGTAATCGTACAATTCAATTCTCAAACAACGTAAAACAACCTTTCCCAAAGGAGTATGTTAGGAAATTTATTTCAATAGTTAATAAAGTTTGTGTAATGTAAGAGAAGAAGGTGTCGGCGGTTTTCAACCATGAAGGATAGACAGTCGATATTCTAGTCATGACATCTAATTTAAATTTTTATCCCCTGAATCAATCAATTCTGGTTCTAATATAAATACAGTTATGTCTCAGTCATGCTCTGGAATTGTAACATCGTAGCGTAAATAATATTTATCTATAACATCGACATTTGTCGTCAAGTGAAAATGTCAAAGTTTATTGTTGTACACAGTTGTACACAGAGCTTCATAAAGACGATACTATGGAGACTTGTCAGATTTCGTGACCTGGCGGTATATAACCATCGTGACCTGGCGGTGTACAACCATCGTGACCTGGCGGTGCATAACCGATGTATAACCATAATGACCTGGCAGTGTATAACCACCGTGACCTGGCGGTATATAACCATCGAGACCAGGCGGTGTATAACCATCTTGATTTGGAGGTGTATAGCCAATGCGACATGACGGTGTATAACCATCGTTACCTGGCGGTGTAAAACTATCGTGACAAGGCGGTGTATAACTATCCTGGCTTGACGGTGTATAAGCATCGTGATCTGGCGGTGTATAACCATCGTGATCTTGTGGTGTATAACTTATGTGACTTGACGGTGTATAACCATCGTTATCTTGCGGTGTATAACCATCGTTACCTGGCGTTGTATAACCATCGTGACCGGGCGGTGTATAACCATCGTTACCCGGCGGTGTATAACCATCGTGACCTGACGGTATATACTCATCGTGATCTGCCGGTAAAGAAATATCGTGACTTGACGGTGTATAACCATCGTGACCTGGCGGTATATACTCATCGTGATCTAGCGGTAAATAAATATCGTGACTTGACGGTGTATAACCATCGTAACCTGGCTGTGTATAACCATCGTGACCTAGCGGTGTATAACCATCGTGACCTGGCGGTGTATAACCATTGTGACTTGACGGTGTATAATCATCTCTACCTAACAGTCTATTAATAGCAGTGTATATAAGTAAGTGCTATTATAACAACTCCAACTGTTACTACAGACATCGAATTGATCTCACACACTGCCACACTTAGCCTTGCCAAGTAGGGGAAATTACACCGGGCATAAGATTACTTCTCAATCAATCAGCCCTTCCTGTTCACCTGCGACGAAAAAACTCTGCTGTTTTTTTGATCAATTCATTTGAATGCAATCTAGAGCCGCATAAATTTGGGTTAACTCCCAGCTGACCTGAGATAAACGGTATCTGCAGAGTAATCTAAAGTGCATTCTGGCTTACACGCATTTTGTTCATCAACGCCCGTTTTTGACGACGAAATTCACACTAGTGATTTTTTATGAGGTATTTAAAATCCATGTGCATGTAATGTAACAGTTTTGGCATCACTGACATACTTTCATCAAACTGCTGCAGAGTATTGCTTAAGGCAACTGCAGTATCACATACGTGTGTTCATCAATAGAAGATGGCCTGTAGCTACAGCTGTGTGCGTGTAATGTGTTGGGAGTCAGATTTCGCCTCATAAATGTACCTTTATCATTAACTATTCATCAAGTTGCAACGTAGATGGTTACTGCCTCACATCGTCATAATACCGCATAACTTTGATAAATATGAACGGAATGTCCCGATTCCATTACACTCTGCCTCTTATTTCGCTAACCCCGGGGCTAGAGACTGCATATTCGCCGTGTTAAATTAGCCTGGCACTATGTATATATGAAGAGCAACTGAGATACATTTTTACTATAGACATATAAAGTAGCATGTTACAAGATTTGGTCACTGATTTTATTCAATCGCGGGAGAATTCGATGCGTCACTGCAAATTGTTGACAGCCTGCGTAAATTCGTCTTAATTTCATAGCTTATGTACTTTCTTTGTTATTTTGGTAGTTTGAGTTGAATCTTTCTTTGAGAAATGGCCTTACGATTATTAGCCTGGAATGTTCATTTTGGTTGAAGTTGGTAGAGCGTCCGCTTTGGGAGCGGTAGATTCAGGGTCAATCCTGGGTCGAGTCGCACTTATGACCTCAAAAGGGTAAGTTGTAACTTCCTCCCTTGGCGTTGAGCATAAATGGGATAGTACAATGGGATAGTTGACCCATATCAGTATAATGGCTCGGGCGGGCCGGCTGACTTGCCTTCGATAAGGCGTCTCAGTGAAGCAGCACGAAATAAAAGAGCAGCAGAAATCCGTCCATCAACAAGGAAGCACATTACATGCACTCTAAGGATTCCTTAAGTCATGGGACCGAAAAATATTAAAAAGTGCGACGTTAAACCCCAAGCGCTTATTCACTCATTTTAGTTGACGGCTGTGTACGAATTGACGCCTAGATTCCAGCAAACTTAATGAGGAGCCCTTAAGGCAGCTCTTGCAGAGCTATGAGAAAGGTGAAAGGGGAGCTTCAGTATCGTGCACTCTCTCTCATTAGAATAACTGTACTCGGCTGTTTTCTGTATATCAAAGACGTTTATATCAGTAGACGTATATGTGGTTAATGTTTGTCTATTTGCAGTGTGTAAGAAAGCATTTAATTTTTTCGCGTTTGGGCCTATTTACAATGTTTTATAAAACAGTTTATGTATTTATTATCAGAAGTACTTTTATGAGTAAACGTATATGTGCTTTCTGCCTATCTATTTGTAATGTGTCACAGATGTACCTTAAGACACTTGTTATGAGAAGCGTTAAAGTCACTGTCTGCGGTCCTAAAGCGGTCGCGGCTGAGCTATTGGCGGTCGACCTTAGCAAATTAGCGCCAAAACACGGCGGAATACAAACCAGCTGGTTTTTATAGAGTTGTTAGGGTTATTGTCTTCCGCGGTCGAGCATTTGGGTGTCGTAAAGATGCAGGAAGGGATGTTATTTGTACAACGTTTCGGAACCAACCTTCCTCACCTGACCATCAGCTAAGACTTCGTGCGAATCCACAGCGTCAATCAACTAAACCCAGTCACCGTTAAGTGGATAAGCCCTTGTCTGGGCCAATTACAAAGCTATTCTCGGAGAACGCTCCGAAGATTTTTCTTCAAGAGCTTTTAGCTCCTCATAGATCTCACTAGTGGACCTTTTCTATTCCGTTCTGATTACTGCTTTTGTACGCGGAGCGGACACCTCCCGAAGGCTTCACGACCAAAGGGTTGTTGCTGAAGTGACATAACAGCAAATACAGACCGACACAACTTCCCAGCTAAACAATCTCTCTGACAGACAGTGAAGAGAGTTGCTGTTGATTTAAATCTCAATAAAAAAAATTCAACTCACGAGGGTAAAGACCCAGAGCTTTTATCGGCTCAATTTACCCGTGGCGCTGATGATTTAGTCAATACTACTGGACCATGCGAGTAAATCAGTCCGGACAGCTCAGCAGTACATAAATAAACCATTGTGTTTATATGCGCTCACGTCTGAAGATGAATATATAAGTACTCAGCTAACTGAAATCCCCATATTACTTAGCTGGCGTGTGTGACTCAATCAATAAATATGTCCCATTTAACACTCAATCAGTCAATCAATTAATCAATCAATGAAATTATCAATTGAAATATAAGCCATCAATCAGAGATTTAATTAAGGATTTAAATAATGAAATAATCATTCTCAAGCATTATCCTGATTTCTGTTTTAAAGGTAGTCAAATTACAAGGTTCGGATATAAGAGTAACATATAGTCCACTAGTCTGTAACGTTTTAGTGTACACTTTTAACAGGATATGTTGATGCTTGAGTGTACATGGAAACTTTACAAACTAATAAATCAGAAGATGTTATCCATAGATATGCCGAATGTTGTAATGTTAGTCTGTGAAATTCTAAATACCCTGGACAGATTCGGTGGCCTAATGGTTAGAACGTCCGCCTCAAAGTCTGGAGACCAGGGATAAAACCCTGGTCGGGTCATACCAAAGTCGATGAAAATGGTCTTGGCTGCTGCCTCCCTTGGCGCTCAGCACTGAGAAGTTAGAGCAAGGTAACGGGAATTGTTGGCCCGGTGTCAGTATAACTGGGTGGGGAGTCCTGTCTGGGGTCTTTGGCTTGATACTTCAGTT
Source organism: Liolophura sinensis (assembly GCF_032854445.1). Taxonomy (NCBI): domain Eukaryota; kingdom Metazoa; phylum Mollusca; class Polyplacophora; order Chitonida; family Chitonidae; genus Liolophura; species Liolophura sinensis. Next base: position 20,084,678 of record NC_088304.1, read on the forward strand.
GTTGCATGGAATCGCTCTTCCAGAAGAAAACACTCTATATGCAATGTATATAGACTAATGGCTGCTCATCAAACAACTGAAAAATTTAATGTCAATCGGTTATTATGTCAGTCATTTGAGTCATGGATGTGTAAAAGTGATTAAAAGGTCTTTTTGATTAATCCATACTGGGAAAACGGCCACTGCAAACACGTCCGTCATTCAGGCATGCTCGTTTATTATCTTTTTGAAGGCTATTCTATCATTTCAAGCTGATCCAGTGCCATCAAAAACTAAGGGGATCACGTAGATCCGGGCACGTAAAATCTATTTAATTAGACCTCAAAGCATTTCCGCCTACCGAGAGCATCTGGAGAAACTAAGATAAACAATATAAGTCGGTTAATGTCTAGATAATCAAAAGCCTCTTGATCAAAAGCTTTTGTGGGATACAGATAAAAGCACCACATTATTTTTACCGTTAAGCTTAAAGGCATTTTTCAAACGACAGAATGTAGAACAATTTGCGAAAACAACCCTGTGAAGGGCTATTGTGGCTGAGTTAGTTTCAATATTAAAGAGCGTTTGTTTTTGTCTACTTCTGTAAATTGTCAGGATGTAGACTTGGTAACCTCTAGACCTACTAAGTTAAGGTGTCATCAAAATCACAAAGAGCTGGATTCGAACATGCGGCCATATTGATGAAGGCTTGATAGGCTTGCCTCCTTTTTGTTGAACCCACTGGATTTCTACTTGCATTTTTCTTGTTAGGTATTGTACCAATCCTGATAAGCTACATGTGCCTACGTTTGTGAAGGTTTCTAATCTGCAGGAGACCATGCTACTGTAGAGTCTGCATAACCTGTGTGTATGTCAAGTGGTTTGCCAGATGTTGTTCACAAACGTGATCATTACACCCTGCTACACGGGTCATGCAGACTGGGGAATCCCCTCTACGAGTCTCTACGCGGCTGTTGTTGGATAAACCTAGACCCGGGGACACACTTGTCGGAATTTTTTTGCTCCCACGGGCCTATTGTGTGAATTTCTAAAAATACGTCTTGTTTGTCCTCGCCGACGATGGCGTATTCCACATGCGGTCTTGTTCGCCCCGAAATTCGCTGGTATGAAACGTTTGGGATATTGGTGAAGAAATCCGCCAGCAGTTTCACTCGGTTCGCGATGTGTCCACTCCAGTGATTTTTGGCGGCCCAGTTGATCGAGCTGACCATTCAAAGAACAGGGAAATGGTGTTGACCTGTGACATTTTGTTTGCATCACATTGGTTACTTCGTCACATGACATAACGTACTGACTTCAACGGAAAAATCCGCCTAGTGTGTCTGCCTAGTGCGAATGTCGTCAGTGTATTTCGCGGCCGATTAGGATCGCCCCTGGAAGCGAAAAAAATGCGCCTAGTATGTCCCCAGCTTAAGGTGCACAGGATCCAAGGTGACAATCCAATTAGTGTTCGACTCGAATCTTGATGGTATCGGCTCCCCACGGAGAGACATAGAATTGGTGCTCTCTTTATAACCAGCACATCAAGAATTGGCGGTCGGCTAATCATACGACTCTCGTAAAATGGCAATAGCTCCCAGCCCGTGATCAACCTGAAATAAAAGGTAATGTCAAGGTGTTTTGTCTGAGGCTTTGTTCAGAATCGTTCTGATAGAGGAATTCCGCGGAGTGATGTATACAAGCAGTCTGTAGACGGACGGTCGGGCGATGCGACGAGCTGAACGTTAACCCTGTCTGATGCTATAATGATGATCTGTCAACTCGATAACATCAGGGGAAGAGAGAGAGGGCTGATCAGGACCGGAAGACCACAAGTCCAGACCCCGTTTGGTAAATCTAGCCACTATTGACTCTTTGCAGCCAGGCATCATGATCAGAGTTGCCTGCCTGAGTTAGCCGCTGGTTAAACAGCGGTTGACATGGGCGATGATGAGTCACATATAAACTTTAAACGTCTACTAAACCGTCATTGAGCGGTAAGGCCTGATTTGTTATTCAAAAGACAACACGCGCAATTGATAGTCGCCAGACATATTGAGTCCCATGAAAAAAACGATAAGCACCACTCCCTTGTTTCTTTGTTCGTGTAAACTCACGCAAAAGTAATTACGTACATCCGTTTAAAGACATCCGACTTTTTGCTAGGATGTAGAATATCACCTACCTCTCACACGACGATTCGCTTATGTTTTTTTCTACCCTGTCTTAATCTGAAAGTTCCCCACTCCTACATATACGTGGGTACTCGTATACTCCATATTCCTACACCTACTGAAGGCTTTCACGACGAAAAGGTTTTTGCTGGAGTAACATAACAGAAAATACGGACGGACACAACCTCCCAGCTAAACAATCTCTCTGACAGACAGCGAAGAGAGTTGAATTAGATTGGCACGTTGTATATATGAACAGTTGCACTCAAAGCGCAACTGAGATACTTGTTTTTACTACAAACTTATAAACTAGCATGGTAAAAGATTTAGTGACTGATTTCATGCATTCGCCGTGAACATTCCATGCGTCTTTCTGACATGAATGAAAAACAAATCCCGGGAATTCGTTATATTTTCGTACCTTATTTACTTTCTCTTTTCTTTGGTAGTTTGTGTTGAATGTTGTTTTGAGAAGTGGCCTGATCAGTAATCGTGTATCGGTATCCTGCACTTTGTCATCAGACTACCTGAACGAGGCTGTTTTCTATATCACAGACATACTTATGTCAGTAGACGTATATGTGAATACTGTCTGTCTATTTACGGTGTGTACGAAAACATTTAATTTTATCGCGACTGTGCCTCTTTATAATGGTTTAGATAACAGTTTATGTATTATCAGCAGTACTTTTATTAGCAGACGTATATATGCGTACTGCCTGTCTATTTGTAATGTTTTAGAAAACGTCTTTTGTATTACAGAACCGGCCCGGATAGCACAGTTGGTAGAGCGTCCGCTTCGGGACCGGTATATCCAGGATCAATCCTTGATCGAGTCACACCTAAGACTTTAAAAGAGGAAGTTGTAACTTCCTTGCTTGGCGTTCAGCATAAAGGGGATAGTGCAATGACTGGTTGACCCGTATCAGTATAATGGCTCGGGCGGGGCGGCTTACTTGCCTTCGGTAAGTCGTCTCAGTGAAGCAGCACTAAATAAAAGAGCGGTGGAAATCCGTCCTGCAACAAGGAGGCACATTATACGTACATTCACCCTAATGATTCCTTCGTCGTCATATGACTGAAAAATTGTTGAGTACGACGTTAAACCCCAAGCACTCACTCACTCACTTGTATTACAGAACCTTAAGACATATATGTGGATTTTACTTTATTATGGGCAATGTGAGTTTCTGCTGATGTGTTGATAGCTAAGAACGTGCTTTGGTCAGTGGCCGTTTCAGGTGCCAGCTTGACACTTGTTATGACAAGCGGTACCATCACTGTCTGCGGTCCTAAAGCGGTCGCGGCTGAGCGATCGGCGGTAGACCTAAGCTGATTAGCGCCAAAACACGGCGGAATACAAATCAGCTGTTTTTAATGGAGTTGTAGGGGTTATTGTCTTCCCCGGTCGGGCATTTGGGTGTCGTAAAGGAGCAGGAAGGGATGTTATTGGTGCGACATTTCGGAACAAGACTTCCTCACTTGACCATCAGCTAAGACTGCGTGCCAATCCACAGCGTCAATCAGCTAAACCCAGTCACCTTTAAGTGGATAAGCCCTTGTCTTGGCAAATTACAAAGCTAATCTCGTAGAACGCTCCGTAGAGTTTTTTCAAGAGCGTTTGGCTCCTCACAGACTTAGCTAGTCGGCCTTCTCTATTCCGTTCTGATTACTACTTTTGTACGTGAAGCTGACACCTCCCGAAGGCTTCACGACCAAAGGGTTGTTGCTGAATGGACATAACAGCAAATACAGACCGGCACTACCTCCCAGCTAAACAATCTCTCTGACAGACAGCGAAGAGAGTTGCTGTTTGAAACTCGATAAAAAATTCAGCCCGAAAATTCAAAGGTAAAGGCCAAGAGCTTTTATCTCGGCTCAGTTTACCGGTGGCGTTGATGATTTCGTCAATACTGGACCCCACCAATAAATCAGTCCGGACAGCTCAGCAGTAGATAAATAAACCATTGTGCTTGTCTGTTTCAAAGGTAGTCAAATTACAAGGTTCGGATATAAGAATACCATCTAGTCCACAACATTTCGCTGTACACTTTTAACATGGTATGTGGATGTTTGAATGTATATGGAAAAGTTGCAAACTAATAAATCAGAAGTTATTATCCATGCCAACTTCTTAATACCCTCGTGAAAGTGAATGTCCATCGGTTATCCTGTCAGTCATTGGAGTCATGGATGTGTAAAAACGACTGAACATCTTTTTGACTGATGCATACTTGAAAAAATTTCCATCCTACACACGTCCGTCAGCCAGGCGTGCTCGTTTTCCCACGCATCTTTCTTATCCTTTTGAGCGCTCTTCTGTTATTCCAGGCTATTCCAGTTCCACCAAAAACTCCGGCGAACACGTAGATCCGCGCTCATAAAATCTATTTAATTAAACCTCAAAGTATTTGTGCCTATCGAGGCCTTCTGGAGAAACTAAGACAAAACAATATAAGACGCTTTATGTCGACATAATCAAAAGTTTCCAGGCCAAAAGCTTGTATTAGATACAGATAAAAGCACCACATCATTTATATCTTAAACCTAAAGGAATTTTTAAACAACAGAATGTAGGACAATTTGCGAAAACAACCCTGTGAAGCATTATTATGGCTGACTTACTTTAAATGTTAAACAGCCTCCTGCATTCAAAACTCTTATGTGTCGTATAAGTTAAAATGATTATTTTGTGTTAATTTAAAAAAAAGATGTTGTATTTGACCTCTGATAACACAGACCATAAGACATCGCTACAAGTGGTTTTTGGTCACACATAGACATAACAGCATTCATTTTTTGGTCACACGCACGGTAAGGCAATTTTATATTCTGTACCCAAGACTCAATACACAAGAAAAATCAAATCCGGTTACTTTTATGGCCAAACATTTCCGACAAGACAGTGGTATTAGTTGCTATATGACCCTATAAAACAATGTTATTGTTACTAACTTACTACACTGCGTTGGAATAGGTGCCTAGTAGGGTGTGTGTAATAAGATGTTTTATGGTGCTTTGTGACCTCACTGATAATGTAATATAAATCTCTGTTACAATTTGTATCTGGTTTCTCGTATCTACTAAAGCTGATAAACATTTTCTATAGCCAGTTTTATACTGATTGTTAATGACAAAGTTTGCTTTTGGCATCGACCAGGCATCTACTACCTAAGGGGAAATGAAACGTCATCAGTTTCCAACGGAGCGAAATGTAATACAAACTTCAGAGGCGAGCCTAGTATGAGATCGGTTGGTTCGAATGGCACATCAACACGTTTTTTTTGGATCTACTTGCAGAGTGTATATAAAGTCGATGTGACGGGCTGCAAGTTGTCATTATATACGCTCGCCGTTTTCGGATGTGCAAATTCCGGGCATTTTATACCTCCAAGATATATAATATATACTGTTGAAAAAGATAAGATAACGATGTTTTCTTAAAATTTGTTTGTCAATATCCGAGTAATTGTTGTTTATAATCGCGCACACTTTCGCTCCAGTCTTTATTTTTGGCGGGGATAAGTTTAACTAGGACAGGTAGTAGAACCTCTTTTTAAACTTTTAACCTTCTATTGAGCAAATTTTACCCATAACTGGCTCAAAAGGCGGGCGTTTAAAAAACTCTCCGACTGAACCCACAAAATTATTTAAAAATAAAAATGACAACAACAGAGTAGGTGTCAAGTTCGTGAAGGCATAGTGCTCCGAATGAACACGGACCCAAAAATCTAGGTTGCTAGGATGGTCCATGGTGAAAGGAATGCTGATGTGATATGCCCGTATTAAGAGTGAGCAACGGAGGCAAGCTTTGTAAACAGAGAAATGCCTTTGGTGCCGAAATTTGGATTGCATAAGGTCAAGTCAACCTCCGAAACGTGTTTTAATCGTCAACGTTTATCACGTTGGACTGTATGAATAAATTAACTGAAGCTTGACCAGTCTCCTTTATTCTCTTTTAAATATAAATAAAAACACCTATCAGAACTGTTTATATCTAGATGGTTGGCCCAATTTTCTCCCACCATAATACTGGCCGCCGCCGTATAAGTAAAATATTCTTGCACTGGCGCAGTCTTTCGGACCAATAGGTGGATTGATTGACTGCGACTTTAATACCATGTTCAAGGCATTTTACTTGTCGGTGTGCCGGTTGTTGGTGGTGGAAACGGGAGTGCCTTGTAGAGAGGATTTGTCTATGTGTAAGACAGCGGTAAAACTGTACAGCTTTGTCATGCGAAAACAAACAAAAACACACGAACAACTTTTTATACAATACAACACAGGGATACTGCGACTGAAGACCAAACAAGGCAGCAAGGAAAGCGGATTTTGTTAAAAGCTTTGGTTTCTATTGTCTATTTCTTTTAGAGAGTCGCCTATTTTTAGCTGCCTGTAAAATCAGTCATACTTGCTACCAAAATTGCCTTTAGTCAGTGGCACGTAACAACATAAGGTCTACATATTGATATCTTTGAAGTTCAGATTTTTGCGTGGTAAATAAAGTTAGAACACTTTTTCAAATTCATAATGTTAAAGCCCATCAGACCCGTCTCGAAGCCAAGAGCCCATTGTCTCATAAACAAATGGCATGCTGGATATTGGGCGCAGTTAAAGTTGTTTTGATGGAGGGCGGCAGCAGTTTAATAAACTGCTATCGGTCTTACTGTAAGCCCTGTTTTTTTTAAAGTTGGGTGCTAACAAATTTTTCTTATCAAGAAAAATGTAGTCTATTCGCTGAGGGTGTAGTGTAGGATGTATTGATTTTACAGACAGCTGAATATAGACGACTCTCTAAAAGAAATAGACTCTAGTTATGTTCGTCAACCAGGAATTCTGTTGCGTCAGAATCTCAGGGTGCGTGAGTGAGTGCTTGGGGGTTAACGTCGTACTCAGCAATTTTTCAGTCATATGACGACGAAGGAATCATTAGGGTGCATGTATGTGTAATGTGCCTCCTTGTTGCAGGACGGATTTCCACCGCTCTTTTATTTAGTGCTGCTTCACTGAGACGACTTACCGAAGGCAAGTAAGCCGCCCCACCCGAGCGATTATACTGATACAGGTCAACCAGTCGATGCACTATCCCCTTCATGCTGAACGCCAAGCGAGTAAGTTACAACTTCCTCTTTTAAAGTCTTAGGTGTGACTCGTTCAAGGATTGATCCTGGACCTACCGGTCCCGAAGCGGCAGAATCCAAGGGGTCAGTCTGATATTCCTAAATACAATACTCGTAATGCGTATTTGGCGTTCAAATTCGGTAATCGTACAATTCAATTCTCAAACAACGTAAAACAACCTTTCCCAAAGGAGTATGTTAGGAAATTTATATCAGTAGTTAATAAAGCTGGTGTAATGTAAGAGAAGAAGCTGTCGGCGGTATTCAACCATGAAGGATAGACAGTCGATATTCTAGTCATGACATCTAATTTAAATTTTTATATTTAGAATCTATCAATTCTGGTTCTAATATAAATATAGTTATGTCTCAGTCATGCCCTGGAATTGTAACATCGTAGTGTAAATAATATTTATCCATAACATCAACATTTGTCGTCAAGTGAAAATGTCAATGTTTATTGTTGTACACAGTTGTACACAGTTGTACACAGAGCTTCATAAAGACGATACTATGGAGACATGTCAGATTTCGTGACCTGGCGGTATATAACCATCGTGACCTGGCGGTGTACAACCATCGTGACCTGGCGGTGTATAACCATCGTTACCTGGCGGTGTATAACCATCGTGAACTAGCGGTGTATAACCATCGTTACCCATTGGTGTATAACCATCGCGACTTGACCGTGTATAACCATCGTGACCTGGCTGTATATACTCATCGTGATCTAGCGGTATATAAATATCGTGACCATCGTAACCTGACATCGTGACATAGCGGTGTATAACCATCATGACCAGGCGGTGTATAACCATCGTGACTTGTCGGTGTATAATCATCATTACCTGACAGTCTATTACTAGCAGTGTATATAAGTAAGTGCTATTATAACAGGTCTAACTGTTACTACAGACATCGAATTGATCTCACACGCTGCCACACTTAGCCTTGCCAAGTAGAGGAAATTACACCGGCCTTGGGATTACTTCTCAATCAATCAGCCCTTCCTCTTCACCTGCGATGAAAAAACTCTGCTGGTTTTTTGATCATTTCATTTGAATGCAATCGAGAGCCGCATAAATTTGGGTTAACTCCCAGCTGACCTGAGATAAACGGTATTTGAGGAAGCAATCTAAAGTGCATTCTGGCTCACACGCATTTTGTTCATCAACGCCCGTTTTTGACGACGAAATTCACACTAGTTATTTTTTATGAGGTATTTAAAATCCATGTGCATGTAATGTAACAGTTTCGGTGTCACTGGCATACTTTCATCAAACTGCTGCAGAGTATTGCTTAAGGCAACTGCGGTATGACATACGTGTGTTCATCAATAGAAGATGGCCTGTAGCTACAGCTGTGTGCGTGTAATGTGTTGGGAGTCAGATTTCGCCTCATAAATGTACCTTTATCATTAACTATTCATCAAGTGGCAACGTAGATGGTTACTGCCACATATCGTCATAATACCGCATAACTTTGATAAATATGGACAGAATGTTCAGATTCTTCTACACTCTGCCTCTAATTTCGCTTACCCCGGGGTTAGAGACTGCATATTGGCCGTGTTAAATTAACCTGGCACTATGTATATATGAAGTGCTACTGAGATACATTTTTACTATAGACATATAAACTAGCATGTTACAAGATTTGGTTACTGATTTCATTCAATCGCCGGGAGCATTCGATGCGTGTTTCTAACCTCACTGAAAAGTGTTGACAGCCTGCGTAAATTCGTCTTAATTTCATACCTTGTGTACTTTCTTTGTTTTTTGGTAGTTTGTGTTGAATCCTGTTTTGAGAAATAACCTTACGATTATTAGCTTGGAATAATCATTTTGGTTGAAGTTGGTAACGCGTCCGCTTTGGGAGCAGTAGATCCAGGGTCAATCCTGGGATAGTTGACCCGTATCGGTATAATGGCTCGGGCGGGCCAGCTTACTTGCCTTCGGTAAGGCGTCTCAGTGAAGCAGCACTAAATAAAAGAGCTGCGGAAATCCGTCCATCAACAAGGAAGCACATTACATGCACTCTAAGGATTCCTTAAGTCATGCAACTGAAAAATATTAAAAAGTGCGACGTTAAACCCCAAGCGCTTATTCACTCATTTTAGTTGACGACTGTGTACGAATTGACGCCTAGATTCCAGCAAACTTCATGAGGAGCCGTTAAAGCAGCTCTTGCAGAACTATGAGAAAGGTGAAAGGGGAACTTCAGTATCGTGCACTCTCTCTCATTAGATTAACTGTACTCGGCTGTTTTCTGTATATCAGAGATGTTTATATCAGTAGACGTATATGTGGTTAATGTTTGTCTATTTGCGGTTTGCAAGAAAACATTTAATTTTATGACGATTGGGCCTATTTATAATGTTTTATAAAACAGGTGATGTATTATCAGAAGTACTTTTATCAGTAGACATATATGTGCTTTCTGCCTATGTATTTGTTATGTGTCACAGATGTACCTTAAGATGCAAATGTTTTTACAAGATTTAACAACGTGCTTTCGTCAGTAACCGTTTGAGGTGCCAGCTAGCCACTTGTTATGAGAAGCGTTAACGTCACTGCCCGTCATTCAGGCATGCTCGTTTATTATCTTTTTGAAGGCTATTCTATCATTTCAAGCTAATCCAGTGCCATGAAAAACTGAGGGGATCACGTAGATCCGGGCACGTCAAATCTATTTAATTAGACCTCAAAACATTTCCGCCTACCGAGAGCATCTGGAGAAACTAAGATAAACAATATAAGTCGGTTAATGTCTAGATAATCAAAAGCCTCTTGATCAAAAGCTTTTGTGGGATACAGATAAAAGCACCACATTATTTTTACCGTTAAGCTTAAAGGCATTTTTCAAACGACAGAATGTAGAACAATTTGCGAAAACAACCCTGTGAAGGGCTATTATGGCTGAGTTAGTTTCAATATTAAAGAGCGTTTGTTTTTGTCTACTTCTGTAAATTGTCAGGATGTAGACTTGGTAACCTCTAGACCTACTAAGTTAAGGTGTCATCAAAATCACAAAGAGCTGGATTCGAACAGGCGGCCATATTGATGAAGGCTTGATAGGCTTGCCTCCTTTTTGTTGAACACACTGGATTTCTACGTGCATTTTTCTTGTTACGTATTGCACCAATCCTGATAGGCTACATGTGTCTACGTTTGTGAAGGTTTCTAATCTGCAGGAGACCATGCTACTGTAGAGTCTGCATAACCTGTGTGTATGTCAAGTGGTTTGCCAGATGTTGTTCACAAACGTGATCATTACACCCTGCTACACGGGTCATGCAGACTGGGGAATCCCCTCTACGAGTCTCTACGCGGCTGTTGTTGGATAAACCTAGACCCGGGGACACACTTGTCGGATTTTTTTTGCTCGCACGGGCCTATTGTGTGAATTTCTAAAAATACGTCTTGTTTGTCCGCGCCGACGATGGCGTATTCCACATGCGGTCTTGATCGCCCCGAAATTCGCTGGTATGAGCGTGTGGGATATTGGTGAAGAAATCCGCCAGCAGTTTCACTTGGTTCGTGTAGTGTGTCCACTCCAATGAGTTTTGGCGGCCCAGTTGATCGAGCTGACTAATCAAAGAACAGGGAAATGGTGTTGACCTGTGACATTTTGTTCGCATCACATTGGTTACTTCGTCATATGATATAACGTACTGACTTCAACTGAAAAATCCGCCTAGTGTGTCTGCCTAGTGCAAATGTCGTCAGTGTATTTTGCGGGCGATTAGGATCGCCCCTGGAAGCGAAAAAAATCCTTCTAGTGTGTCCCCAGCTTAAGGTGCACAGGATCCAAGGTGACAATCCAATTAGTGTTCGACTCGAATCTTGATGGTATCGGCTTCCCACGGAGAGACATAGAATTGGTGCTCTCTTTATAACAAGCACATCAAGAATTGGCGGTCGGCTAATCATACGACTCTCGTGAAATGGGAATAGCTCCCAGCCCGTGATCAACCTGAAATAAAAGTTAATGTCAAGGTGTTTTGTCTGAGGCATTGTTCAGAATCGTTCTGATAGAGGCATTCCGCGGAGTGATATATCGTATATGTATATACGAAGTTTTTAGGTGGACGGTCGGGCGATGTGACGAGCTGAACGTTAACCCTGTCTGATGCCATAATGATGATCCGTCAACTCGATAACATCAGCGGAAGAGAGAGAGGGCTGATCAGGACCGGAAGACCACAAGTCCAGACCCCGTTTTGTAAATCTAACCACTATTGACTCTTTGCAGCCAGGCATCATGGTCAGAGTTTCTTGCCTGAGTTAGTCGCTGGTTAAACAGCGGTTGACATAGGCGATGATGAGTCACATATAAATTTTTAACGTCTACTAAACCGTCATTGGGACGTAAGGCCTGATTTTTTATTCAAAAGACAACACGCGCAATTGATAGTCGCCATAGTCCCATGAAAAAAGCGATCATCAGCACTCCCTTGTATCTTTTTTCGTGTAAACTCACGCAAAAGTCATTACATACATCGGTTTAAAGACATCCAAGTTTTTGCTAGGATGTAGAATATCACCTACCTCTCACACGACGATTCGCTTAGGTTTTTTTCTACCCTGTCTTAATCTGAAAGTTCCACACTCCTACATATACGTGGATACTCGTATACTCCATATTCCTACACCTACCGACGGCTTTCACGACGAAAGGGTTTTTGCTGGAGTAACATAACAGAAAATACGGACGGACACAACCTCCCAGCTAAACAATCTCTCTGATAGACAGCGAAGAGAGTTAAATTAGATTGGCATTGAACAGTTGCAGTCAAAGCTCAACTGAGATACTTGTTTTTACTACAAACTTATAAACTAGCATGGTAAAAGATTTAGTGACTGATTTCATACATTCGCCGTGAGCATTCCATGCGTCTTTCTAACATGAATGAAAAAAAAAATCCCGGGAATTCGTTATGTTTTCGTACCTTATTTACTTTCTCTTTTCTTTGGTAGTTTGTGTTGAATGTTGTTTTGAGAAGTGGCCTGATCAGTAATCGTGTATCGGTATCCTGCACTTTGTCATCAGACTACCTGTACGAGGCTGTTTTCTGTATCACAGACATACTTATGTCAGTAGACGTATATGTGAATACTGTCTGTCTATTTACAGTGTGTACAAAAACACTTAATTTTATGGTGACTGTGCCATTTTTAATGGTTTAGATAACAATTTATGTATTATCAGCAGTACTTTTATCAGCAGACGTATATATGCGTACTGCCTGTCTATTTGTAATGTTTTAGATAACAGTTTACGTATTATCAGCAGTACTTTAATCAGTAGACGTATATATGCGTACTGCCTGTCTGTTTGTAATGTTTTAGAAAACATCTTTTGTATTACAGAACCTTAAGACATATATGTGGATTTTACTTTATTATGGGCAATGTGAGTTTCTGCTGATGTGTTGATAGCTAAGAACGTGCTTTGGTCAGTGGCCGTTTCAGGTGCCAGCTTGACACTTGTTATGACAAGCGGTACCATCACTGTCTGCGGTCCTAAAGCGGTCGCGGCTGAGCGATCGGCGGTAGACCTAAGCTGATTAGCGCCAAAACACGGCGGAATACAAATCAGCTGTTTTTAATGGAGTTGTAGGGGTTATTGTCTTCCCCGGTCGGGCATTTGGGTGTCGTAAAGGAGCAGGAAGGGATGTTATTGGTGCGACATTTCGGAACAAGACTTCCTCACTTGACCATCAGCTAAGACTGCGTGCCAATCCACAGCGTCAGTCAACTAAACCCAGTCACCTTTAAGTGGATAAGCCCTTGTCTTGGCAAATTACAAAGCTAATCTCGTAGAACGCTCCGTAGAGTTTTTTTCAAGAGCGTTTGGCTCCTCACAGACTTAGCTAGTCGGCCTTCTATATTCCGTTCTGATTACTACTTTTGTACGTGGAGCTGACATCTTCCGAAGGCTTCACGACCAAAGGGTTGTTGCTGAATGGACATAACAGCAAATACAGACCGGCACTACCTCCCAGCTAAACAATCGCTCTGACAGACTGCGAAGAGAGTTGCTGTTTGAAACTCGATAAAAAATTCAGCCCGAAAATTCAAAGGTAAAGGCCAAGAGCTTTTATCTCGGCTCAGTTTACCGGTGGCGTTGATGATTTCGTCAATACTGGACCCCACCAATAAATTAGTCCGGACAGCTCAGCAGTAGATAAATAAACCATTGTGCTTGTCTGTTTCAAAGGTAGTCAAATTACAAGGTTCGGATATAAGAATGCCATCTAGTCCACAACATTTCGCTGTACACTTTTAACATGGTATGTGGATGTTTGAATGTATATGGAAAACTTGCAAACTAATAAATCAGAAGTTATTATCCATGCCAACTTCTCAATACCCTCGTAAAGGTTAATGTTCATCTGTTATCCTGTCAGTCATTGGAGTCATAGATGTGTAAAATCGACTGAACATCTTTTTGATTGACGCATACTTGAAAAAATTTCCATCCTACACACGTCCGTCAACCAGGCGTGCTCGTTTTCCCACGCATGTTTCTTTTCTTTTTGAGCGCTCTTCTGTTATTTCAGGCTATTCCAATTGCATCAAAAACTCCGGCGAACAAGTAGATCCGCGCTCATAAAATCTATTTAATTAGACCTCAAAGCATTTCTGCCTATCGAGAGCTTCTGGAAATACTAAGACAAAACAATATAAAAACGCTTTATGTCGACATAATCAAAAGTTTCAAGACCAAAAGCTTGTATTAAAAGCACCAAGTCATTTATATCTTAAACCTAAAGGAATTTTTTAAACAACAGAATGTAGGACAATTTGCGAAAACAACCCTGTGAAGCATTATTATGGCTGACTTACTTTAAATGTTAAACAGCCTCCTGCATTCAAAACTCTTATGTGTCGTATAAGTTAAAATGATTATTTTGTGTTAATTTTAAAAAAAGATGATGTATTTGACCTCTGATAACACAGACCATAAGACATCGCTACAAGTGGTTTTTGGTCACACATAGACATTACAGCATTCATTTTTTGGTCACACGCACGGTAAGGCAATTTTATATTCTGTACCCAAGACTCAATACACAAGAAAAATCAAATCCGGTTACTTTTATGGCCAGACATTTCCGACAAGACAGTGGTATTAGTTGCTATATGACCGGATAAAACAATGTTATTGTTACTAACTTACTATACTGCGTTGGAACAGGTGCCTAGTAGGGTTTGTGTAATAAGATGTTTTATGGTGCTTTGTGACCTCACTGATAATGTAATATAAATCTCTGTTACAATTTGCATCTGGTTTCTCGTATCTAATAAAGCTGATAAACATTTACTATAGCCAGTTTTATACTGATTGTTGATGACAAAGTTTGCTTTTGGCATCAACCAGGCATCTACTACCTAAGGGAAATGAAACGTCATCAGTCTCCAACGGAGCGAAATGTAATACAAACTTCAGAGGCGAGCCTAGTATGAGTTGGGTTGGTTCGAATGGCACATCAACTCGTTTTTTTTTTTGATCTACTTGCAGAGCGTATATAAAGTCGATGTGACGGGCTGCAAGTTGTCATTATATACGCTCGCCGTTTTCGGATGTGCAAATTCCGGGCATTTTATACCTCCAAGATATATAATATATACTGTTGAAAAAGATAAGATAACGATGTTTTCTTAAAATTTGTTTTTCAATATCCGAGTAATTGTTGTTTATAATCGCGCACACTTTCGCTCCAATCTTTACTTTTGGCGATAAATTTATCTAGGACAGGGTAGTTGGACCCCTTTTTAAACTTTTAACCTTCTATTGAGCAATGTTTACCCATAACTGGCTCAAAAGGCGGGCGTTTAAAAAACTCTCCGACTGAACCCACAAAATTATTTAAAAATAAAAATGACAACAACAGAGTAGCTGTCAAGTTCGTGAAGGCAAAGTGCTCCGAGGAAACGCGGAACAAAAAATCTAGGTTGCTAGGATGGTCCATGGTGAAAGGAATGCTGATGTGATATGCCCGTATTAAGAGTGAGCAACGGAGGCAAGCTTTGTAAGCAGAGAAATGCCTTTGGTGCCAAAATTTGGATTGCATAAGGTCAAGTCAACCTCCGAAACGTGTTTTAATCGTCAACGTTTATCCCGCTGGACTGTATGAATAAATTAACTGAAGCTTGACCAGTCTCCTTTATTCTCTTTTAAATTTAAATAAAAAACACCTATCAGAAACTGTTTATATCTAGATGGTTGCCCGGTTTTCTCCCACCATAATACTGGCCGCCGCCATATAAGTGAAATATTCTTGCACATGGTGCAATCTTTCGGACCAATAGGTGGATTGATTGACTGCGACTTTAATACAATGTTCAAGGCATTTTACTTGTCGGTGTGCCGGTTGTTGGTGGTGGAAACGGGAGTGCCTTGTAGAGAGGATTTGTCTATGTGTAAGACTGCGGTAAAACTGTACAGCTTTTTCATGCGAAAAGAAACAAAAACACACCAACAACTTTTTATACAATACAACACAGGGATACTGCGACTGAAAACCAAACAAGGCAACAAGGAGAGCAGATTTTGTTAAAACCTTTGGCTTCTATGGTCTATTTCTTTTAGAGAGTCGCGTATTTTCAGCTGCCTGTAAAACCAGTCATACTTGCGACCAAAATTGCCTATAGTCAGTGGCACGTAACAACATAAGCTCTACATATTGATATCGTTGAAGTTCAGATTATTGCGTGGTAAATAAAGTTAGAACACTTTCTCAAATTGATAATGTTAAAGCCCATCAGACCCGTAAGAGCCCATTGTCTCAAAAACAAGTGGCATGCTGGATATTGGGCGGAGTTTAAACATGTTTTTGATGAGGGCGGCAGCAGTTTCCTAAACTGCTATCGGTCTTACTGTAAGCCCTGTTTTTTTAAAGCTGGGTGCTAACAAATTTTGTTATCAAGAAAATGTAGTCTATTCGCTGAGGGTGTAGTGTAGGATGTACTGATTTTACAGACAGCTGAATATAGACGACTCTCTAAAAGAAATAGACTCTAGTCATGTTCGTCAACCAGGAATTCTGTTGCGCCAGAATCTAAGCGCTCAGTCTGATATTCCTAAATACAATACTCGTAGTGAGTATTTGGGCGTTCCAATTCGGTAATCGTACAATTCAATTCTCAAACAACGTAAAACAACCTTTCCCAAAGGAGTATGTTAGGAAATTTATATCAGTAGTTAATAAAGCTGGTGTAATGTAAGAGAAGAAGGTGTCGGCGGTTTTTAACCATGAAGGATAGACAGTCGATATTCTAGTCATGACATCTAATTTAAATTGCTATCCAATGAAAATTTTTATCTCCTGAATCTATCAATTCTCGTTCGAATATAAATACAGTTATGTCTTAGTCATGCTCTGGAATTGTAACATCGTAGCGTAAATAATATTTATCTATAACATCGATTTTTGTCGTCAAGTGAAAATGTCAAAGTTTATTGTTGTACACAGTTGTACACAGAGCTTCATAAAGACGATACTATGGAGACATGTCAAATTTCGTGACCTGGCGGTATATAACCATTGTGACCTGGCGGGGTACAACCATCGTGACCTGGCGGTGCATAACCGGTGTATAACCATAATGACCTGGCAGTGTATAACCACCGTGACCTGGCGGTGTTTAACCATCTTGTTCTGGCGGTGTATAACAATCGTGATGTGGCGGTGTATAACCAATGCGATATGAAGGTGTGTAACCATCGTTACCTGGCGGTGTATAACCATCGTGACTTGGCGGTGTATAACCATCCTGGCTTTGACGTTGTATAAGCATCGTGACCTGACGGTGTATAACCATCGTGATCTTGTGGTGTATAACTTATGTGACTTGGTGGTATATAACCCTCGTTACCTGGCGGTGTATAACCATCGTAACTTGGCGGTGTGTAACCATTGTGACCTGGCGGTGTATAACCATCGTGACTTGACGATGTATAACTTTCGTTACCTGGCGGTATATACTCATCGTGATCTGTCGGTATATAAATATCGTGACTTGACGGTGTATAACCATCGTTACCTGGCGGTGTTTAACCATCGTTACCTGGCGGTATATAGCCATCGTGACCTAGCGGTGTATAACCATCGTTACCCGGCGGTGTATAACCATTGTGATTTGACGGTGTATAACCATCGTGACCTGGCGGTATATACTCATCGTGATCCAGCGGTACATAAATATTGTGACTTGACTGTGTATAACCATCGCAACCTGACGGTGTATAACCATCGTGACTTGAAGGTGTATAACCATCATTACCTGGCGGTGTATAACCATCGTGACTTGACGGTGTATAACAATCGTTACCTGACTGTGTAAAACAATCGTGACCTGGCGGTGTATAACCATCCTGGCTTGACGGTGTATAACCATGGTTACCTGGCGGTGTATAACCATCGTGACCTGAAGGTGTATAATTATCATTACCTGGCAGTCTATTAGTAGCAGTGTATATAAGTAAGTGCTATTATGACAAATCCAACTGTTACCACAGCCACCGAATTGATCGCTACATTTAGCCTTGCCAAGTAGTGCAAATTACACGAGGCATAGGATTACTTCTCAATCAATCAGCCCTTCCTCTTCACCTGCGATGAAAAAACTGTGCTAGTTTTTTGATCATTTCAATTGAATGCAATCTAGAGCCGAATAAATTTGGGTTAACTCCCAGCTGACCTGAGATAAACGGTATCTGCAGAGCAATCTAAAGTGCATTCTGGCTCACACGCATTTTGTTCATCAACGCCCGTTTTTGACGACGAAATTCACACTTGTGATTTTTTATGAGGTATTT
The DNA here is from genome assembly GCF_032854445.1 of Liolophura sinensis. Taxonomy (NCBI): domain Eukaryota; kingdom Metazoa; phylum Mollusca; class Polyplacophora; order Chitonida; family Chitonidae; genus Liolophura; species Liolophura sinensis. Next base: position 20,102,778 of record NC_088304.1, read on the forward strand.
AAAATCCATGTGCATGTAATGTAACAGTTTCTGTGTCACTGGCATACTTTCATCAAACTGTTGCAGAGTATTGCTGAAGGCAACTCCAGTATGACATACGTGTGTTCATCAATAGAAGATGGCCTGTAGCTACAGCTGTGTGCGTGTAATGTGTTGGGAGTCAGATTTCGCCTCATAAACTGTACCTTTATCATTAACTATTCATCCGGTGGCAACGTAGATGGTTACTGCCTCACATCGTCCATAATACCGCATAAACTTTGATAAATATGGACGGAATGACCCAATTTCCATTACACTCTGCCTCTTATTTCGCTAACCCCGGGGTTAGAGACTGCATATTCGCCGTGTTAAAATTAGCCTGGCACTATGTATATATGAAGAGCAACTTAGATACATTTTTACTATAGACATATAAAGTAGCATGTTACAAGATTTGGTTACTAATTTCATTCAACTAATTTCATTCAATCGCCGGGAGAATTCGATGCGTCACTGAAAATTGTTGACAGCCTGCGTAAATTCGTCTTAATTTCATAGCTTATGTACTTTCTTTGTATTTTTGGTAGTTTGAGTTGAATCTTTCTTTGAGAAATGGCCTTACGATTATTAGCCTGGAATGTTCATTTTGGTTGAAGTTGGTAGAGCGTCCGCTTTGGGAGCGGTAGATCCAGGGTCAATCCTGGGTCGAGTCGCACTTATGACCTCAAAAGGGTAAGTTGTAACTTCCTCCCTTGGCGTTCAGCATAAATGGGATAGTACAATGGGATAGTTGACCTGTATCAGTATAATGGCTCGGGCGGGCCAGCTTACTTGCCTTCGATAAGGCGTCTCAGTGAAGCAGCACGAAATAAAAGAGCAGTGGACATCCGTCCAGCAACAAGGAAGCACATTACATGCACTCTAAGGATTCCTTAAGTCATGCGACCGAAAAATATTAAAAAGTGCGACGTTAAACCCCAAGCGCTTATTCACTCATTTTAGTTGACGGCTGTGTACGAATTGACGCCTAGATTCCAGCATACTTAATAAGGAGCCGTTAAGGCAGCTCTTGCAGAGCTATGAGAAAGGTTGAAAGGGGAGCTTCAGTATCGTGCACTCTCTCTCATTAGATTAACTGTACTCGGCTGTTTTCTGTATATCAAAGACGTTATATCAGTAGACGTATATGTGGTTAATTGTCTATTTGCAGTGTGTAAGAAAGCATTTAATTTTTCGCGTTTGTGCCTATTTATAATGTTTTATAAAACAGTGGTATGTATTTATTATCAGAAGTAGTTTTATTAGTAAACGTATATATGCTTTCTGCCTATCTATTTGTAATGTGTCACAGATGTACCTTAAGACGCAAATGTTTTGACAAGATTTAACAACGTGCTTTCGGCAGTAACCGTTTGAGGTGCCAGCTTGACACTTGGTATGAGAAGCGTTAACGTCCACTGTCTGCGGTCCTAAAGCGGTCGCGGCTGAGCGATTGGCGGTCGACCTCAGGAGATTAGCGCCAAAACAAGGCGGAATACAAACCAGCTGGTTTTTATAGTTGTAAGGGTTATTGTCTTCCGCAGTCGAGCATTTGGGTGTCGTAAAGAAGCAGGAAGGGATGTTATTGTGCAACGTTTCGGAACAAACCTTCCTCACCTGACCATCAGCTAAGACTTCGTGCGAATCCACAGCGTCAATCAACTAAACCCAGTCACCGTTAAGTGGATAAGACCTTGTCTGGGCCAATTACAAAGCTAATCTCGGAGAACGCTCCGAAGATTTTTCTTCAAGAGCTTTTAGCTCCTCATAGATCTCACTAGTGGACCTTTTCTATTCCGTTCTGATTACTACTTTTGTACGTGGAGCGGACACTCCCGAAGGCTTCACGACCAAAGGGTTGTTGCTGAAGTGACATAACAGCAAATACAGACCGACACAACTTCCCAGCTAAACAATCTCTCTGACAGACAGTGAAGAGAGTTGCTGTTGATTTAAATCTCGATAAAAAAAAAATTCAACCCACAAGGGTAAAGACCCAGAGCTTTTATCGGCTCAATTTACCCGTGGCGCTGATGATTTCGTCAATACTGGACCATGCCAGTAAATCAGTCCGGACAGCTCAGCAGTAGATAAATAAAGCATTGTGTTTATATGCGCTCACGTCTGAAGATGAATATATAAGTACTCAGCTAACTGTGAAATCCCCATATTCCTTAGCTGGCATGTGTGACTCAATCAATAAATATGTCCCATTCAACACTCATCCAGTCATTCAATCTATCAATCAACAAATCAATAAAATTATCAATTGAAATAAAAGCCATCAATCAGAGATTCAATTAAGGATTTAAATAATGAAATAATCATTCTCAAGTATTATCCTGATTTCTGTTTTAAAGGTAGTCAAATTACAAGGTTCGGATATAAGAGTAACATATAGTCCACTAGTCTGTAACGTTTTAGTGTACACTTTTAACAGGATATGTTGATGCTTGAGTGTACATGGAAAGGTTGCAAACTAATAAATCAGAAGATGGTATCCATAGATATGCCGAATCTTGTAATGTTAGTCTGTGAAATTCTAAATACCCTGGACAGATTCCGTGGCCTAAAGGTTAGAACGTCAGCCTCAAAGTCTGGAGACCAGGGATAAAACCCTGGTCGAGTCATACCAAAGACGTTGAAAATGGTCTTTGCTGCTGCCTCCCTTGGCGCTCAGCACTGAGAAGTTAGAGCAAGGTAACGGGACTGGCTGGCCCGGTGTCAGTATAACTGGGTGGGGAGTCCTGTCTGGGGTCTTTGGCTTGATACTTCAGTCGTTGCATGGAATCGCTCTTCCAGAAGAAAACACTCTATATGCAATGTATATAGACTAATGGCTGCTCATCAAACACTTGAAAAATTTAATGTCAATCGGTTATTATGTCAGTCATTTGAGTCATGGATGTGTAAAAGTGATTAAACGTCTTTTTGATTAATCCATACTGGGAAAACTGCCACTGTACACACGTCCGTCATTCAGGCATGCTCGTTTATTATCTTTTTGAAGGCTATTCTATCATTTCAAGCTAATCCAGTGCCATGAAAAACTGAGGGGATCACGTAGATCCGGGCACGTCAAATCTATTTAATTAGACCTCAAAACATTTCCGCCTGCCGAGAGCATCTGGAGAAACTAAGATAAACAATATAAGTCGGTTAATGTCTAGATAATCAAAAGCCTCTTGATCAAAAGCTTTTGTGGGATACAGATAAAAGCACCACATTATTTTTACCGTTAAGCTTAAAGGCATTTTTCAAACGACAGAATGTAGAACAATTTGCGAAAACAACCCTGTGAAGGGCTATTATGGCTGAGTTAGTTTCAGTATTAAACACTGTAAATTGTCAGGATGTAGACTTGGTAACCTCTAGACCTACTAAGTTAAGGTGTCATCAAAATCACAAAGAGCTGGATTCGAACAGGCGGCCATATTGATCAAGGCTTGATAGGCTTGCCTCCTTTGTGTTGAACCCACTGGATTTCTACTTGCATTTTTCTTGTTAGGTATTGCACCAATCCTGATAAGCTACATGTGCCTACGTTTGTGAAGGTTTCTAATCTGCAGGAGACCATGCTACTGTAGAGTCTGCATAACCTGTGTGTATGTCAAGTGGTTTGCCAGATGTTGTTCACAAACGTGATCATTACACCTTGCTACACGGGTCATGCAGACTGGGGAATCCCCTCTACGAATCTCTACGCGGCTGTTGTTGGATAAACCTAGACCCGGGGACACACTTGTCGGATTTTTTTTGCTCGCACGGGCCTATTGTGTGAATTTCTAAAAATACGTCTTGTTTGTCCTCGCCGACGATGGCGTATTCCACATGCGGTCTTGATCGCCCCGAAATTCGCTGGTATGAAACGTTTGGGATATTGGTGAAGAAATCCGCCAGCAGTTTCACTCGGTTCGCGATGTGTCCACTCCAGTGAATTTTGGCGGCCCATTTGATCGAGCTGACCAATCAAAGAACAGGGAAATTGTGCTGACCTGTGACATTTTGTTTGCATCACATTGGTTACTTCGTCATATGACATAACGTACTGACTTCAACTGAAAAATCCGCCTAGTGTGTCTGCCTAGTGCAAATGTCGTCAGTGTATTTTGCGGGCGATTAGGATCGCCCCTGGAAGCGAAAAAAAAATCCTTCTAGTGTGTCCCCAGCTTAAGCTGTACAGGATCCAAGGTGACAAACAAATTAGTGTTTGACTCGAATCTTGATGGTATCGGATTCCCACGGAGAGACATAGAATTGTTGGTCTCTTTATAACCAGCACATTAAGAATTGGCGGTCGGCTAATCATACGACTCTCGTAAAATTGCAATAGCTCCCAGCCCGTGATCAACCTGAAATAAAAGGTAATGTCAAGGTGTTTTGTCTGAGGCATTGTTCAAAATCGTTCTGATAGAGGAATTCCGCGGAGTGATGTATATACGCAGTTTGTAGACGGACGGTCGGGCGATGTGACGAGCTGAACGTTAACCCTGTCTGATGCTATAATGATGATCCGTGAACTCGATAACACCAGCGAAAGAGAGAGAGGGCTGATCAGGACCGGAAGACCACAAGTCCAGACCCCGTTTTGTAAATCTAGCCACTATTGACTCTTTGCAGCCAGGCATCATGGTCAGAGTTTCTTGCCTGAGTTAGTCGCTGGTTAAACAGCAGTTGACATAGGCGATGATGAGTCACATATAAACTTTTAACGTCTACTAAACCGTCATTGGGACGTAAGGCCTGATTTTTTATTCAAAAGACAACATGCGCAATTGATAGTCGCCAGACATATTGAGTCCCATGAAAAAAGCGATCATCAGCACTCCTTTGTTTCTTTGTTCGTGTAAACTCACGCAAAAGTAATTACATACATCCGTTTAAAGACATCCGACTTTTTGCTAGAATGTAGAATATCACCTACCTCTCACACGACGATTCGCTTAGGTTTTTTTCTACCCTGTCTTAATCTGAAAGTTCCACACTCCTACATATACGTGGATACTCGTATACTCCATATTCCTACACCTACCGACGGCTTTCACGACGAAAGGGTTTTTGCTGGAGTAACATAACAGAAAATACGGACGGACACAACCTCTCAGCTAAACAATCTCTCTGACAGACAGCGAAGAGAGTTAAATTAGATTGGCATTGAACAGTTGCAGTCAAAGCGCAACTGAGATACTTGTTTTTACTACAAACTTATAAACTAGCATGGTAAAAGATTTAGTGACTGATTTCATGCATTCGCCGTGAGCATTCCATGCGTCTTTCTAACATGAATGAAAAAAAAATCCCGGGAATTCGTTATATTTTCGTACTTTATTTACTTTCTCTTTTCTTTGGTAGTTTGTGTTGAATGTTGTTTTGAGAAGTGGCCTGATCAGTAATCGTGTATCGGTATCCTGCACTTTGTCATCAGACTACCTGTACGAGGCTGTTTTCTGTATCACAGACATACTTATGTCAGTAGACGTATATGTGAATACTGTCTGTCTATTTGTAATGTTTTAGATAACAGTTTACGTATTATCAGCAGTACTTTAATCAGTAGAGGTATATATGCGTACTGCCTGTCTATTTGTAATGTTTTAGAAAATATCTTTTGTATTACAGAACCTTAAGACATATATGTGGATTTTACTTTATTATGGGCAATGTGAGTTTCTGCTGATGTGTTGATAGCTAAGAACGTGCTTTGGTCAGTGGCCGTTTGAGGTGCCAGCTTGACACTTGTTATGACAAGCGGTACCATCACTGTCTGCGGTCCTAAAGCGGTCGCGGCTGAGCGATCGGCGGTAGACCTAAGCTGATTAGCGCCAAAACACGGCGGAATACAAATCAGCTGTTTTTAATGGAGTTGTAGGGGTTATTGTCTTCCCCGGTCGGGCATTTGGGTGTCGTAAAGGAGCAGGAAGGGATGTTATTGGTGCGACATTTCGGAACAAGACTTCCTCACTTGACCATCAGCTAAGACTTCGTGCCAATCCACAGCGTCAGTCAACTAAACCCAGTCACCTTTAAGTGGATAAGCCCTTGTCTGGGCCAATTACAAAGCTAATCTCGTAGAACGCTCCGTAGAGTTTTTTTCAAGAGCGGTTGGCTCCTCACAGACTTAGCTAGTCGGCCTTCTATATTCCGTTCTGATTACTACTTTTGTACGTGGAGGTGACACCTCCCGAAGGCTTCACGACCAAAGGGTTGTTGCTGAATGGACATAACAGCAAATACAGACCGGCACTACCTCCCAGCTAAACAATCTCTCTGACAGACAGCGAAGAGAGTTGCTGTTTGAAACTCGATAAAAAATTCAGCCCGAAAATTCAAAGGTAAAGGCCAAGAGCTTTTATCTCGGCTCAGTTTACCGGTGGCGTTGATGATTTCGTCAATACTGGACCCCACCAATAAATCAGTTCGGACAGCTCAGCAGTAGATAAATAAACCATTGTGCTTGTCTGTTTGAAAGGTAGTCAAATTACAAGGTTCGGATATAAGAATGCCATCTAGTCCACAACATTTCGCTGTACACTTTTAATACCCTCGTGAAAGTTAATGTCCATCGGTTATCCTGTCAGTCATTGGAGTCATAGATGTGTAAAAACATCTTTTTGATTGACGCATACTTGAAAAAATTTCCACCCTACACACGTCCGTCAACCAGGCGTGCTCGTTTTCCCACGTATGTTTCTTTTCTTTTTGAGCGCTCTTCTGTTATTTCAGACTATTCCAATTCCATCAAAAACTCCGGGGAACACGAAGATCCGCGCTCATAAAATCTATTTAATTAGACCTCAAAGCATTTCTGCCTATCGAGAGCTTCTGGAGAAACTAAGACAAAACAATATAAGACGCTTTATGTCGACATAACCAAAAGTTTCCAGACCAAAAGCTTGTATTAGATACAGATAAAAGCACCACATCATTTATATCTTAAACCTAAAGGAATTTTTTTAACAACAGAATGTAGGACAATTTTGCGAAAACAACCCTGTGAAGCATTATTATGGCTGACTTCCTTTAAATGTCAAACAGCCTCCTGCATTCAAAACTCTTATGTGTCGTATAAGTTAAAATGATTATTTCGTGTTAATTTAAAAAAAATGTTGTATTTGACATCTGATAACACACACCATAAGACATCACAACAAGTGGTTTTTGGTCACACATACGAAAAGACGACTTTATAATTGGCTTTTTGCTTCATCCAGAAGGTAGGACACTGTTAAAATTGGTTTCTGACAACAAATACAAGACATTACAGGATTTAGTTTTTGGTCACAAGCACGGTAAGGCAATTTTATATTCTGTACTCAAGACTCAATACACAAGAAGAATCAAATCCGGTTACTTTTATGGCCATACATTTCCGACAAGACAGTGGTATTAGTTGCTATATGACCGGATAAAACAATGCTATTGTTACTAACTTACTACACTGCGTTGGAATAGGTGCCTAGTAGGGTGTGTGTAATAAGATGTTTTATGGTGCTTTGTGACCTCACTGATAATGTAATATAAATCTCTGTTACAATTTCTATCTGGTTTCTCGTATCTAACAAAGCTGATAAACATTTATTATTGCCAGTTTTATACTGATTGTTGATGACAAAGTTTGCTTTTGGCATCGACCAGGCATCTACTACCTAAGGGAAATGAAACGTCATCAGTCTCCAACGGAGCGAAATGTAATACAAACTTCAGAGGCGAGCCTAGTACGAGTTGGGTTGGTTCGAATGGCACATCAACACGTTTTTTTTGGATCTACTTGCAGAGTGTATATAAAGTCGATGTGACGGGCTGCAAGTTGTCATTATATACGCTCGCCGTTTTCGGATGTGCAAATTCCGGGCATTTTATACCTCCAAGATATATAATATATACTGTTGAAAAAGATAAGATAACGATGTTTTCTTAAAATTTGTTTGTCAATATCCGAGTAATTGTTGTTTATAATCGCGCACACTTTCGCTCCAATCTTTATTTTTGGCGGGGATAAGTTTAAATAGGACAGGGTAGTAGAACCTCTTTTTAAACTTTTAACCTTCTATTGAGCAAATTTTACCCATAACTGGCTCAAAAGGCGGGCGTTTCAAAAACCCTCCGACTGAACCCACAAAATTATTTAAAAATAAAAATGACAACAACAGAGTAGCTGTCAAGTTCGTGAAGGCCAAGTGCTCCGAATGAACACGGACGAAAAAATCTAGGTTGCTAGGATGGTCCATGATGAAAGGAATGCTGATGTGATATGCCCGTATTAAGAGTGAGCAACGGAGGCAAGCTTTGTAAGCAAAGAAATGCCTTTGGTGCCGAAATTTGGATTGCATAAGGTCAAGTCAACCTCCGAAACGTGTTTTAATCGCCAACGTTTATCACGTTGGACTGTATGAATAAATTAACTGAAGCTTGACCAGTCTCCTTTATTCTCTTTTAAATATAAATAAAAACACCTATCAGAACTGTTTATATCTAGATGGTTGGCCCAATTTTCTCCCACCATAATGCTGGCCGCCGCCGTATAAGTGAAATATTCTTGCACTGGCGCAGTCTTTCGGACCAATAGGTGGATTGATTGACTGCGACTTTAATACAATGTTCAAGGCATTTTACTTGTCGGTGTGCCGGTTGTTGGTGGGGGAAACGGGAGTGCCTTGTAGAGAGGATTTGTCTATGTGTAAGACTGCGGTAAAACTGTACAGCTTTTTCATGCGAAAAGAAACAAAAACAGACCAACAACTTTTATACAATACAACACAGGGATACTGCGACTGAAAACCAAACAAGGCAACAAGGAAAGCAGATTTTGTTAAAACCTTTGGCTTCTATGGTCTATTTCTTTTAGAGAGTCGCGTATTTTCAGCTGCCTGTAAAACCAGTCATACTTGCGACCAAAATTGCCTATAGTCAGTGGCACGTAACAACATAAGCTCTACATATTGATATCGTTGAAGTTCAGATTATTGCGTGGTAAATAAAGTTAGAACACTTTCTCAAATTGATAATGTTAAAGCCCATCAGACCCGTAAGAGCCCATTGTCTCAAAAACAAGTGGCATGCTGGATATTGGGCGGAGTTAAACATGTTTTGATGGAGGGCGGCAGCAGTTTCCTAAACTGCTATCGGTCTTACTGTAAGCCCTGTTTTTTTAAAGCTGGGTGCTAACAAATTTTGTTATCAAGAAAAATGTAGTCTATTCGCTGAGGGTGTAGTGTAGGATGTACTGATTTTACAGACAGCTGAATATAGACGACTCTCTAAAAGAAAAAGACTATAGTCAAGTTCGTCAACCTGGAATTCTGTTGCGTCAGAATCTAAGCGCTCAGTCTGATATTCCTAAATACAATACTCGTAGTGAGTATTTGGGCGTTCCAATTCGGTAATCGTACAATTCAATTCTCAAACAACGTAAAACAACCTTTCCCAAAGGAGTATGTTAGGAAATTTATTTCAATAGTTAATAAAGTTTGTGTAATGTAAGAGAAGAAGGTGTCAGCGGTTTTCAACCATGAAGGATAGACAGTCGATATTCTAGTCATGATATCTAATTTAAATTTTTATCCCCTGAATCTATCAATTCTGGTTCGAATATAAATACAGTTATGTCTCAGTCATGCTCTGGAATTGTAACATCGTAGCGTAAATAATATTTATCTATAACATCGACATTTGTCGTCAAGTGAAAATGTCAAAGTTTATTGTTGTACACAGTTGTACACAGAGCTTCATAAAGACGATACTATGGAGACTTGTCAGATTTCGTGACCTGGCGGTATATAACCATCGTGACCTGGCGGTGTACAACCATCGTGACCTGGCGGTGCATAACCGATGTATAACCATAATGACCTGGCAGTGTATAACCACCGTGACCTGGCGGTGTATAACCATCGAGACCGGGCGGTGTATAACCATCTTGATTTGGAGGTGTATAGCCAATGCGACATGACGGTGTATAACCATCGTTACCTGGCGGTGTAAAACTATCGTGACCTGGCGGTGTATAACCATCCTGGCTTGACGGTGTATAAGCATCGTGATCTGGCGGTGTATAACCATCGTGATCTTGTGGTGTATAACTTATGTGACTTGACGGTGTATAACCATCGTTATCTTGCGGTGTATAACCATCGTTACCTGGCGTTGTATAACCATCGTGACCGGGCGGTGTATAACCATCGTTACCCGGTGGTGTATAACCATCGTGACTTGATCGTGTATAACCATCGTGACCTGACGGTATATACTCATCGTGATCTGCCGGTAAAGAAATATCGTGACTTGACGGTGTATAACCATCGTGACCTGGCGGTATATACTCATCGTGATCTAGCGGTAAATAAATATCGTGACTTGACGGTGTATAACCATCGTAACCTGGCTGTGTATAACCATCGTGACCTAGCGGTGTATAACCATCGTGACCTGGCGGTGTATAACCATTGTGACTTGACGGTGTATAATCATCTCTACCTAACAGTCTATTAATAGCAGTGTATATAAGTAAGTGCTATTATAACAACTCCAACTGTTACTACAGACATCGAATTGATCTCACACACTGCCACACTTAGCCTTGCCAAGTAGGGGAAATTACACCGGGCATAAGATTACTTCTCAATCAATCAGCCCTTCCTGTTCACCTGCGACGAAAAAACTCTGCTGTTTTTTTGATCAATTCATTTGAATGCAATCTACAGCCGCATAAATTTGGGTTAACTCCCAGCTGACCTGAGATAAACGGTATCTGCAGAGCAATCTGAAGTGCATTCTGGCTTACACGCATTTTGTTCATCAACGCCCGTTTTTGACGACGAAATTCACACTAGTGATTTTTTATGAGGTATTTAAAATCCATGTGCATGTAATGTAACAGTTTTGGCATCACTGACATACTTTCATCAAACTGCTGCAGAGTATTGCTTAAGGCAACTGCAGTATCACATACGTGTGTTCATCAATAGAAGATGGCCTGTAGCTACAGCTGTGTGCGTGTAATGTGTTGGGAGTCAGATTTCGCCTCACAAATGTACCTTTATCATTAACTATTCATCAAGTGGCAACGTAGATGGTTACTGCCTCACATCGTCATAATACCGCATAACTTTGATAAATATGGACGGAATGTCCCGATTCCATTACACTCTGCCTCTTACTTCGCTAACCCCGGGGCTAGAGACTGCATATTCGCCGTGTTAAATTAACCTGGCCCTATGTATATATGAAGAGCAACTTAGATACATTTTTACTATAGACATATAAAGTTGCATGTTACAAGATTTGGTTACTGATTTCATTCAATCGCCGGGAGAATTCGATGCGTCACTGAAAATTGTTGACAGCCTGCGTAAATTCGTCTTAATTTCATAGCTTATGTACTTTCTTTGTTTTTTTGGTAGTTTGAGTTGAATCTTGCTTTGAGAAATGGCCTTACGATTATTAGCCTGGAATGTTCATTTTGGTTGAAGTTGGTAGAGCGTCCGCTTTGGGAGCGGTAGATCCACGGTCAATCCTGGGTCGAGTCGCACTTATGACCTCAAAAGCGTAAGTTGTGACTTCCTCCCTTGGCGTTCAGCATAAATGGGATAGTACAATGGGATAGTTGACCCGTATCAGTATAATGCCTCGGGCGGGCCGGCTTACTTGCCTTCGATAAGGCGTCTCAGTGAAGCAGCACGAAATAAAAGAGCAGTGGACATCCGTCCAGCAACAAGGAAGCACATTACATGCACTCTAAGGATTCCTTAAGTCATGCGACCGAAAAATATTAAAAAGTGCGACGTTAAACCCCAAGCGCTTATTCACTCATTTTAGTTGACGGCTGTGTACGAATTGACGCCTAGATTCCAGCATACTTAATAAGGAGCCGTTAAGGCAGCTCTTGCAGAGCTATGAGAAAGGTGAAAGGGGAGCTTCAGTATCGTGCACTCTCTCTCATTAGATTAACTGTACTCGGCTGTTTTCTGTATATCAAAGACGTTTATATCAGTAGACGTATATGTGGTTAATTGTCTATTTGCAGTGTGTAAGAAAGCATTTAATTTTTTCGCGTTTGTGCCTATTTATAATGTTTTATAAAACAGTGTATGTATTTATTATCAGAAGTAGTTTTATTAGTAAACGTATATATGCTTTCTGCCTATCTATTTGTAATGTGTCACAGATGTACCTTAAGACGCAAATGTTTTGACAAGATTTAACAACGTGCTTTCGGCAGTAACCGTTTGAGGTGCCAGCTTGACACTTGGTATGAGAAGCGTTAACGTCACTGTCTGCGGTCCTAAAGCGGTCGCGGCTGAGCGATTGGCGGTCGACCTCAGGAGATTAGCGCCAAAACAAGGCGGAATACAAACCAGCTGGTTTTTATAGTTGTAAGGGTTATTGTCTTCCGCAGTCGAGCATTTGGGTGTCGTAAAGAAGCAGGAAGGGATGTTATTGGTGCAACGTTTCGGAACAAACCTTCCTCACCTGACCATCAGCTAAGACTTCGTGCGAATCCACAGCGTCAATCAACTAAACCCAGTCACCGTTAAGTGGATAAGACCTTGTCTGGGCCAATTACAAAGCTAATCTCGGAGAACGCTCCGAAGATTTTTCTTCAAGAGCTTTTAGCTCCTCATAGATCTCACTAGTGGACCTTTTCTATTCCGTTCTGATTACTACTTTTGTACGTGGAGCGGACACCTCCCGAAGGCTTCACGACCAAAGGGTTGTTGCTGAAGTGACATAACAGCAAATACAGACCGACACAACTTCCCAGCTAAACAATCTCTCTGACAGACAGTGAAGAGAGTTGCTGTTGATTTAAATCTCGATAAAAAAAAATTCAACCCACAAGGGTAAAGACCCAGAGCTTTTATCGGCTCAATTTACCCGTGGCGCTGATGATTTCGTCAATACTGGACCATGCCAGTAAATCAGTCCGGACAGCTCAGCAGTAGATAAATAAAGCATTGTGTTTATATGCGCTCACGTCTGAAGATGAATATATAAGTACTCAGCTAACTGTGAAATCCCCATATTCCTTAGCTGGCATGTGTGACTCAATCAATAAATATGTCCCATTCAACACTCATCCAGTCATTCAATCTATCAATCAACAAATCAATAAAATTATCAATTGAAATAAAAGCCATCAATCAGAGATTCAATTAAGGATTTAAATAATGAAATAATCATTCTCAAGTATTATCCTGATTTCTGTTTTAAAGGTAGTCAAATTACAAGGTTCGGATATAAGAGTAACATATAGTCCACTAGTCTGTAACGTTTTAGTGTACACTTTTAACAGGATATGTTGATGCTTGAGTGTACATGGAAAGGTTGCAAACTAATAAATCAGAAGATGGTATCCATAGATATGCCGAATCTTGTAATGTTAGTCTGTGAAATTCTAAATACCCTGGACAGATTCCGTGGCCTAAAGGTTAGAACGTCAGCCTCAAAGTCTGGAGACCAGGGATAAAACCCTGGTCGAGTCATACCAAAGACGTTGAAAATGGTCTTTGCTGCTGCCTCCCTTGGCGCTCAGCACTGAGAAGTTAGAGCAAGGTAACGGGACTGGCTGGCCCGGTGTCAGTATAACTGGGTGGGGAGTCCTGTCTGGGGTCTTTGGCTTGATACTTCAGTCGTTGCATGGAATCGCTCTTCCAGAAGAAAACACTCTATATGCAATGTATATAGACTAATGGCTGCTCATCAAACACTTGAAAAATTTAATGTCAATCGGTTATTATGTCAGTCATTTGAGTCATGGATGTGTAAAAGTGATTAAACGTCTTTTTGATTAATCCATACTGGGAAAACTGCCACTGTACACACGTCCGTCATTCAGGCATGCTCGTTTATTATCTTTTTGAAGGCTATTCTATCATTTCAAGCTAATCCAGTGCCATGAAAAACTGAGGGGATCACGTAGATCCGGGCACGTCAAATCTATTTAATTAGACCTCAAAACATTTCCGCCTGCCGAGAGCATCTGGAGAAACTAAGATAAACAATATAAGTCGGTTAATGTCTAGATAATCAAAAGCCTCTTGATCAAAAGCTTTTGTGGGATACAGATAAAAGCACCACATTATTTTTACCGTTAAGCTTAAAGGCATTTTTCAAACGACAGAATGTAGAACAATTTGCGAAAACAACCCTGTGAAGGGCTATTATGGCTGAGTTAGTTTCAGTATTAAACACTGTAAATTGTCAGGATGTAGACTTGGTAACCTCTAGACCTACTAAGTTAAGGTGTCATCAAAATCACAAAGAGCTGGATTCGAACAGGCGGCCATATTGATCAAGGCTTGATAGGCTTGCCTCCTTTGTGTTGAACCCACTGGATTTCTACTTGCATTTTTCTTGTTAGGTATTGCACCAATCCTGATAAGCTACATGTGCCTACGTTTGTGAAGGTTTCTAATCTGCAGGAGACCATGCTACTGTAGAGTCTGCATAACCTGTGTGTATGTCAAGTGGTTTGCCAGATGTTGTTCACAAACGTGATCATTACACCTTGCTACACGGGTCATGCAGACTGGGGAATCCCCTCTACGAATCTCTACGCGGCTGTTGTTGGATAAACCTAGACCCGGGGACACACTTGTCGGATTTTTTTTGCTCGCACGGGCCTATTGTGTGAATTTCTAAAAATACGTCTTGTTTGTCCTCGCCGACGATGGCGTATTCCACATGCGGTCTTGATCGCCCCGAAATTCGCTGGTATGAAACGTTTGGGATATTGGTGAAGAAATCCGCCAGCAGTTTCACTCGGTTCGCGATGTGTCCACTCCAGTGAATTTTGGCGGCCCATTTGATCGAGCTGACCAATCAAAGAACAGGGAAATTGTGCTGACCTGTGACATTTTGTTTGCATCACATTGGTTACTTCGTCATATGACATAACGTACTGACTTCAACTGAAAAATCCGCCTAGTGTGTCTGCCTAGTGCAAATGTCGTCAGTGTATTTTGCGGGCGATTAGGATCGCCCCTGGAAGCGAAAAAAAAATCCTTCTAGTGTGTCCCCAGCTTAAGCTGTACAGGATCCAAGGTGACAAACAAATTAGTGTTTGACTCGAATCTTGATGGTATCGGATTCCCACGGAGAGACATAGAATTGTTGGTCTCTTTATAACAAGCACATTAAGAATTGGCGGTCGGCTAATCATACGACTCTCGTAAAATTGCAATAGCTCCCAGCCCGTGATCAACCTGAAATAAAAGGTAATGTCAAGGTGTTTTGTCTGAGGCATTGTTCAAAATCGTTCTGATAGAGGAATTCCGCGGAGTGATGTATATACGCAGTTTGTAGACGGACGGTCGGGCGATGTGACGAGCTGAACGTTAACCCTGTCTGATGCTATAATGATGATCCGTGAACTCGATAACACCAGCGAAAGAGAGAGAGGGCTGATCAGGACCGGAAGACCACAAGTCCAGACCCCGTTTTGTAAATCTAGCCACTATTGACTCTTTGCAGCCAGGCATCATGGTCAGAGTTTCTTGCCTGAGTTAGTCGCTGGTTAAACAGCAGTTGACATAGGCGATGATGAGTCACATATAAACTTTTAACGTCTACTAAACCGTCATTGGGACGTAAGGCCTGATTTTTTATTCAAAAGACAACATGCGCAATTGATAGTCGCCAGACATATTGAGTCCCATGAAAAAAGCGATCATCAGCACTCCTTTGTTTCTTTGTTCGTGTAAACTCACGCAAAAGTAATTACATACATCCGTTTAAAGACATCCGACTTTTTGCTAGAATGTAGAATATCACCTACCTCTCACACGACGATTCGCTTAGGTTTTTTTCTACCCTGTCTTAATCTGAAAGTTCCACACTCCTACATATACGTGGATACTCGTATACTCCATATTCCTACACCTACCGACGGCTTTCACGACGAAAGGGTTTTTGCTGGAGTAACATAACAGAAAATACGGACGGACACAACCTCTCAGCTAAACAATCTCTCTGACAGACAGCGAAGAGAGTTAAATTAGATTGGCATTGAACAGTTGCAGTCAAAGCGCAACTGAGATACTTGTTTTTACTACAAACTTATAAACTAGCATGGTAAAAGATTTAGTGACTGATTTCATGCATTCGCCGTGAGCATTCCATGCGTCTTTCTAACATGAATGAAAAAAAAATCCCGGGAATTCGTTATATTTTCGTACTTTATTTACTTTCTCTTTTCTTTGGTAGTTTGTGTTGAATGTTGTTTTGAGAAGTGGCCTGATCAGTAATCGTGTATCGGTATCCTGCACTTTGTCATCAGACTACCTGTACGAGGCTGTTTTCTGTATCACAGACATACTTATGTCAGTAGACGTATATGTGAATACTGTCTGTCTATTTGTAATGTTTTAGATAACAGTTTACGTATTATCAGCAGTACTTTAATCAGTAGAGGTATATATGCGTACTGCCTGTCTATTTGTAATGTTTTAGAAAATATCTTTTGTATTACAGAACCTTAAGACATATATGTGGATTTTACTTTATTATGGGCAATGTGAGTTTCTGCTGATGTGTTGATAGCTAAGAACGTGCTTTGGTCAGTGGCCGTTTGAGGTGCCAGCTTGACACTTGTTATGACAAGCGGTACCATCACTGTCTGCGGTCCTAAAGCGGTCGCGGCTGAGCGATCGGCGGTAGACCTAAGCTGATTAGCGCCAAAACACGGCGGAATACAAATCAGCTGTTTTTAATGGAGTTGTAGGGGTTATTGTCTTCCCCGGTCGGGCATTTGGGTGTCGTAAAGGAGCAGGAAGGGATGTTATTGGTGCGACATTTCGGAACAAGACTTCCTCACTTGACCATCAGCTAAGACTTCGTGCCAATCCACAGCGTCAGTCAACTAAACCCAGTCACCTTTAAGTGGATAAGCCCTTGTCTGGGCCAATTACAAAGCTAATCTCGTAGAACGCTCCGTAGAGTTTTTTTCAAGAGCGGTTGGCTCCTCACAGACTTAGCTAGTCGGCCTTCTATATTCCGTTCTGATTACTACTTTTGTACGTGGAGGTGACACCTCCCGAAGGCTTCACGACCAAAGGGTTGTTGCTGAATGGACATAACAGCAAATACAGACCGGCACTACCTCCCAGCTAAACAATCTCTCTGACAGACAGCGAAGAGAGTTGCTGTTTGAAACTCGATAAAAAATTCAGCCCGAAAATTCAAAGGTAAAGGCCAAGAGCTTTTATCTCGGCTCAGTTTACCGGTGGCGTTGATGATTTCGTCAATACTGGACCCCACCAATAAATCAGTTCGGACAGCTCAGCAGTAGATAAATAAACCATTGTGCTTGTCTGTTTGAAAGGTAGTCAAATTACAAGGTTCGGATATAAGAATGCCATCTAGTCCACAACATTTCGCTGTACACTTTTAATACCCTCGTGAAAGTTAATGTCCATCGGTTATCCTGTCAGTCATTGGAGTCATAGATGTGTAAAAACATCTTTTTGATTGACGCATACTTGAAAAAATTTCCACCCTACACACGTCCGTCAACCAGGCGTGCTCGTTTTCCCACGTATGTTTCTTTTCTTTTTGAGCGCTCTTCTGTTATTTCAGACTATTCCAATTCCATCAAAAACTCCGGGGAACACGAAGATCCGCGCTCATAAAATCTATTTAATTAGACCTCAAAGCATTTCTGCCTATCGAGAGCTTCTGGAGAAACTAAGACAAAACAATATAAGACGCTTTATGTCGACATAACCAAAAGTTTCCAGACCAAAAGCTTGTATTAGATACAGATAAAAGCACCACATCATTTATATCTTAAACCTAAAGGAATTTTTTTAACAACAGAATGTAGGACAATTTTGCGAAAACAACCCTGTGAAGCATTATTATGGCTGACTTCCTTTAAATGTCAAACAGCCTCCTGCATTCAAAACTCTTATGTGTCGTATAAGTTAAAATGATTATTTCGTGTTAATTTAAAAAAAATGTTGTATTTGACATCTGATAACACACACCATAAGACATCACAACAAGTGGTTTTTGGTCACACATACGAAAAGACGACTTTATAATTGGCTTTTTGCTTCATCCAGAAGGTAGGACACTGTTAAAATTGGTTTCTGACAACAAATACAAGACATTACAGGATTTAGTTTTTGGTCACAAGCACGGTAAGGCAATTTTATATTCTGTACTCAAGACTCAATACACAAGAAGAATCAAATCCGGTTACTTTTATGGCCATACATTTCCGACAAGACAGTGGTATTAGTTGCTATATGACCGGATAAAACAATGCTATTGTTACTAACTTACTACACTGCGTTGGAATAGGTGCCTAGTAGGGTGTGTGTAATAAGATGTTTTATGGTGCTTTGTGACCTCACTGATAATGTAATATAAATCTCTGTTACAATTTCTATCTGGTTTCTCGTATCTAACAAAGCTGATAAACATTTATTATTGCCAGTTTTATACTGATTGTTGATGACAAAGTTTGCTTTTGGCATCGACCAGGCATCTACTACCTAAGGGAAATGAAACGTCATCAGTCTCCAACGGAGCGAAATGTAATACAAACTTCAGAGGCGAGCCTAGTACGAGTTGGGTTGGTTCGAATGGCACATCAACACGTTTTTTTTGGATCTACTTGCAGAGTGTATATAAAGTCGATGTGACGGGCTGCAAGTTGTCATTATATACGCTCGCCGTTTTCGGATGTGCAAATTCCGGGCATTTTATACCTCCAAGATATATAATATATACTGTTGAAAAAGATAAGATAACGATGTTTTCTTAAAATTTGTTTGTCAATATCCGAGTAATTGTTGTTTATAATCGCGCACACTTTCGCTCCAATCTTTATTTTTGGCGGGGATAAGTTTAAATAGGACAGGGTAGTAGAACCTCTTTTTAAACTTTTAACCTTCTATTGAGCAAATTTTACCCATAACTGGCTCAAAAGGCGGGCGTTTCAAAAACCCTCCGACTGAACCCACAAAATTATTTAAAAATAAAAATGACAACAACAGAGTAGCTGTCAAGTTCGTGAAGGCCAAGTGCTCCGAATGAACACGGACGAAAAAATCTAGGTTGCTAGGATGGTCCATGATGAAAGGAATGCTGATGTGATATGCCCGTATTAAGAGTGAGCAACGGAGGCAAGCTTTGTAAGCAAAGAAATGCCTTTGGTGCCGAAATTTGGATTGCATAAGGTCAAGTCAACCTCCGAAACGTGTTTTAATCGCCAACGTTTATCACGTTGGACTGTATGAATAAATTAACTGAAGCTTGACCAGTCTCCTTTATTCTCTTTTAAATATAAATAAAAACACCTATCAGAACTGTTTATATCTAGATGGTTGGCCCAATTTTCTCCCACCATAATACTGGCCGCCGCCGTATAAGTGAAATATTCTTGCACTGGCGCAGTCTTTCGGACCAATAGGTGGATTGATTGACTGCGACTTTAATACAATGTTCAAGGCATTTTACTTGTCGGTGTGCCGGTTGTTGGTGGGGGAAACGGGAGTGCCTTGTAGAGAGGATTTGTCTATGTGTAAGACTGCGGTAAAACTGTACAGCTTTTTCATGCGAAAAGAAACAAAAACAGACCAACAACTTTTATACAATACAACACAGGGATACTGCGACTGAAAACCAAACAAGGCAACAAGGAAAGCAGATTTTGTTAAAACCTTTGGCTTCTATGGTCTATTTCTTTTAGAGAGTCGCGTATTTTCAGCTGCCTGTAAAACCAGTCATACTTGCGACCAAAATTGCCTATAGTCAGTGGCACGTAACAACATAAGCTCTACATATTGATATCGTTGAAGTTCAGATTATTGCGTGGTAAATAAAGTTAGAACACTTTCTCAAATTGATAATGTTAAAGCCCATCAGACCCGTAAGAGCCCATTGTCTCAAAAACAAGTGGCATGCTGGATATTGGGCGGAGTTAAACATGTTTTGATGGAGGGCGGCAGCAGTTTCCTAAACTGCTATCGGTCTTACTGTAAGCCCTGTTTTTTTAAAGCTGGGTGCTAACAAATTTTGTTATCAAGAAAAATGTAGTCTATTCGCTGAGGGTGTAGTGTAGGATGTACTGATTTTACAGACAGCTGAATATAGACGACTCTCTAAAAGAAAAAGACTATAGTCAAGTTCGTCAACCTGGAATTCTGTTGCGTCAGAATCTAAGCGCTCAGTCTGATATTCCTAAATACAATACTCGTAGTGAGTATTTGGGCGTTCCAATTCGGTAATCGTACAATTCAATTCTCAAACAACGTAAAACAACCTTTCCCAAAGGAGTATGTTAGGAAATTTATTTCAATAGTTAATAAAGTTTGTGTAATG
Source organism: Liolophura sinensis (assembly GCF_032854445.1). NCBI lineage: Eukaryota > Metazoa > Mollusca > Polyplacophora > Chitonida > Chitonidae > Liolophura > Liolophura sinensis. The sequence goes on from NC_088304.1 coordinate 20,123,127, forward strand.
TAAGAGAAGAAGGTGTCAGCGGTTTTCAACCATGAAGGATAGACAGTCGATATTCTAGTCATGATATCTAATTTAAATTTTTATCCCCTGAATCTATCAATTCTGGTTCGAATATAAATACAGTTATGTCTCAGTCATGCTCTGGAATTGTAACATCGTAGCGTAAATAATATTTATCTATAACATCGACATTTGTCGTCAAGTGAAAATGTCAAAGTTTATTGTTGTACACAGTTGTACACAGAGCTTCATAAAGACGATACTATGGAGACTTGTCAGATTTCGTGACCTGGCGGTATATAACCATCGTGACCTGGCGGTGTACAACCATCGTGACCTGGCGGTGCATAACCGATGTATAACCATAATGACCTGGCAGTGTATAACCACCGTGACCTGGCGGTGTATAACCATCGAGACCGGGCGGTGTATAACCATCTTGATTTGGAGGTGTATAGCCAATGCGACATGACGGTGTATAACCATCGTTACCTGGCGGTGTAAAACTATCGTGACCTGGCGGTGTATAACCATCCTGGCTTGACGGTGTATAAGCATCGTGATCTGGCGGTGTATAACCATCGTGATCTTGTGGTGTATAACTTATGTGACTTGACGGTGTATAACCATCGTTATCTTGCGGTGTATAACCATCGTTACCTGGCGTTGTATAACCATCGTGACCGGGCGGTGTATAACCATCGTTACCCGGTGGTGTATAACCATCGTGACTTGATCGTGTATAACCATCGTGACCTGACGGTATATACTCATCGTGATCTGCCGGTAAAGAAATATCGTGACTTGACGGTGTATAACCATCGTGACCTGGCGGTATATACTCATCGTGATCTAGCGGTAAATAAATATCGTGACTTGACGGTGTATAACCATCGTAACCTGGCTGTGTATAACCATCGTGACCTAGCGGTGTATAACCATCGTGACCTGGCGGTGTATAACCATTGTGACTTGACGGTGTATAATCATCTCTACCTAACAGTCTATTAATAGCAGTGTATATAAGTAAGTGCTATTATAACAACTCCAACTGTTACTACAGACATCGAATTGATCTCACACACTGCCACACTTAGCCTTGCCAAGTAGGGGAAATTACACCGGGCATAAGATTACTTCTCAATCAATCAGCCCTTCCTGTTCACCTGCGACGAAAAAACTCTGCTGTTTTTTTGATCAATTCATTTGAATGCAATCTACAGCCGCATAAATTTGGGTTAACTCCCAGCTGACCTGAGATAAACGGTATCTGCAGAGCAATCTGAAGTGCATTCTGGCTTACACGCATTTTGTTCATCAACGCCCGTTTTTGACGACGAAATTCACACTAGTGATTTTTTATGAGGTATTTAAAATCCATGTGCATGTAATGTAACAGTTTTGGCATCACTGACATACTTTCATCAAACTGCTGCAGAGTATTGCTTAAGGCAACTGCAGTATCACATACGTGTGTTCATCAATAGAAGATGGCCTGTAGCTACAGCTGTGTGCGTGTAATGTGTTGGGAGTCAGATTTCGCCTCACAAATGTACCTTTATCATTAACTATTCATCAAGTGGCAACGTAGATGGTTACTGCCTCACATCGTCATAATACCGCATAACTTTGATAAATATGGACGGAATGTCCCGATTCCATTACACTCTGCCTCTTACTTCGCTAACCCCGGGGCTAGAGACTGCATATTCGCCGTGTTAAATTAACCTGGCCCTATGTATATATGAAGAGCAACTTAGATACATTTTTACTATAGACATATAAAGTTGCATGTTACAAGATTTGGTTACTGATTTCATTCAATCGCCGGGAGAATTCGATGCGTCACTGAAAATTGTTGACAGCCTGCGTAAATTCGTCTTAATTTCATAGCTTATGTACTTTCTTTGTTTTTTTGGTAGTTTGAGTTGAATCTTGCTTTGAGAAATGGCCTTACGATTATTAGCCTGGAATGTTCATTTTGGTTGAAGTTGGTAGAGCGTCCGCTTTGGGAGCGGTAGATCCACGGTCAATCCTGGGTCGAGTCGCACTTATGACCTCAAAAGCGTAAGTTGTGACTTCCTCCCTTGGCGTTCAGCATAAATGGGATAGTACAATGGGATAGTTGACCCGTATCAGTATAATGCCTCGGGCGGGCCGGCTTACTTGCCTTCGATAAGGCGTCTCAGTGAAGCAGCACGAAATAAAAGAGCAGCGGAAATCCGTCCAGCAACAAGGAAGCACATTACATGCACTCTAAGGATTCCTTAAGTCATGGGACCGAAAAATATTAAAAAGTGCGACGTTAAACCCCAAGCGCTTATTCACTCATTTTAGTTGACGGCTGTGTACGAATTGAGGCCTAGATTCCAGCAAACTTAATGAGGAGCCGTTAAGGCAGCTCTTGCAGAGCTATGAGAAAGGTGAAAGGGGAGCTTCAGTATCGTGCACTCTCTCTCATTAGATTAACTGTACTCGGCTGTTTTCTGTATATCAGAGACGTTTATATCAGTAGACGTATATGTGGTTAATTGTCTATTTGCAGTGTGTAAGAAAACATTTAATTTTTTCGCGTTTGTGCCTATTTATAATGTTTTATAAAACAGTTTATGTATTTATTACCAGAAGTACTTTTATCAGTAAACGTATATGTGCTTTCTGCCTATGTATTTGTAATGTGTCACAGATGTACCTTAAGATGCAAATGTTTTGACAAAATGTAAGAACGTGCTTTCGTCAGTAACCGTTTGAGGTGCCAGCTAGCCACTTGTTATGAGAAGCGTTAAAGTCACTGTCTGCGGTCCTAAAGCGGTCACGGCTGAGCGATTGGCGGTCGACCTTAGCAAATTAGCGTCAAAACACGACGGAATACAAACCAGCTGGTTTTTATAGTTGTAAGGGTTATTGTCTTCCGCGGTCGAGCATTTGTGTGTCGTAAAGAAGCAGGAAGGGATGTTATTGGTGCAACGTTTTGGAACAAACCTTCCTCACCTGACCATCAGCTAAGACTTCGTGCGAATCCACGGCGTCAATCAACTAAACCCAGTCACCGTTAAGTGGATAAGCCCATGTCTGGGCCAATTACAAAGCTAATCTCGGAGAACGCTCCGAAGATTTTTCTTCAAGAGCTTTTAGCTCCTCATAGATCTCACTAGTGGACCTTTTCTATTCCGTTCTGATTACTGCTTTTGTACGTGGAGCGGACACCTCCCGAAGGCTTCACGACCAAAGGGTTGTTGCTGAAGTGACATAACAGCAAATACAGACCGACACAACTTCCCAGCTAAACAATCTCTCTGACAGACAGTGAAGAGAGTTGCTGTTGATTTAAATCTCGATAAAAAAAAATTCAACCCACAAGGGTAAAGACCCAGAGCTTTTATCGGCTCAATTTACCCGTGGCGCTGATGATTTCGTCAATACTGGACCATGCCAGTAAATCAGTCCGGACAGCTCAGCAGTAGATAAATAAACCATTGTGTTTATATGCGCTCACGTCTGAAGATGAATATATAAGTACTCAGCTAACTGTGAAATCCCCGTATTCCTTAGCTGGCATGTGTGACTCAATCAATAAATATGTCCCATTCAACACTCATCCAGTCATTCAATCTATCAATCAACAAATCAATGAAATTATCAATTGAAATAAAAGCCATCAATCAGAGATTCAATTAAGGATTTAAATAATGAAATAATCATTCTCAAGTATTATCCTGATTTCTGTTTTAAAGGTAGTCAAATTACAAGGTTCGGATATAAGAGTAACATATAGTCCACTAGTCTGTAACGTTTTAGTGTACACTTTTAACAGGATATGTTGATGCTTGAGTGTACATGGAAAGGTTGCAAACTAATAAATCAGAAGATGTTATCCATAGATATGCCGAATCTTGTAATGTTAGTCTGTGAAATTCTAAATACCCTGGACAGATTCCGTGGCCTAAAGGTTAGAACGTCAGCCTCAAAGTCTGGAGACCAGGGATAAAACCCTGGTCGAGTCATACCAAAGACGTTGAAAATGGTCTTTGCTGCTGCCTCCCTTGGCGCTCAGCACTGAGAAGTTAAAGCAAGGTAACGGGACTGGCTGGCCCGGTGTCAGTATAACTGGGTGGGGAGTCCTGTCTGGGGTCTTTGGCTTGATACTTCAGTCGTTGCATGGAATCGCTCTTCCAGAAGAAAACACTCTATATGCAATGTATATAGACTAATGGCTGCTCATCAAACTCTTGAAAAATTTAATGTCAATCGGTTATTATGTCAGTCATTTGAGTCATGGATGTGTAAAAGTGATTAAACGTCTTTTTGATTAATCCATACTGGGAAAACTGCCACTGTACACACGTCCGTCATTCAGGCATGCTCGTTTATTATCTTTTTGAAGGCTATTCTATCATTTCAAGCTAATCCAGTGCCATGAAAAACTGAGGGGATCACGTAGATCCGGGCACGTCAAATCTATTTAATTAGACCTCAAAACATTTCCGCCTACCGAGAGCATCTGGAGAAACTAAGATAAACAATATAAGTCGGTTAATGTCTAGATAATCAAAAGCCTCTTGATCAAAAGCTTTTGTGGGATACAGATAAAAGCACCACATTATTTTTACCGTTAAGCTTAAAGGCATTTTTCAAACGACAGAATGTAGAACAATTTGCAAAAACAACATTGTGAAGGGCTATTATGGCTGAGTTAGTTTCAGTATTAAACACCGTTTGTTTTACCTCATTTGTCTACTTCTGTAAATTGTCAGGATGTAGACTTGGTAACCTCTAGACCTACTAAGTTAAGGTGTCATCAAAATCACAAAGAGCTGGATTCGAACAGGCGGCCATATTGATCAAGGCTTGATAGGCTTGCTTCCTTTGTGTTGAACACACTGGATTTCTACTTGCACTTTTCTTGTTACGTATTGCACCAATCCTGACAAGCTACATGTGCCTACGTTTGTGAAGGTTTCTAATCTGCAGGAGACCATGCTACTGTAGAGTCTGCATAACCTGTGTGTATGTCAAGCGGTTTTCCCGATGTTGTTCACAAACGTAATGATTACACCCTGATGCACGGGTCATGCTGACTGAGGAATCCCCTCTACGAGTTCTCTACGCGGCTGTTGTTGGATAAACCTAGACCCGGGGACACACTTGTCGGAATTTTTTTGCTCGCACGGGCCTATTGTGTGAATTTCTAAAAATACGTCTTGTTTGTCCTCGCCGACGATGGCGTATTCCACATGCGGTCTTGTTCGCCCCGAAATTCGCTGGTATGAAACGTTTGGGATATTGGTGAAGAAATCCGCCAGCAGTTTCACTCGGTTCGCCTTGTGTCCACTCCAGTGAATTTTGGCGGCCCAGTTGATAGAGCTGACCATTCAAAGAACAGGGAAATGGTGTTGACCTGTGACATTTTGTTTGCATCACATTGGTTACTTCGTCACATGACATAACGTACTGACTTCAACGGAAAAATCCGTCTAGTGTGTCTGCCTAGTGCGAATGTCGTCAGTGTATTTCGCGGCCGATTAGGATCGCCCCTGGAAGCGAAAAAAATGCGCCTAGTATGTCCCCAGCTTAAGGTGCACAGGATCCAAGGTGACAATCCAATTAGTGTTCGACTCGAATCTTGATGGTATCGGCTCCCCACGGAGAGACATAGAATTGGTGCTCTCTTTATAACCAGCACATCAAGAATTGGCGGTCGGCTAATCATACGACTCTCGTGAAATGGCAATAGCTCCCAGCCCGTGATCAACCTGAAATAAAAGGTAATGTCAAGGTGTTTTGTCTGAGGCTTTGTTCAGAATCGTTCTGATAGAGGAATTCCGCGGAGTGATGTATACAAGCAGTCTGTAGACGGACGGTCGGGCGATGCGACGAGCTGAACGTTAACCCTGTCTGATGCTATAATGATGATCTGTCAACTCGATAACATCAGCGGAAGAGAGAGAGGGCTGATCAGGACCGGAAGACCACAAGTCCAGGCCCCGTTTGGTAAATCTAGCCACTATTGACTCTTTGCAGCCAGGCATCATGGTCAGAGTTGCCTGCCTGAGTTAGTCGCTGGTTAAACAGCGGTTGACTTGGGCGATGATGAGTCACATATAAACTTTTAACGTCTACTAAACCGTCATTGAGCGGTAAGGCCTGATTTGTTATTCAAAAGACAACACGCGCAATTGATAGTCGCCAGACATATTGAGTCCCATGAAAAAAACGATAAGCACCACTCCCTTGTTTCTTTGTTCGTGTAAACTCACGCAAAAGTAATTACGTACATCCGTTTAAAGACATCCGACTTTTTGCTAGGATGTAGAATATCACTTACCTCTCACACGACGATTCGCTTATGTTTTTTTCTACCCTGTCTTAATCTGAAAGTTCCCCACTCCTACATATACGTGGGTACTCGTATACTCCATATTCCTACACCTACTGAAGGCTTTCACGACGGAAAGGTTTTTGCTGGAGTAACATAACAGAAAATACGGACGGACACAACCTCCCAGCTAAACAATCTCTCTGACAGACAGCGAAGAGAGTTGAATTGGATTGGCACGTTGTATATATGAACAGTTGCACTCAAAGCGCAACTGAGATACTTGTTTTTACTACAAACTTATAAACTAGCATGGTAAAAGATTTAGTGACTGATTTCATGCATTCGCCGTGAACATTCCATGCGTCTTTCTGACATGAATGAAAAAAAAATCCCGGGAATTCGTTATATTTTCGTACCTTATTTACTTTCTCTTTTCTTTGGTAGTTTGTGTTGAATGTTGTTTTGAGAAGTGGCCTGATCAGTAATCGTGTATCGGTATCCTGCACTTTGTCATCAGACTACCTGTACGAGGCTGTTTTCTATATCACAGACATACTTATGTCAGTAGACGTATATGTGAATACTATCTGTCTATTAACAGTGTGTACAAAAACACTTAATTTTATCGTGACTGTGCCTCTTTTTAATGGTTTAGATAACAGTTTATGTATTATCAGCAGTACTTTTATCAGCAGACGTATATATGCGTACTGCCTGTCTATTTGTAATGTTTTAGATAACAGTTTACGTATTATCAGCAGTACTTTAATCAGTAGAGGTATATATGCGTACTGCCTGTCTATTTGTAATGTTTTAGAAAATATCTTTTGTATTACAGAACCTTAAGACATATATGTGGATTTTACTTTATTATGGGCAATGTGAGTTTCTGCTGATGTGTTGATAGCTAAGAACGTGCTTTGGTCAGTGGCCGTTTCAGGTGCCAGCTTGACACTTGTTATGACAAGCGGTACCATCACTGTCTGCGGTCCTAAAGCGGTCGCGGCTGAGCGATCGGCGGTAGACCTAAGCTGATTAGCGCCAAAACACGGCGGAATACAAATCAGCTGTTTTTAATGGAGTTGTAGGGGTTATTGTCTTCCCCGGTCGGGCATTTGGGTGTCGTAAAGGAGCAGGAAGGGATGTTATTGGTGCGACATTTCGGAACAAGACTTCCTCACTTAACCATCAGCTAAGACTGCGTGCCAATCCACAGCGTCAGTCAACTAAACCCAGTCACCTTTAAGTGGATAAGCCCTTGTCTTGGCCAATTACAAAGCTAATCTCGAAGAACGCTCCGTAGAGTTTTTTTCAAGAGCGTTTGGCTCCTCACAGACTTAGCTAGTCGGCCTTCTATATTCCGTTCTGATTACTACTTTTGTACGTGGAGGTGACACCTCCCGAAGGCTTCACGACCAAAGGGTTGTTGCTGAATGGACATAACAGCAAATACAGACCGGCACTACCTCCCAGCTAAACAATCTCTCTGACAGACAGCGAAGAGAGTTGCTGTTTGAAACTCGATAAAAAATTCAGCCCGAAAATTCAAAGGTAAAGGCCAAGAGCTTTTATCTCGGCTCAGTTTACCGGTGGCGTTGATGATTTCGTCAATACTGGACCCCACCAATAAATCAGTCCGGACAGCTCAGCAGTAGATAAATAAACCATTGTGCTTGTCTGTTTCAAAGGTAGTCAAATTACAAGGTTCGGATATAAGAATGCCATCTAGTCCACAACATTTCGCTGTACACTTTTAATACCCTCGTGAAAGTTAATGTCCATCGGTTATCCTGTCAGTCATTGGAGTCATAGATGTGTAAAAACATCTTTTTGATTGACGCATACTTGAAAAAATTTCCACCCTACACACGTCCGTCAACCAGGCGTGCTCGTTTTCCCACGTATGTTTCTTTTCTTTTTGAGCGCTCTTTTGTTATTTCAGACTATTCCAATTCCATCAAAAACTCCGGGGAACACGAAGATCCGCGCTCATAAAATCTATTTAATTAGACCTCAAAGCATTTCTGCCTATCGAGAGCTTCTGGAGAAACTAAGACAAAACAATATAAGACGCTTTATGTCGACATAACCAAAAGTTTCCAGACCAAAAGCTTGTATTAGATACAGATAAAAGCACCACATCATTTATATCTTAAACCTAAAGGAATTTTTTTAACAACAGAATGTAGGACAATTTTGAGAAAACAACCCTGTGAAGCATTATTATGGCTGACTTACTTTAAATGTCAAACAGCCTCCTGCATTCAAAACTCTTATGTGTCGTATAAGTTAAAATGATTATTTTGTGTTAATTTAAAAAAAATGTTGTATTTGACATCTGATAACACACACCATAAGACATCACAACAAGTGGTTTTTGGTCACACATACGAAAAGACGACTTTATAATTGGCTTTTTGCTTCATCCAGAAGGTAGGACACTGTTAAAATTGGTTTCTGACAACAAATACAAGACATTACAGCATTTAGTTTTTGGTCACAAGCACGGTAAGGCAATTTTATATTCTGTACTCAAGACTCAATACACAAAAAGAATCAAATCCGGTTACTTTTATGGCCATACATTTCCGACAAGACAGTGGTATTAGTTGCTATATGACCGGATAAAACAATGCTATTGTTAGTAACTTACTATACTGCGTTGGAATAGGTGCCTAGTAGGGTGTGTGTAATAAGATGTTTTATGGTGCTTTGTGACCTCACTGATAATGTAATATAAATCTCTGTTACAATTTGCATCTGGTTTCTCGTATCTAATAAAGCTGATAAACATTTACTATAGCCAGTTTTATACTGATTGTTGATGACAAAGTTTGCTTTTGGCATCAACCAGGCATCTACTACCTAAGGGAAATGAAACGTCATCAGTCTCCAACGGAGCGAAATGTAATACAAACTTCAGAGGCGAGCCTAGTATGAGTTGGGTTGGTTCGAATGGCACATCAACTCGTTTTTTTTTTGATCTACTTGCAGAGCGTATATAAAGTCGATGTGACGGGCTGCAAGTTGTCATTATATACGCTCGCCGTTTTCGGATGTGCAAATTCCGGGCATTTTATACCTCCAAGATATATAATATATACTGTTGAAAAAGATAAGATAACGATGTTTTCTTAAAATTTGTTTTTCAATATCCGAGTAATTGTTGTTTATAATCGCGCACACTTTCGCTCCAATCTTTACTTTTGGCGATAAATTTATCTAGGACAGGGTAGTTGGACCCCTTTTTAAACTTTTAACCTTCTATTGAGCAATGTTTACCCATAACTGGCTCAAAAGGCGGGCGTTTAAAAAACTCTCCGACTGAACCCACAAAATTATTTAAAAATAAAAATGACAACAACAGAGTAGCTGTCAAGTTCGTGAAGGCAAAGTGCTCCGAGTAAACGCGGAACAAAAAATCTAGGTTGCTAGGATGGTCCATGGTGAAAGGAATGCTGATGTGATATGCCCGTATTAAGAGTGAGCAACGGAGGCAAGCTTTGTAAGCAGAGAAATGCCTTTGGTGCCAAAATTTGGATTGCATAAGGTCAAGTCAACCTCCGAAACGTGTTTTAATCGTCAACGTTTATCCCGCTGGACTGTATGAATAAATTAACTGAAGCTTGACCAGTCTCCTTTATTCTCTTTTAAATTTAAATAAAAACACCTATCAGAACTGTTTATATCTAGATGGTTGGCCCGGTTTTCTCCCACCATAATACTGGCCGCCGCCATATAAGTGAAATATTCTTGCACATGGTGCGATCTATCGGACCAATAGGTGGATTGATTGACTGCGACTTTAATACAATGTTCAAGGCATTTTACTTGTCGGTGTGCCGGTTGTTGGTGGGGGAAACGGGAGTGCCTTGTAGAGAGGATTTGTCTATGTGTAAGACTGCGGTAAAACTATACAGCTTTTTCATGCGAAAAGAAACAAAAACACACCAACAACTTTTTATACAATACAACACAGGGATACTGCGACTGAAAACCAAACAAGGCAACAAGGAGAGCAGATTTTGTTAAAACCTTTGGCTTCTATGGTCTATTTCTTTTAGAGAGTCGCGTATTTTCAGCTGCCTGTAAAACCAGTCATACTTGCGACCAAAATTGCCTTTAGTCAGTGGCACGTAACAACATAAGGTCTACATATTAATATCGTTGAAGTTCAGATTATTGCGTGGTAAATAAAGTTAGAACACTTTCTCAAATTGATAATGTTAAAGCCCATCAGACCCGTAAGAGCCCATTGTCTCAAAAACAAGTGGCATGCTGGATATTGGGCGGAGTTAAACATGTTTTGATGGAGGGCGGCAGCAGTTTCCTAAACTGCTATCGGTCTTACTGTAAGCCCTGTTTTTTTAAAGCTGGGTGCTAACAAATTTTGTTATCAAGAAAAATGTAGTCTATTCGCTGAGGGTGTAGTGTAGGATGTACTGATTTTACAGACAGCTGAATATAGACGACTCTCTAAAAGAAAAAGACTATAGTCAAGTTCGTCAACCTGGAATTCTGTTGCGTCAGAATCTAAGCGCTCAGTCTGATATTCCTAAATACAATACTCGTAGTGAGTATTTGGGCGTTCCAATTCGGTAATCGTACAATTCAATTCTCAAACAACGTAAAACAACCTTTCCCAAAGGAGTATGTTAGGAAATTTATTTCAATAGTTAATAAAGTTTGTGTAATGTAAGAGAAGAAGGTGTCAGCGGTTTTCAACCATGAAGGATAGACAGTCGATATTCTAGTCATGATATCTAATTTAAATTTTTATCCCCTGAATCTATCAATTCTGGTTCTAATATAAATACAGTTATGTCTCAGTCATGCTCTGGAATTGTAACATCGTAGCGTAAATAATATTTATCTATAACATCGACATTTGTCGTCAAGTGAAAATGTCAAAGTTTATTGTTGTACACAGTTGTACACAGAGCTTCATAAAGACGATACTATGGAGACTTGTCAGATTTCGTGACCTGTCGGTATATAACCATCGTGACCTGGCGGTGTACAACCATCGTGACCTGGCGGTGCATAACCGATGTATAACCATAATGACCTGGCAGTGTATAACCACCGTGACCTGGCGGTGTATAACCATCGAGACCGGGCGGTGTATAACCATCTTGATTTGGAGGTGTATAGCCAATGCGACATGACGGTGTATAACCATCGTTACCTGGCGGTGTACAACTATCGTGACCTGGCGGTGTATAACCATCCTGGCTTGACGGTGTATAAGCATCGTGATCTGGCGGTGTATAACCATTGTGATCTTGTGGTGTATAACTTATGTGACTTGACGGTGTATAACCATCGTTATCTTGCGGTGTATAACCATCGTTACCTGGCGTTGTATAACCATCGTGACCGGGCGGTGTATAACCATCGTTACCCGGCGGTGTATAACCATCGTGACTTGATCGTGTATAACCATCGTGACCTGACGGTATATACTCATCGTGATCTGCCGGTAAAGAAATATCGTGACTTGACGGTGTATAACCATCGTGACCTGGCGGTATATACTCATCGTGATCTAGCGGTAAATAAATATCGTGACTTGACGGTGTATAACCATCGTAACCTGGCTGTGTATAACCATCGTGACCTAGCGGTGTATAACCATCGTGACCTGGCGGTGTATAACCATTGTGACTTGACGGTGTATAATCATCTCTACCTAACAGTCTATTAATAGCAGTGTATATAAGTAAGTGCTATTATAACAACTCCAACTGTTACTACAGACATCGAATTGATCTCACACACTGCCACACTTAGCCTTGCCAAGTAGGGGAAATTACACCGGGCATAAGATTACTTCTCAATCAATCAGCCCTTCCTGTTCACCTGCGACGAAAAAACTCTGCTGTTTTTTTGATCAATTCATTTGAATGCAATCTACAGCCGCATAAATTTGGGTTAACTCCCAGCTGACCTGAGATAAACGGTATCTGCAGAGCAATCTAAAGTGCATTCTGGCTTACACGCATTTTGTTCATCAACGCCCGTTTTTGACGACGAAATTCACACTAGTGATTTTTTATGAGGTATTTAAAATCCATGTGCATGTAATGTAACAGTTTTGGCATCACTGACATACTTTCATCAAACTGCTGCAGAGTATTGCTTAAGGCAACTGCAGTATCACATACGTGTGTTCATCAATAGAAGATGGCCTGTAGCTACAGCTGTGTGCGTGTAATGTGTTGGGAGTCAGATTTCGCCTCACAAATGTACCTTTATCATTAACTATTCACCAAGTGGCAACGTAGATGGTTACTGCCCCACATCGTCATAATACCGCATAACTTTGATAAATATGGACGGAATGTCCCGATTCCATTACACTCTGCCTCTTATTTCGATAACCCCGGGGTTAGAGACTGCATATTCGCCGTGTTAAATTAGACTGGCACTATGTATATATGAAGAGCAACTTAGATACATTTTTACTATAGACATATAAAGTTGCATGTTACAAGATTTGGTTACTGATTTCATTCAATCGCCGGGAGAATTCGATGCGTCACTGAAAATTGTTGACAGCCTGCGTAAATTCGTCTTAATTTCATAGCTTATGTACTTTCTTTGTTTTTTTGGTAGTTTGAGTTGAATCTTGCTTTGAGAAATGGCCTTACGATTATTAGCCTGGAATGTTCATTTTGGTTGAAGTTGGTAGAGCGTCCGCTTTGGGAGCGGTAAATCCACGGTCAATCCTGGGTCGAGTCGCACTTATGACCTCAAAAGGGTAAGTTGTGACTTCCTCCCTTGGCGTTCAGCATAAATGGGATAGTACAATGGGATAGTTGACCCGTATCAGTATAATGCCTCGGGCGGGCCGGCTTACTTGCCTTCGATAAGGCGTCTCAGTGAAGCAGCACGAAATAAAAGAGCAGCGGAAATCCGTCCAGCAACAAGGAAGCACATTACATGCACTCTAAGGATTCCTTAAGTCATGGGACCGAAAAATATTAAAAAGTGCGACGTTAAACCCCAAGCGCTTATTCACTCATTTTAGTTGACGGCTGTGTACGAATTGAGGCCTAGATTCCAGCAAACTTAATGAGGAGCCGTTAAGGCAGCTCTTGCAGAGCTATGAGAAAGGTGAAAGGGGAGCTTCAGTATCGTGCACTCTCTCTCATTAGATTAACTGTACTCGGCTGTTTTCTGTATATCAAAGACGTTTATATCAGTAGACGTATATGTGGTTAATTGTCTATTTGCAGTGTGTAAGAAAACATTTAATTTTTTCGCGTTTGTGCCTATTTATAATGTTTTATAAAACAGTTTATGTATTTATTACCAGAAGTACTTTTATCAGTAAACGTATATGTGCTTTCTGCCTATGTATTTGTAATGTGTCACAGATGTACCTTAAGATGCTAATGTTTTGACAAAATGTAAGAACGTGCTTTCGTCAGTAACCGTTTGAGGTGCCAGCTAGCCACTTGTTATGAGAAGCGTTATAGTCACTGTCTGCGGTCCTAAAGCGGTCACGGCTGAGCGATTGGCGGTCGACCTTAGCAAATTAGCGCCAAAACACGACGGAATACAAACCAGCTGGTTTTTATAGTTGTAAGGGTTATTGTCTTCCGCGGTCGAGCATTTGTGTGTCGTAAAGAAGCAGGAAGGGATGTTATTGGTGCAACGTTTCGGAACAAGACTTCCTCACCTGACCATCAGCTAAGACTTCGTGCGAATCCACGGCGTCAATCAACTAAACCCAGTCACCGTTAAGTGGATAAGCCCATGTCTGGGCCAATTACAAAGCTAATCTCGGAGAACGCTCCGAAGATTTTTCTTCAAGAGCTTTTAGCTCCTCATAGATCTCACTAGTGGACTTTTTCTATTCCGTTCTGATTACTGCTTTTGTACGTGGAGCGGACACCTCCCGAAGGCTTCACGACCAAAGGGTTGTTGCTGAAGTGACATAACAGCAAATACAGACCGACACAACTTCCCAGCTAAACAATCTCTCTGACAGACAGTGAAGAGAGTTGCTGTTGATTTAAATCTCGATAAAAAAAAATTCAACCCACTAGGGTAAAGACCCAGAGCTTTTATCGGCTCAATTTACCGGTGGCGCTGATGATTTCGTCAATACTGGACCATGCCAGTAAATCAGTCCGGACAGCTCAGCAGTAGATAAATAAACCATTGTGTTTATATGCGCTCACGTCTGAAGATGAATATATAAGTACTCAGCTAACTGTGAAATCCCCGTATTCCTTAGCTGGCATGTGTGACTCAATCAATAAATATGTCCCATTCAACACTCATCCAGTCATTCAATCTATCAATCAACAAATCAATGAAATTATCAATTGAAATAAAAGCCATCAATCAGAGATTCAATTAAGGATTTAAATAATGAAATAATCATTCTCAAGTATTATCCTGATTTCTGTTTTAAAGGTAGTCAAATTACAAGGTTCGGATATAAGAGTAACATATAGTCCACTAGTCTGTAACGTTTTAGTGTACACTTTTAACAGGATATGTTGATGCTTGAGTGTACATGGAAAGGTTGCAAACTAATAAATCAGAAGATGTTATCCATAGATATGCCGAATCTTGTAATGTTAGTCTGTGAAATTCTAAATACCCTGGACAGATTCCGTGGCCTAAAGGTTAGAACGTCAGCCTCAAAGTCTGGAGACCAGGGATAAAACCCTGGTCGAGTCATACCAAAGACGTTGAAAATGGTCTTTGCTGCTGCCTCCCTTGGCGCTCAGCACTGAGAAGTTAGAGCAAGGTAACGGGACTGGCTGGCCCGGTGTCAGTATAACTGGGTGGGGAGTCCTGTCTGGGGTCTTTGGCTTGATACTTCAGTCTTTGCATGGAATCGCTCTTCCAGAAGAAAACACTCTATGTGCAATGTATATAGACTAATGGTTGCTCATCAAACACTTGAAAAATTTAATGTCAATCGGTTATTATGTCAGTCATCTGAGTCATGGATGTGTAAAAGTGATTAAACGTCTTTTTGATTAATCCATACTGGGAAAACTGCCACTGTACACACGTCCGTCATTCAGGCATGCTCGTTTATTATCTTTTTGAAGGCTATTCTATCATTTCAAGCTAATCCAGTGCCATGAAAAACTGAGGGGATCACGTAGATCCGGGCACGTCAAATCTATTTAATTAGACCTCAAAACATTTCCGCCTACCGAGAGCATCTGGAGAAACTAAGATAAACAATATAAGTCGGTTAATGTCTAGATAATCAAAAGCCTCTTGATCAAAAGCTTTTGTGGGATACAGATAAAAGCACCACATTATTTTTACCGTTAAGCTTAAAGGCATTTCTCAAACGACAGAATGTAGAACAATTTGCGAAAACAACCCTGTGAAGGGCTATTATGGCTGAGTTAGTTTCAATATTAAACAGCGTTTGTTTTTGTCTACTTCTGTAAATTGTCAGGATGTAGACTTGGTAACCTCTAGACCTACTAAGTTAAGGTGTCATCAAAATCACAAAGAGCTGGATTCGAACAGGCGGCCATATTGATCAAGGCTTGATAGGCTTGCTTCCTTTGTGTTGAACACACTGGATTTCTACTTGCACTTTTCTTGTTACGTGTTGCACCAATCCTGATAAGCTACATGTGCCTGCGTTTGTGAAGGTTTCTAATCTGCAGGAGACCATGCTACTGTAGAGTCTGCATAACCTGTGTGTATGTCAAGTGGTTTGCCAGATGTTGTTCACAAACGTGATCATTAAACCCTGCTACACGGGTCATGCAGACTGGGGAATCCCCTCTAGGAATCTCTACGCGGCTGTTGTTGGATAAACCTAAACCCGGGGACACACTTGTCGGATTTTTTTTGCTCGCACGGGCCTATTGTGTGAATTTCTAAAAATACGTCTTGTTTGTCCTCGCCGACGATGGCGTATTCCACATGCGGTCTTGTTCGCCCCGAAATTCGCTGGTATGAAACGTTTGGGATATTGGTGAAGAAATCCGCCAGCAGTTTCACTCGGTTCGCGATGTGTCCACTCCAGTGAATTTTGGCGGCCCATTTGATCGAGCTGACCAATCAAAGAACAGGGAAATTGTGCTGACCTGTGACATTTTGTTTGCATCACATTGGTTACTTCGTCATATGACATAACGTACTGACTTCAACTGAAAAATCCGCCTAGTGTGTCTGCCTAGTGCAAATGTCGTCAGTGTATTTTGCGGGCGATTAGGATGGCCCCTGAAAGCGAAAAAAAATCTTTCTAGTGTGTCCCCAGCTTAAGCTGCACAGGATCCAAGGTGACAAACAAATTAGTGTTTGACTCGAATCTTGATGGTATCGGCTCCCCACGGAGAGACATAGAATTGTTGGTCTCTTTATAACCAGCACATTAAGAATTGGCGGTCGGCTAATCATACGACTCTCGTAAAATGGCAATAGCTCCCAGCCCGTGATCAACCTGAAATAAAAGGTAATGTCAAGGTGTTTTGTCTGAGGCATTGTTCAAAATCGTTCTGATAGAGGAATTCCGCGGAGTGATGTATATACGCAGTTTGTAGACGGACGGTCGGGCGATGTGACGAGCTGAACGTTAACCCTGTCTGATGCTATAATGATGATCCGTCAACTCGATAACACCAGCGAAAGAGAGAGAGGGCTGATCAGGACCGGAAGACCACAAGTCCAGACCCCGTTTTGTAAATCTAGCCACTATTGACTCTTTGCAGCCAGGCATCATGGTCAGAGTTTCTTGCCTGAGTTAGTCGCTGGTTAAACAGCAGTTGACATAGGCGATGATGAGTCACATATAAACTTTTAACGTCTACTAAACCGTCATTGGGACGTAAGGCCTGATTTTTTATTCAAAAGACAACATGCGCAATTGATAGTCGCCAGACATATTGAGTCCCATGAAAAAAGCGATCATCAGCACTCCCTTGTTTCTTTGTTCGTGTAAACTCACGCAAAAGTAATTACATACATCCGTTTAAAGACATCCGACTTTTTGCTAGAATGTAGAATATCACCTACCTCTCACACGACGATTCGCTTAGGTTTTTTTCTACCCTGTCTTAATCTGAAAGTTCCACACTCCTACATATACGTGGATACTCGTATACTCCATATTCCTACACCTACCGACGGCTTTCACGACGAAAGGGTTTTTGCTGAAGTAACATAACAGAAAATACGGACGGACACAACCTCTCAGCTAAACAATCTCTCTGACAGACAGCGAAGAGAGTTAAATTAGATTGGCATTGAACAGTTGCAGTCAAAGCGCAACTGAGATACTTGTTTTTACTACAAACTTATAAACTAGCATGGTAAAAGATTTAGTGACTGATTTCATGCATTCGCCGTGAGCATTCCATGCGTCTTTCTAACATGAATGAAAAAAAAATCCCGGGGATTCGTTATATTTTCGTACTTTATTTACTTTCTCTTTTCTTTGGTAGTTTGTGTTGAATGTTGTTTTGAGAAGTGGCCTGATCAGTAATCGTGTATCAGTATCCTGCACTTTGTCATCAGACTACCTGTACGAGGCTGTTTTCTGTATCACAGACATACTTATGTCAGTAGACGTATATGTGAATACTGTCTGTCTATTAACAGTGTGTACAAAAACACTTAATTTTATCGTGACTGTGCCTCTTTTTAATGGTTTAGATAACAGTTTATGTATTATCAGCAGTACTTTTATCAGCAGACGTATATATGCGTACTGCCTGTCTATTTGTAATGTTTTAGATAACAGTTTACGTATTATCAGCAGTACTTTAATCAGTAGACGTATATATGCGTACTGCCTGTCTATTTGTAATGTTTTAGAAAATATCTTTTGTATTACAGAACCTTAAGACATATATGTGGATTTTACTTTATTATGGGCAATGTGAGTTTCTGCTGATGTGTTGATAGCTAAGAACGTGCTTTGGTCAGTGGCCGTTTCAGGTGCCAGCTTGACACTTGTTATGACAAGCGGTACCATCACTGTCTGCGGTCCTAAAGCGGTTGCGGCTGAGCGATCGGTGGTAGACCTAAGCTGATTAGCGCCAAAACACGGCGGAATACAAATCAGCTGTTTTTAATGGAGTTGTAGGGGTTATTGTCTTCCCCGGTCGGGCATTTGGGTGTCGTAAAGGAGCAGGAAGGGATGTTATTGGTGCGGCATTTCGGAACAAGACTTCCTCACTTGACCATCAGCTAAGACTTCGTGCCAATCCACAGCGTCAGTCAACTAAACCCAGTCACCTTTAAGTGGATAAACCCTTGTCTTGGCCAATTACAAAGCTAATCTCGTAGAACGCTCCGTAGAGTTTTTTTCAAGAGCGTTTGGCTCCTCGCAGACTTAGCTAGTCGGCCTTCTATATTCCGTTCTGATTACTACTTTTGTACGTGGAGGTGACACCTCCCGAAGGCTTCACGACCAAAGGGTTGTTGCTGAATGGACATAACAGCAAATACAGACCGGCACTACCTCCCAGCTAAACAATCTCTCTGACAGACAGTGAAGAGAGTTGCTGTTTGAAACTCGATAAAAAATTCAGCCCGAAAATTCAAAGGTAAAGGCCAAGAGCTTTTATCTCGGCTCAGTTTACCCGTGGCGGTGATGATTTCGTCAATACTGGACCCCACCAATAAATCAGTTCGGACAGCTCAGCAGTAGATAAATAAACCATTGTGCTTGTCTGTTTCAAAGGTAGTCAAATTACAAGGTTCGGATATAAGAATGCCATCTAGTCCACAACATTTCGCTGTACACTTTTAACATGGTATGTGGATGTTTGAATGTATATGGAAAAGTTGCAAACTAATAAATCAGAAGTTATTATCCATGCCAACTTCTTAATACCCTCGTGAAAGTGAATGTCCATCGGTTATCCTGTCAGTCATTGGAGTCATGGATGTGTAAAAACGACTGAACATCTTTTTGACTGATGCATACTTGAAAAAATTTCCTCCCTACACACGTCCGTCAGCCAGGCGTGCTCGTTTCCCCACGCATCTTTCTTATCCTTTTGAGCGCTCTTCTGTTATTCCAGACTATTCCAGTTCCATCGAAAACTCCGGCGAACAAGTAGATCCGCGCTCATAAAATCTATTTAATTAGACCTCAAAGCATTTCTGCCTATCGAGGCCTTCTGGAGAAACTAAGACAAAACAATATAAGACGCTTTATGTCGACATAATCAAAAGTTTCCAGACCAAAAGCTTGTATTAGATACAGATAAAAGCACCACATCATTTATATCTTAAACCTAAAGGAATTTTTAAACAACAGAATGCAGGACAATTTGCGAAAACAACCCTGTGAAGCATTATTATGGCTGACTTACTTTAAATGTTAAACAGCCTCCTGCATTCAAAACTCTTATGTGTCGTATAAGTTAAAATGATTATTTTGTGTTAATTTTAAAAAAAGATGATGTATTTGACCTCTGATAACACAGACCATAAGACATCGCTACAAGTGGTTTTTGGTCACACATAGACATTACAGCATTTATTTTTTGGTCACACGCACGGTAAGGCAATTTTATATTCTGTACCCAAGACTCAATACACAAGAAAAATCAAATCCGGTTACTTTTATGGCCAGACATTTCCGACAAGACAGTGGTATTAGTTGCTATATGACCCTATAAAACAATGTTATTGTTACTAACTTACTACACTGCGTTGGAACAGGTGCCTAGTAGGGTGTGTGTAATAAGATGTTTTATGGTGCTTTGTGACCTCACTGATAATGTAATATAAATCTCTGTTACAATTTGTATCTGGTTTCTCGTATCTAATAAAGCTGATAAACATTTATTATAGCCAGTTTTATACTGATTGTTGATGACAAAGTTTGCTTTTGGCATCGACCAGGCATCTACTACCTAAGGGAAATGAAACGTCATCAGTCTCCAACGGAGCGAAATGTAATACAAACTTCAGAGGCGAGCCTAGTACGAGTTGGGTTGGTTCGAATGGCACATCAACACGTTTTTTTTGGATCTACTTGCAGAGCGTATATAAAGTCGATGTGACGGGCTGCAAGTTGTCATTATATACGCTCGCCGTTTTCGGATGTGCAAATTCCGGGCATTTTATACCTCCAAGATATATAATATATACTGTTGAAAAAGATAAGATAACGATGATTTCTTAAAATTTGTTTGTCAATATCCGAGTAATTGTTGTTTATAATCGCGCACACTTTCGCTCCAATCTTTATTTTTGGCGGGGATAAGTTTAACTAGGACAGGGTAGTAGAACCTCTTTTTAAACTTTTAACCTTCTATTGAGCAAATTTTACCCATAACTGGCTCAAAAGGCGGGCGTTTCAAAAGCTCTCCGACTGAACCCACAAAATTATTTAAAAATAAAAATGACAACAACAGAGTAGCTGTCAAGTTCGTGAAGGCAAAGTGCTCCGAATGAACACGGACCAAAAAATCTAGGTTGCTAGGATGGTCCATGGTGAAAGGAATGCTGATGTGATATGCCCGTATTAAGAGTGAGCAGCGGAGGCAAGCTTTGTAAGCAAAGAAATGCCTTTGGTGCCGAAATTTGGATTGCATAAGGTCAAGTCAACCTCCGAAACGTGTTTTAATCGTCAACGTTTATCCCGCTGGACTGTATGAATAAATTAACTGAAGCTTGACCAGTCTCCTTTATTCTCTTTTAAATATAAATAAAAACACCTATCAGAACTGTTTATATCTAGATGGTTGGCCCAATTTTCTCCCACCATAATACTGGCCGCCGCCGTATAAGTGAAATATTCTTGCACTGGCGCAGTCTTTCGAACCAATAGGTGGATTGATTGACTGCGACTTTAATACCATGTTCAAGGCATTTTACTTGTCGGTGTGCCGGTTGTTGGTGGTGGAAACGGGAGTGCCTTGTAGAGAGGATTCGTCTATGTGTAAGACAGCGGTAAAACTGTACAGCTTTGTCATGCGAAAACAAACAAAAACACACCAACAACTTTTTATACAATACAACACAGGGATACTGCGACTGAAGACCAAACAAGGCAGCAAGGAAAGCAGATTTTGTTAAAAGCTTTGGCTTCTATTGTCTATTTCTTTTAGAGAGTCGCCTATTTTTAGATGCCTGTAAAATCAGTCATACTTGCTACCAAAATTGCCTTTAGTCAGTGGCACGTAACAACATAAGGTCTACATATTGATATCTTTGAAGTTCAGATTTTTGCGTGGTAAATAAAGTTAGAACACTTTTTCAAATTCATAATGTTAAAGCCCATCAGACCCGTCTCGAAGCCAAGAGCCCATTGTCTCATAAACAAATGGCATGCTGGATATTGGGCGGAGTTAAAGTTGTTTTGATGGAGGGCGGCAGCAGTTTAATAAACTGCTATCGGTCTTACTGTAAGCCCTGTGTTTTTTAAAGTTGGGTGCTAACAAATTTTGTTATCAAGAAAAATGTAGTCTATTCGCTGAGGGTGTAGTGTAGGATGTATTGATTTTACAGACAGCTGAATATAGACGACTCTCTAAAAGAAATAGACTCTAGTTATGTTCGTCAACCAGGAATTCTGTTGCGTCAGAATCTAAGGGTGCGTGAGTGAGTGCTTGGGGTTTAACGTCGTACTCAACAATTTTTCAGTCATATGACGACGAAAGAATCATTAGGGTGCATGTATGTGTAATGTGCCTCCTTGTTGCAGGACGGATTTCCACTGCTCTTTTATTTAGTGCTGCTTCACTGAGACGACTTACCGAAGGCAAGTAAGCCGCCCCACCCGAGCCATTATACTGATACAGGTCAACCAGTCGTTGCACTATCCCCTTCATGCTGAACGCCAAGCGAGGAAGTTACAACTTCCTCTTTTAAAGGCTTAGGTGTGACTCGTTCAAGGATTGATCCTGGATCTACCGGTCCCGAAGCGGCAGAATCTAAGTGGTCAGTCTGATATTCCTAAATACAATACTCGTAATGCGTATTTGGCGTTCCAATTCGGTAATCGTACAATTCAATTCTCAAACAACGTAAAACAACCTTTCCCAAAGGAGTATGTTAGGAAATTTATTTCAATAGTTAATAAAGTTTGTGTAATGTAAGAGAAGAAGGTGTCGGCGGTTTTCAACCATGAAGGATAGACAGTCGATATTCTATTCATGACATCTAATTAAAATTTTTGTATCTAGAATCTATCAATTCTGGTTCTAATATAAATATAGTTATGTCTCAGTCATGCCCTGGAACTGTAACATCGTAGTGTAAATAATATTTATCCATAACATCAACATTTGTCTTCAAGTGAAAATGTCAATGTTTATTGTTGTACACAGTTGTACACAGTTGTACACAGAGCTTCATAAAGACGATACTATGGAGACATGTCAGATTTCGTGACCTGGCGGTATATAACCATCGTGACCTGGCGGTGTACAACCATCGTGACCTGGCGGTGTATAACCATCGTTACCTGGCGGTGTATAACCATCGTGAACTAGCGGTGTATAACCATCGTTACCCGGCGGTGTATAACCATCGCGACTTGACCATGTATAACCATCGTGACCTGGCGGTATATACTCATCGTGATCTAGCGGTATATAAATATCGTGACCATCGTAACCTGACATCGTGACCTGGCGGTGTATAACCATCGTTAACTGGCGGTGTATAACCATCGTGAACTAGCGGTGTATAACCATCGTTACCCGGCGGTATAGAAATATCGTGACTTGAAGGTGTATAACCATCGTGACCTGGCTGTATATACTCATCGTGATCTAGCGGTATATAAATATCGTGACCATCGTAACGTGACATCGTGACCTAGCGGTGTATAACCATCATGACCAGGCGGTGTATAACCATTGTGACTTGTCGGTGTATAATCATCATTACCTGACAGTCTTTTACTAGCAGTGTATATAAGTAAGTGCTATTATAACAGGTCTAACTGTTACTACAGGACCGGCCCGGATAGCACAGTTGGTAGAGCGTCCGCTTCGGGACCGGTAGATCCAGGATCAATCCGTGATCGAGTCACACCTAAGACTTTAAAAGAGGAAGTTGTAACTTCCTCGCTTGGCGTTCAGCATGAAGGGGATAGTGCAACGACTGGTTGACCCGTATCAGTATAATGGCTCGGGCGGGGCGGTTTACTTGCCTTCGGTAAGTCGTCTCAGTGATGCAGCACTAAATAAAAGAGCGGTGGAAATCCGTCCTGCAACAAGGAGGCACATTACACATACATGCACCCTAATGATTCCTTCGTCGTCATATGACTGAAAAATTGTTGAGTACGACGTTAAACCCCAAGCACTCACTCACTCACTCACTCACTGTTACTATAGACATCGAATTGATCTCACACGCTGCCACACTTAGCCTTGCCAAGTAGAGGAAATTACACCGGCCTTGGGATTACTTCTCAATCAATCAGCCCTTCCTCTTCACCTGCGATGAAAAAACTCTGCTGGTTTTTTTATCATTTCATTTGAATGCAATCTAGAGCCGCATAAATTTGGGTTAACTCCCAGCTGACCTGAGATAAACGGTATTTGAGGAAGCAATCTAAAGTGCATTCTGGCTCACACGCATTTTGTTCATCAACGCCCGTTTTTGACGACGACATTCACACTAGTGATTTTTTATGAGGTATTTAAAATCCATGTGCATGTAATGTAACAGTTTCGGTGTCACTGGCATACTTTCATCAAACTGCTGCAGAGTATTGCTTAAGGCAACTGCAGTATCACATACGTGTGTTCATCAATAGAAGATGGCGTGTAGGATACCACTACATCTGTGTGCGTGTAATGTGTTGGGAGTCAGATTTCGCCTCATAAATGTACCTTTATCATTAACTATTCATCAAGTGGCAACGTAGATGGTTACTGCCACATATCGTCATAATACCGCATTGCTTTGATAAATATGGACAGAATGTTCAGATTCTTCTACACTCTGCCTCTAATTTCGCTTACCCCGGGGCTAGAGACTGCATATTGGCCGTGTTAAATTAACCTGGCACTATGTATATATGAAGTGCTACTGAGATACATTTTTACTATGGACATATAAACTAGCATGTTACAAGATTTGGTTACTGATTTCATTCAATCGCCGGGAGAATTCGATGCGTGTTTCTAACCTCACTGAAAAGTGTTGACAGCCTGCGTAAATTCGTCTTAATTTCATACCTTGTGTACTTTCTTTGTTTTTTGGTAGTTTGTGTTGAATCCTGTTTTGAGAAATAACCTTACGATTATTAGCTTGGAATAATCATTTTGGTTGAAGTTGGTAACGCGTCCGCTTTGGGAGCGGTAGATCCAGGGTCAATCCTGGGGTAGTTGACCCGTATCGGTGTAATGGCTCGGGCGGGCCGGCTGACTTGCCTTCGATAAGGCGTCTCAGTGAAGCAGCACGAAATAAAAGAGCAGCGGAAATCCGTCCAGCAACAAGGAAGCACATTACATGCACTCTAAGGATTCCTTAAGTCATGGGACCGAAAAATATTAAAAAGTGCGACGTTAAACCCCAAGCGCTTATTCACTCATTTTAGTTGACGGCTGTGTACGAATTGAGGCCTAGATTCCATCAAACTTAATGAGGAGCCGTTAAGGCAGCTCTTGCAGAGCTATGAGAAAGGTGAAAGGGGAGCTTCAGTATCGTGCACTCTCTCTCATTAGATTAACTGTACTCGGCTGTTTTCTGTATATCAAAGACGTTTATATCAGTAGACGTATATGTGGTTAATTGTCTATTTGCAGTGTGTAAGAAAACATTTAATTTTTTCGCGTTTGTGCCTATTTATAATGTTTTATAAAACAGTTTATGTATTTATTGTCAGAAGTACTTTTATGAGTAAACGTATATGTGCTTTCTGCCTATCTATTTGTAATGTGTCACAGATGTACCTTAAGACGCAAATGTTTTGACAAAATTTAAGAACGTGCTTTCGTCAGTAACCGTTTGAGGTGCCAGCTTGACACTTGTTATGAGAAGCGTTAACGTCACTGTCTGCGGTCCTAAAGCGGTCGCGGCTGAGCGATTGGCGGTCGACCTTAGCAAATTAGCGCCAAAACACGGCGGAATACAAACCAGCTGGTTTTTATAGAGGTGTAAGGGATATTGTCTTCCGCGGTCGAGCATTTGGGTGTCGTAAAGAAGCAGGAAGGGATGTTACTGGTGCGACTTTTCGGAACAAACCTTCCTCATCTGACCATCAGCTAAGGCTGAGTGCCCATCCACGGCGTCAATCAACTTAATCCAGTCACCGTTAAGTGGATAAGACCTTGTCTGGGCCAATTACAAAGCTAATCTCGGAGAACGCTCCGTAGATTTTTCTTCAAGAGCTTTTGGCTCCTCATAGATCTCAGTAGTGGACCTTTTCTATTCCGTTCTGATTATTGCTTTTGTACGTGGAGCTGACACCTTCCGAAGGCTTCACGACCAAAGGGTTGTTGCTGAAGTGACATAACAGCAAATACAGACCGACACAACTTCCCAGCTAAACAATCTCTCTGCCAGACAGTGAAGAGAGTTGCTGTTGATTTAAACCTCAATAAAAAAATTCAACCCACAAGGGTAAAGACCCAGAGCTTTTATCGGCTAAATTTACCCGTGGCGCTGATGATTTCGTCAATACTGGACCATGCCAGTAAATCAGTCCGGACAGCTCAGCAGTAGATAAATAAACCATTGTGTTTATATGCGCTCACGTCTGAAGATGAATATATAAGTACTCAGCTAACTGTGAAATCCCCATATTACTTAGCTGGCATGTGTGACTCAATCAATCAATATGTTCCATTCAACACTCATCCAGTCAATCAATCTATCAATCAACAAATCAATGAAGTTATCAATTGAAATAAAAGCCATCAATTAGAGATTCAATTAAGGATTTAAATAATGAAATAATCATTCTCAAGTAATCCTGATTTCTGTTTTAAAGGTAGTCACATAACAAGGTTCGGATATAAGAATAACATCTAGTCCACTAGTCTGCAACCTTTCGCTGTATACTTTTAATACAATATGTTGATGCTTGAGTGTACATGGAAACGTTGCAAACCAATAAATCAGAAATTGTTATCCATACAAATGCCGAAGCCTGTGATGTTAGTCTGTCAACTTCTAAATACCCTAGACAGCTTCGGTAGCCTAATGGTTAGAACGTCGGCCTCTAAGTCGGGAGACTTGAGATCAAACCCTAGTTGGGTCATAACAAAGACGTTGAAAATGGTCTTCGCTGCTGCCTCCCTTGGCGCTCAGCACTGAGAGGTTAGAGCAAGGAAAGAGGACTGGTTGGCCCAGTGTCAGTATAATGTGACTGGGTGAAGTCCTGTCAGGTGTCTTTGGCATGATCCCATGATTTGGCATGATCGCTCTTCCAGAAGAAGACAGTCTATACACATCTAATTACTTCTCGTCGTCATATGACTAAACGAGTGTTCAGTGCGACGTTAAGCCCCAAGCATTTATTGATTCATTCTTAATACCCTCGTAAAAAAGTTAAGGTTAATCGGTTATCCTGTCAGTTATTTGAGTCATGGGTGTGTAAAAGTGAACAAATGTCTTTGTGATTAATCCATACTGGGAAAGCTGCCACTGTACACACGCCTATTAGTCAGGCGTGCTCGATTTTCCGCGCATTTTTGTCGTCTTTTTGAAGACTATTCTATTATTTGAGGCTAATCCAACCCCATCAAAAACTCAGGATCACGTAAGTCCGGGCACGTAAAATCTATTTCGTGACACCTCAAAGCAGTTCTGCCTACCGAGAGCTTCTGGAAAAACTAAGATAAGCAATATAAGTCGGTTTATGTCGAGATAATCCAAAGCTTCTTGATCAAAAGCAAGAGACTGATACAGATAAAAGCACCACACCATTTCAACCGTTAAACTTAAAGGCATTTTTAAACGACAGAATGTAGGACAATATGCGAAAACAACCCTATGAAGCGCTATTATGGCTGAGTTAGTTTCAATATCAAATCGTGTTTGTTTCAGTTCTATTGTCTTCACGGCGGAATCGATCTGTTCACTGGAAACTATATTTTCGCGAATAGCGTCAGAGTTAGCTTGAAGTCTTATTTAACCTGTTATATTATATTTAATTGCATGAAATCATAGTCTGAGCTATTGAGCCTGTACCCATACAGAATGAAATAACAACTTCCAGTATAGTTACATGCCGGACTCCTTTCTAAAAACATGCTTGAACAGCAGCTGTAAAATTTATTGGCTGCGGAAAGACGAACGCTGTATGGGGTTCATAATATGTTGATTGTTGATTTATTTCTTTATCATAACCTTGAACTGTCATTAGACGCACAACTCATTTTTTAATTAAGATTTAACACCTATTCGACTATACATAGCTAATCCGTTGCCAAAAGACCGACGCCCTATCCCAGTGAGCCGTGCAGGGCTGTTTTTTACACGTAGGTATTTACATGCATAATTTTTAACCATTTACATGTGCATACAAATTATTGAGGTATCATGTGTGTTAGACCTGAAAACAAGGTTAAATGTAGCTCCGCACGGGAACTTTTCCTATCACAGTTGTTTTTCTCCTAGCTTTATTAACAAAAATGGTATACCATTAACAATGTTGGCTTTGACGTAGACACGTCCGTTTCTTTGCAAAGGCTGCCAAATTGTTCTATGGCAGGTTTTGTTGTATGTTCTGTATAACACAGTACCTGGTTTTGTTACCATATTATTCTGTTAAGTTCCATTCTCTTCATTTAGCAAAGAGAAGGTTGAAATAACTTTAAAATTAATCACTATCCTTGGCATCCTGCCATCTATTGTTGTGTTAGACAAAAGTTCCAAGATCTGTGTCCTAGAGCGATTTCCAGCGTTTAACTGACTACAACGTTTAACAAAGTAGCAGCCGTATTTCAGTTATACGTCCGTGTAATCTACGTTAATGGTTGGATTGGAAACCATTTTACCCCTACGTGTATAAGTAGGACCACAATTTAGTTACCAAGCTTGTCTGTTCAAATTGTCCACTGTTTCCTTTGCTTCTCAGTCCTTTTTTCAGCTTTTTTTTGAACGATTCATGGAAACACTGGTACTCATATAATTTTGCCTAGTTCGCTCTATACACAATAATTTTAGAGACATCTCATTAATTACAATCAACATCACTGCGTTTGAAAACTTAATTCTGCTTTATCCATGGTAGTACATGAAAAGTTAGAATAAAACCCTAACTGAGGCGTTCCACCATCTTCCCTGCACCAATAAAAATTGTTGCCTGCCTCTCTCTATAACATGCAACCAGCTTTTCTTTACTACTTAGATACTTTTTCTTACATAGTACTTTGGAATCTAGTGTTTTACGTTATTTTGAAAATGGTTATCGCGATTATCGACTTAAACACCACTTTAAGGTGTACGAGTTGTAACAAATGTTGGACTTAATGCTTAGATTTTATCGTATGCTACAGGTATAGATCTTATGTTATTAGGCACAATACTAATTGTTTATCTATCTACTTGTTTGCTGTTTTACGCCACACTTAAGAATATTTTACTTATATGGCGCTCACCAGCATTATGGTTGGAGGATACTGGGCAGAGGCAGCAGGAAATCAACTACCATCCGCAGGTTGCTGGAAGTACGAACGCGGAGGAAACCAGTATGGGCTGAACTTGAACTCACAAATACCCCATTGGTGAGAGGCTCCTGGGTGTCCGTGATGTTTTAGTCCGTTGACCACTCTTACATACTGTTGTTAAGCTGTTTCTCCAAATTGTTCCGTGATGTTATTTCTGTGAAACAAAATATGCAAGACACTTATGCATGTATAGGCTTGTGAAAGGAGAGACAGGAAGTACTGCCTTCAGTTTCTGTTACATGTACTTTGTCCCTATGAAATGTTAGCGGGTATTACCGATACGTAGAAAAGCCGTAATACTTAACATTTTAGTCCATATCTTATTCCTGTATACTTGCTTATACTGCAATTTTTAGCACATGAATTTGCCTTCAAATTAATTATAAATAAACGAATTTCTATTGTGAATGTTTACAGTTTGATGTTGGCACACATCCCATCTTTTCTTATCTTTACGTCCCCTTTAAGACAGCACGTGTTAGAGATGAAACCGTAGAGTAGCAGCTGATCAATGATTCATCAGAAACCGGATATCCGGTGTGCGTCAGATTGCTGGTAAATATCATGGTCACGTGCTTCATGGAAGTTTGTAAAGTGTCGTAGACTGGCGGAAATATTACCACGGAAACGGTTTGGGAGAACTTCACAAATTGGATAGATTTCATGATACTGATGATAATGAGGACGGAAGAGACAATTCAATGTTTCCATGACGACGAAGAGACCAACGACCTTGATGCATGTCTTGATGACAACACAGCATTTTGAGTAATTCCAGACCAGTGACGTGTACTAAATTGCAATTAACATCACTACATTTTTTTTACCTAATTCTGCTTGAGCCTGGTGCTAGCGGTCGTGTTAATTGCTACCATTTATGCATTTATATGAACACTTAGAATAAAACGCTGACTGAGGTAAATTGACAAGAGGCCCTATTTCACCGGTTACGTGTGACCATTTGATAACTATCATACTGTCATGGCTGCTCTGGTTTTGCTATCTATGCTGAACGTCTTTAATTATATTTACCTTTCTTGATGTTTGCACCATATAATTTCGAAAAGCTAGCTCACAAACCAGTCGCGCGTCACATACGTCCAAAATTATTGCGCACTTCGTGTATTCATATCTGTGAACTACCCTCCTTCGAACAGGATGCTGGCTCTTTCTTACTACAACATAAGAAGACTTTCTGCAGATATTAGTTGTTTAGTTTACTGGACAGCGTTCATCCACCAATGAATCAACAATCAGTCAAACATCTATGCCTAAACAACAACACCAGTTGTTTCACCTACAAAGGGTGTACTAGGTCAGGACAACATTGATCAAGATTTCTTACTGACAGACACGCTGAAGGGTATATTGAGGTAGAATTTATATTTTCGTAGACCTTGTAGACGGAGAAAAGGTTCATCACACTAGGTCTTGAGAGGAAATTGAAATTTGCTACTAAAGAGACGAATAAACAGGGGAAGCACAATGTCATCAGTGGCCGACCTATATATAATGAATTCTCTCAGAAAATGGGTGACCAGACATTGGTTGTTCGGATCAGATGGTTATATCCAGCCGTGGTGGATCAGGCTGCTGCTTTGTCAGGAGCTGTCATTTGTAACTGGTAAAGTGCGGTGAAATCACTAAAAAAACTAAACTGCATCCAAGACCAAAGGTACAAAGACATAATACTGCAGTTTGAAATTTTTCGACACGCGTTATTAAACACTGTGGAATGTGTAAGCTGACTATCCAACTAAACCCTTGCATAGCTTTTCTGTAAATTTACAAACAGACTCAGAGACATAAATGCCGGTAAAAAACATAACCACTTTGACAGCGGTGTTAAAGTAGATGAACAATTTTCAGCATGACATTTCAGACCATAAATGTGCATTTAAGGCATAAGATTTGATATAATTAGATGGTACTCATTAGGATCGTAAATATACTGCACGGGAAGCACATAACTGCTGCTATAAGCACGATTCAAAGCAGGTCATTAAGAACGGAAATGTTGATTTTCGTCACTGAAAAAAACAAACAAACAAGAAACCTGCTGTTTTTACGGACGCATGCAGTGATGAACCTCTCACGGAACTTTCCTCCCTTGGGAATAATTAAGAAAATTAAGTCAAAAGATTAAAGCGGAATAACTTTGAAATATTCCCGTATCTGGATGACGACTTAGATTAGAGAAATGTCAAATCAATATAACTAGGGTATTGCGGTGAGAATGACAGATGGACAAGTCAACCACGAAAAGGAGAACAATAACACTTTTTTCACCGGTATAGCTGATTAGTAGGTCTCTTGATGAAATGTGAATTAACTTGAAATTGAAGTGTGGAGTAATTCGCATTGGCATCATAATATTGTCTAGAAGCGTGTTTGGGTTTTAGAAAGAAAAAGAGAGAAACAATTACCAGTGTCATTGTTCGGTGGCATGAATTTGCATAAACTGTTATTTCTGGTCATTTTTTTTTTATAAATCATTCATTGAAAATCGAGTCTTCTAGCTTTTATTTCTGCTGTATTCCTACATTTTTTCGTTTGCTTGTTTTCTTCCAGGGAAGGTCTGGATGTGCCCCTAGCGACAACAACCACAGATAATCTAATTACAGGCAAATTAATAATGCAATTCAGTATACACAACAGTCAACACTAAAGCGAAGAGTGAATGCAGAGTAGAATGCATGATTAATATTTGATTGGGGCAAACGATAAACAGCTCTTAAAGCCATGCTGGCGAGCTAGCCAAGCTAGTGCGTTCGATGACGGCCTAAGCCCCCAATCTCATCAGCAGAAGTGAAGGTAAAAAGCTTATGGATTGGCCTTTGTGTGAGGGCAGCCAAAAGTACGGTACATTCATTGAGTCCATGGGGATGAGACGCGATGAATGGCCGGGCGCGAGCTCAGTTTGATTGGAGCAGACGACAATTGGAATCACCTGACGCTGGCGCGATTCGTGCTCATTGACAGTTGGTCTACAGTGTGTGTGTAGGTTGTCAGGCAGCCTTCGGCGTCACGGTGTGCACTTCATCCGGGATTTCTTCTTGCCGGCAAACGTGTCACGGATACCAGTTATTTAGCGGCTGATTTCTAGATCAAGTCCTCAATACAGGTAAGTCCGATCTCTCCTGTTCATTCGAACATTGATTCCATTGCTATTTGTAGGCTATTCAGCGATGCCTCAGAGTTTCGACAAAAGGCTAACAGTCGCAGACGTAACACGAAGGATATTGGAGGATATGTTGAGTCCGCTAATGTCCACTGATTGGCTTATATTAGATATACCATTGAATTGTGTTTTCCTCAAAACCGGTGTATTTTTTTGACTTCTCAAAACCTTTGGATCAGTTGTTTCACTGAATGCTAACCTTCCATCTACTCCGTAAAATATATACTTGGAAATGTCTCGATAGGGTTATTTCCTAAAAGAGATAATGTTAATGATGAGTTGCATCATTGTAAGACTCAACGGGTTTAGGCACTTCCTCCTGACCTCATATCCTTTTTTGGCCGGATTAATTATGTAAGGACATGACCTCTTTAGCTCAGAGGCTGGCCTGTATCGACCCGGCACACCTTCAAATACAACCATGTCCCCTAGTATTCTTGAGAACACGAACCAGTAAGACAGGTTCCTGGAACGTGATGGATACCACACGTGCTATTGATTTAAGATTTATCCCTTTTAATAATTGTGTGTGTTGGAGATGAAAACGTCGTTACTAGGGTGCTAGAGTTTAAGTGATGTTTCTTTCATGCGAGTTATATGCAGGTGCCATCCAAGTGTGGAGAGCACTGGGGTGAGCATAGGCGGCTCTGGGGCATTTGGGGTTTTAGCCTGTGGGGTAATGGAACCCGGCAGTAAACTGGAAATGAGGGTAACAGGGGAGGTGTGGGGCGCGTCATTCGGGTCAATTAGCTGGTCAAAGGCGCAGCGCAGAAAATGGACATGGTCTGTGTTGTATGTTGAATGATGTATGGTGAAAGACACACTGGCGTGTTGCGTCAGTAGGCTTTGTCCGGTACTTTGTAACGGTATTAGAACAGCAGGGGCTTTCTAACCCACCTACAAAGGCAACGGCATGCATGCAAGTACATGCTGAACACCAGCGAAGGGAGAAATAAGGAACGGTTTATGTCGAGTTATACATGTAAGTGCGTTGACTGGAGTGAGGCGTAAATGGGATGGTAAGTAATTAGCTAGTTTTGGGTGATGGTGGTTGTGTTGGAAAGGTGTGTGTGTGTGTGGTGGGGGGGGGGGGGGGTGTTGGTACCTTCGTTACGGAGTTGCATATGTGCATATACATGAAAGTACAAGGCATGGTATTTGTTGAAATACGTAAAGGTTTTTTATGTATCTGCAAATATAATAGTACCATAAATCAAAACTAAAAAGTGATATAATACCCAATCAAATGTTATTGGGGGACATAAGGAATGACAAGAGAGCAAGCCACTGATTGAGACGATCTAAGTACTTCGGAGCTTCACGCTGTTAAGATATGGTGGAAGGTCCCCGAGATCAGCCAGTTACATGTTTACTGGTGGGGGTGTGAAGGATGGGTTGGAATATTGGCGGCATGAGTTCCAGGCTGGCAGAAGCAGAAACGTCGATGACTACGTGTGGTGACGTCACAAAAACTAGGCCCAAGGTTGTCCCTTCAAAGTAAAGTCAACATCAGCATTTTTTTCATTCCTTGCGGATGGACAGTCCAGTTTGAAACCATGTCTACATGAAAAGCGACGATTAACGTTAGTATCGCCATTGTAATAGACCGTGACCTAATGCTGGGTCTACGATGGTGTCGATTTGCTAACTGGTCCTCTTGTCTGTTGCCCGACGTACAATCGTAATGAAAGTCGCGTATGCTTAAACAGAGCATGTTCAGTGACGATTTCAGCACGATTTTTTTTTGAAGTCATGAACTTTCAGCAACAAATTTTAAATGAAGTGGTTAATAATTTTTTTTAGAACTTATGAAAGCCCCCAGAACTACAAAATGTACTGTGAACGCTTGCTGACGTATCACAGGAAACGAGGAATCATTAGGTATGTGCACATATATTGTCTTCTTTTAGCAGGGCGAGCCCATACCGCCAAAATTCTACCGTCACTAAAGTATCATGCCGAAGACAATAAACATGACACCCCACCCAGTCACAACATACTGACATTCGGCCAACCAGCCCTGTTTATTTGCTCTATAAACCTTTAAGTGCTGAGCTCCAAGCGAGGCAGCAACAAGTACCATTTTTTCAAGTCTTTGGTATAACCCGACCCGTTTTTTTATCCCGCGATCTCCCGACTAAGGGCTAACTATTAGGCCTCTGAGGCGATTATGGTAGCAGTAGCGCGGATAATGTTGATCTGTGACAAACTGTTTCTGACGTCGTAGGGTGTGTATGATGTAAAAAGAAGGAAGAACATAGAACGTCAGACCACAAAATATGTCGGTTTTGGTTTCATGGATGTCAGAAATTGGTCGACGTATGACAGGAAGGTGTGGCTGAAAGGGTGTAACTAAAAGCAAAAGCATTATTATTGTAGCAGTAGCATGGGTAATGCTGAACAGTTATCACACTTACTGTATAATGAATGCCCACTTACTGTATCATGAATGCCCACTTAATGTATCATGAATGCCACTTAATGTATCATGTATGTATTACATGTATATGCACAACTCGTGAAAAGAAAGAAGGGCGTTGTATACCGAAGGGCGCTATAAAATGTGTCGGGTTTCGTTGTCGGTGAAAGTCAGAAATCTACAAGCGTATTACAGGCTGATTTCACTGGAAAATGTTATTTTCAATGCACAAATGCCATTATTGTAGCAGTTGCATGAATAATGTTAAACAGTGACGATACATATCCTAACCTCGTTGTGTGCACAAGATGGGGTAAAAAAGAAGCAATGTTGACTCAGCTGAGTTCCGGATAACATTGAGGCAACATTTCGCCAGTGATTTTGTACACCGTTATTAGTAAAGGCAAATTTCGGCCATAAAATGTAAAGCAAATACAACGTAGCATTTTTTCCTCGTATTTTATGCCAAGCTTGTGTTGCAGTTGGTTCTTCGTACATATAATGTGATACATTTTCATACAGCTTAGAGTTAAGCAATGATATGATATACTATTTCTGCTTCATCGCAACCAATCCACATATACGGAGTCGTGTCCGTGAACGGCTACAGGGTGAGACAGCACTGGGCTGTAAACTACCACACACCATCCACTCCTAGCTGCACATATTAATCCCCCGAGGACGACCTGTTCAGTATTAGCATCGATCACCTGTTACGATAAGGGGCTGGCCGATAGCAAATTGAGACTGGTATCTTTTATATCGATAAAATGGCCCAAATACCGGTTTGTTGTATACTTTATGCCTACATAGCTTTGGGGAAGCCCTTCGAGGTATATTCGTCGATGGGAAGGGTACTATGACTGCTTATTTCCTGAGGGTGTAAACTACAGCTGCAGGGCCATCTAAACATAGGCCAATGCATATATATGTGTGTGTATAAAGTGTACGGACCAGTACTGTGGTATGCCAGTGATAGCGCGTGTATGGTTATATTGTCCTGTCAGACGCCATAAATACGGTGTCGATACGTAACGGCTCGTCATCGGTCTATTTCCAGACACATACCGTTCTGGAACATGTGGTTTTGCTAGATCAAGCGCCAGTGGCGTTAAAATGTAAACCTCTACCCAAAGTCTGATAAATTATGACATTTTGTGTTAACACTTTACAATATCAGGCAAGCTAACAGACAGCCAAAAGACAGACAAAAAGACGGATGGACGTATTGATGATTCCGCTTAGGTGTCTTATTGGAACAATGATTCGTGCCGAACGAGCTCGCTTTTCTGAACAGGGAGATATTACGGCTGTTTTGGCGACAGGAAGGATAAATGTCTGCTACATTATTGCAATCAGATTCGGATTTACTATGATAATTGATTATATGATATCTACAAACAGACATGTCGAAAGAAAACACCTGCGCTAGGAGCACATGCAGATCGTAAAACGGTATTGGAAGCTCTCAGTTCATTTCCACATGCCTGGTGCTACAGGTGTACACGTTGGTTTTATGCGGACCGCTTTTCTTTATGCATATATATGCATAAAGAAAAACGGTCTGCATCAAACCTTGACTGAGGTAAAGCCACAAAAGGCCGGATTTCACCGGTAACCATTCGCCAATGATCATACTGTCGTCACTGCTCTGGTTTTACTTTCTATACTGCATTCCTTTATATTATTTCCTCATCCTGCAGTCTGAACCTCAGTCACAAACGTCGTGAAATAGTGTGTTTCTGTGAATAATTAGTTTACTGGTCTGCCGTTTATTCCAAGTGTGATCTGGACGAGCACCTGGAAATGAGCGCAGAACGGAGCAGATCATATTCCTTCCGCAGCAAGAATAATAACTCCTATTTGTTAAACCGTTATACGCGTTCGCAGCCTGTTAGTGACGTAAAGTGATTTGTTCCAAAAGCCATGTTTTATGTTGGTTTCACTTACATAGCATAAACTGCGTCATTGTGCATAAGGTTTCATTTTTCTGCAGTGGGATTATCATGAATAATTAAGACCTTCAATCAAATTATAACAAGTTTGTCAGTTACATCGTATCAATGGCACGTTCGAACTCATCTGTGATTGATTTAAACAATAACAAACGAAATGATGATGTTGCAGTCTTCGCAATTTGAGCGTTGGCATGTTTAATTACCGTAATTTATTTATTCCCGTTACGAATGGCGAAGGAGTGAGTTTGGTTTAACATCTATATCTGCAGTAGTTTAACCATATGTAGAGGTGCATTCCCCGCGTAGGTCGTGTTCATCATTATTTGTGATGCCGTAAGTTACGATAAATTATCAGTTGCCCCAGTTCTGTATTCTGCTACTCATATTTCGTTTATTTTTCCTAAATAAGTTGACTTGTCCTTATAATATGACTTGCTCTCTAGTTGAATTCAGTAAGGTTTGGTTTATCACAAGTAGGCTGTTGAATGAGTATCGTTTGCTACATCCTGTAACACTCAGAGTCGTTCATGCTTCTGTGACACGCAAAAGTAGAACTCATCTACATCATTCAACAGTCTTTAGATATTCAATTAGATACCAAAAAACAAAGCGCCCCTTAAAAAGATTTCCATTAAGTAATGCACATGCCTATAAAAAAGAAAATAACCGGATTCGAACCCGCAAAGTAATGTGTTAAGGGCAGGTTGCCTTCCGGTGACGCCGAGGTTAGACCAGAGGAAGTTGTATTAATCCGGATGATGCTGTATTGTAACTGTGGACGAATTGTTTTAGCATTTTACGGGATGTAACAGGATGTTGAACCAGATCCGGGACATGTCCTTGGCTTGCCTCTGGGCTGATGTGGACAATGCGGCAAGGGAAATATTGACTTGTCGCAGGATAGGCCATAGCCGAGAAATACGACGAACGTGTAGCCAGCGCCCAGCGATCAATCAGGTATATGAATGGCAATGCGGACGCTAAAATGGCTTTTTGCTCTTGCCAGCGACCTCTATAAAAGGAAAAGCCATCGGAATTTCCGGTTATGTTCCCAACAAACTCTCTGTCCATTTGTTGTCTCTGTTATACGGCTGTTTGTATTTCACATGAGCACCAATGGTTTTACTGTTATGGCGGGTTTCCGCCCCTTGTGAGTGTGTGTAAGCAAACATGTCAGACCAGAAGCACTCCCCGATGTGATATTAATCAAAGGGTCTATAGACCAACGATTACAGCCGGTCAACAAGCTGAATCTAAACGCATCAATGCGTTTACGAATTTATATGGAATACTTAGAAAATGACCCGGCTGCATCGCTATAATTCAAAACACAATTGGTCAGATTCACAACGTCTTGTGGAGAAATTGTACACCTCAGGGACTCATTTATCTAATGAAGCCAGATTTGCTATGTATGCAGATTAGCATGGTAGAATACATGCTTTTTTAGACTTATGGAAAGTACTTTAGAGCTCCTCGCTGGATTTCTCTAGACGTAGCCTATAAACTTTTGGCTATTGGTGTCCCAGAGTCGACATTTGCCCCGTTAGTTCGGCTGAGGTTTTGAGTCAGTGGATTTGCGTCTGGCAATGAGTGGAGTTTCTTCAGGCACTCGGGATTCTTCCATCCATAAAACTTAGCGCAATCATATCAATTAGACATCCTCAAATACGGCGTTAAACTGAATAATAATAATAATAATAATAATAATAATAATAAAAGAATCAAATGTATAATGATTACGTTGTCGTCGAATTCACGCAATATAAATACGATTCCCCCCTGACATAATGGTTAGCGTGTTACCGCAGCACTATGATTTAGGAGCCTTTCATCAGTGCGATTGCTGAGACTTCACGTCCAGCTCATGTTGGCTTCCTTTCCGGTCGCACGTGTAAATGTCTTCCAGCAACCTACGGATGGTCGTTGGTTTGTCCCGCTTGAACTTTGTCCGGTTTCTTCCGGTGACTATATGACGCAAAATTTCAACCAAATAATATATAAGTGTTCATAAATAATGGGACATTCCTTCTTCATGTATAGCCGGTTTACATCGGGCATTCTATGATTGTTAAAGGTATGAAAACAAGTGGATATTGAGATTGTCATGAATGTGTTGGGGCAAATAATTTATGGGACAAGTGGATAATGTTAAGGTTTGATAAATGTGGATAACCAGTATTCATGCAACGTGTGGAAGCTTACAACTCATGTGCAGTGATTTGGACACCACTGAGAATCACGAAGAAGCGGATACATTGGATACCGTTAACTCGTGAGGCACTTGGACAGCATTAGCAATGTGTGAGAAGTCATTACATTTATATACAGTTAACTCGTGCAGCATGTGTACAGTCTTAACCAAAGCTTATAAGTGTTTTCATCTATATACACTTAACACGTGTAGCATATAACAGAGTTAATCAAAACTGAAAAGTGATTCCAACTGGGTACAGTTATGATTAAATCGTGACAATCCTTAACCATGGCTAAGAAATGGTTACATCTGGATACATTTGGTTATGTACTCTGACATCGTCAACTTAGGGCGAACAGGCATGTACATTTTGACTTCATACAGATGCAACATAGATGACGCAGAATATGACTGTTTTGGTTCTTAGTACGTATTAATATTTCATGGAATAACGATGAATTGTTTTGTTGTTCGCTTCGACGAAAACAGTACCTGAAACAGAATGGTTTCAAACGAAATAAATGGTCATGGTCAATTAACTCGTTCGGTTTCCGGAGTCTGCATGAAAATGGCGGGCTGTAGGAATGGGCAGTGTGGACGTTTATCAGATATCAGATTAACACAGTGTCGTCACGTTTCAGCTGAGCATTGATTTGAACCATTTAGTGCATTGTGCTGATGTTATCGTAGGAATAAGGTTAAAAAGACGGTTAAAAAGGTGGTTGGGAATTTAAGTAATGGGCAGAGTGTTCAGAGCACGGATGAATTCACGTCTGCCACCTGGGTGCAGTAATTGCTTTTCAATATTAATGCGCGCTGAACTGAGTAAAACTCCAGAATAAAAGTAACCCGTCAGTTTTGGATTCCTATTGAGCTTTTGGGGTCATGAAGTTGAACTGACTTGATTTGCATGTAACATCGTTCTTAACGTATTTGAATACTGATGTCACTCACTCGCTGAGAACATACCTTGCGTCTTTCCAACGTCATCGCAAATTGTCGACTGCTTTTCTTTTCATGATTCCCTCTCGTTTCATATTGTGTACATTTCTTAGTTCCGTAGAGGTTTGTATCAAACGTCATTTAGGGAATTTGCCTGCGATTATTGG
Source organism: Liolophura sinensis (assembly GCF_032854445.1). Classification (NCBI taxonomy): domain Eukaryota; kingdom Metazoa; phylum Mollusca; class Polyplacophora; order Chitonida; family Chitonidae; genus Liolophura; species Liolophura sinensis. Next base: position 20,162,905 of record NC_088304.1, read on the forward strand.
TATGGAATATTCACGATGGTTGATGGCTGGTATACGAATGTCTGTTTAGACGCGTACATTTAAAACTTTTTAGCTGCGAAAAGCTGAGACATTTTGTATGTATGTCGTTCGTTTGTTCTGTTGGTCAAATTTTTGAAATACAGCTTTTCACCATGGACCATTTGCTCATGTCGAAAAACCAGAGTACAAGAAGAAATCGATTGTTATTTTTTTTTCATTTTCCGGGATCCCACACATTTGTACGGCGGCGTTCAGATTCACTGGTCATCAAAATCGACCAAAGCCAACCCTCTCTTACCAAACCCACCCCACCCCACCCTCTCTACATCAATCGACAAACACATGACAAACCCCCTGATTTATCGATAGCCCAGCCAGCGGGAGATGCGCTATTCTGATTTAATGATAATGGGTCGATGGACAACGGCGTGAGTGACGTTTCTGTACTTTTACTGTCTATCTGAAACCGTCCACGGCAACAAGTTCAAATGGATCAGACATGTCAGGCCAAAGGCAATGAATTATGCTCCTCGTCCTTGGTTGTCGTTCCCCAGTGTAAAGCCAGCGCTGTGATTTACCTATAAATGTCACCAAGGCCACAGTATGTGATAACTTACCATTTGATATGCATAATATTAATAAATGAAACTCTAACACTGTAGAAGCATCTGTGGCCGAGGATGTTAACAAGCCAATGTGGCGGAATGATCTAGGAGCCTCTCACCAATGCGGTCGACGTGAGTTCAAGTATACTCTTGCTGGCTTCCTCTCCGAACGCACGTGGGGAGGCCTATCGCTACCTGTGGATGGCTGTGAGTTTCCCTCGGGCCCTGCCCTGTTTCCGCCCACCATAATGCTTGGCGCCGTCGTATGGGTAGTAAGTATTCTTGAGTACGGCGTTAAACACCAGCCAAATAAATAAAGCAAATCTAACGCTGTAGTCTGCAAGAGTGTATGCCAGGAAGAGGACGATGCATCGGCAAACCAAATCATAGTTGCATTTCTGATAATACATTGATATGCAAATTGAGTTATCTTGAATCTGTCGTCAAAACATCCGTACATCAACCAAAACAGAAGTTCCAAGTCAATAATCGCAAATCCCAAACACACACCACTAAAGAACTAAGGAAACATATAAAGTAGGCTATGAAATTAAGATGGATTTGTCCTAATAGAAGCTGTCAACACTTTTTGGAAATGTTGGAAATACGCAAGGAATGTTCTAGGCGAATGAATAAAATCAGTACCCAAGCATGTACCGCGTTAGTTTATAAGTTGTTGTTAATCAAAATATGCCCTTGCAACTGTTCATGGCATGGACTCATCCTGCCACACGAGGACAAAGTAGGAGTAACATACGTATTGACTCCTGGTTGTCGTATAATTGAAACATTATTAAATGTAACCCCCAATTATACATACATTCACACATACATACATTGTTTTTAGTGATCTTCCCAGAATGCATCATGGCTTGCTATCGCTATACTACCTTTTTTTTTAAAAAACCGTGGACAAAATAACTAGACCAAACAAAACTTTCTATCGAAACTGCCCGGAGGAAGGCGTGAACGTTGATGACAGGAAGTGGAAATTGGTGAAAATACTTTGTTGTTTAACGCGACAGCTGACATGATGATTGGTAAACGTGACACTGTCGCGCCTCCTGGTGGTGAGTGGTGCACAGCACATAACACGCCAAATCACAGGTTATGTGTGAACGACACGGCAACTCTGCCCTACAGTCATTGTTGAAATAAACTGATACATCAGCATAACTGACGGCTTTTCCTGCCGTATCATAATTCACTTATTACTCTGCAATTTGTGTTCATTTGCAATTCGTCTGTCTGCGTACTGCCATTACCCAGTACTGCTTGATTCTGCTCCGTCAGATTATATTGACTCAGTTTGTAAATGAGTGTTCGAGTAAATATGCCGGTGATATTGTCACATGACAAAGTGAATTCCCGTGAACCCTTCAGGCCATTCCGCTAGAGTGCTAAAGGCCCAGTATCACAACTGAAACGTCAGAGGATGTTTACATTCTCGGTTTGTTACTTTTCCCTTGTTTTATTCCATTACGGCTTTAAATACACCGGGTAAATTGACAGTTGAGATGTTTACTGCATTTATTTGTAGAGTAATATAAGATGACATGAATTTCACTTCGCAGGATGATGCTTCCCTGGTCGTAATATACACTTGGTTAACACGTTACTAACACATGTCAAAAAGAATTTCTAACGGAAATTCTGAAAGCGCACCAAACCCAAATCGGCCCAACTTGGATTCCAATATGTGTTGGTAATTCAAAGTTAAAATCGCCGTTGGTTAATTGGGTAGACTAACATACAGATAGATGTGAATTTATATTAGAACATGCCAGTTCATAACTTGGCTTAACCTAAAGCGGAACACAAACCAACATACAGGCAATAACCTCTCTTTACTATAGTCTATTTCTCTGAGCCAATCAGCCGTCTGTAAAATCAGTGATACTTGCTCGAAAAAATGCCCTTGGTCAAAGACACGTATCACCACAAGCTCTGCAAATTGGCATCTTGGACGTCCATATTATTACGAAGAAATGTATTTAGAATACCTTTTTAAATTCATAATGTTGAATTCCATAAGCTTAGTTTCGACACCAATAACCCATGGTCTCGGGTCAAGACACACTTATTCAGTAGCACGTTGCATGTGTTATTACGTGTCACTGACTAAAGGCAATTTTGCTAGGGACTATGACTCATTTTACAGTGAGCTGAATGTAGGCGACTGGCTAAAAGAAATAGACTATAATAATGGCTTATATTTATTTTTTTTTAACTCAGAGCCTGACTCAAGTATTTTCCACTTTAATATCATATGATGGCGATATCGAAAGTAAGTCTGACCAAAATGCCCTTCACGGATGATAGGCAAATAGTGACAAATGTCCCACGAACAGTCAGAGCGGAATACAGTCCATTATCGAGATAGTGTTGCCAAGTTTCAAATGTTTTAAGTACCTGTATTGCCGGAATAATACCGAATTCGACGTAGATATATTTTACCTGGATAATGGCACTGTGAATACCCTAAGATTGTAGTCATTAAGATTTAAAGATACCTTATCAGCCACCTTGAGGATGTACGCCTTATTAGAAGTCAACAAAATTTGGACTTGCAAACTGTTACTGGGTTTTAGATAAAAGGGACAAACGATGTGGAATTATTTGCTATCAGCTTCAATTTTGCACATTTAAATAATTTGGGAACATTTTCCTCACTTTTTACAAAAATTCACCTGTTGCGGTATATAAGACCAACCGATAATTCAGGGTTTTCGTTAGTGCACGCTGATTTAGACAAGACAGTGGGCGCACTTGCAAACTAAAGTAGGTAAAATGCGCGGTTTTACGCTAGTAGCTAGACGGAGTACACATCTGTCTGTCGACTCAACGGTGCCGTTGAATCGATGCGTCGAAACAAATTCATATTCCAGCCGTCAACCAATAAGGACGTTCCAGGTCAATAATCAAGCACTTCCCAAAACGACGTATAACACAAACTACCAAATATCTAAGAAAATATGTAAAGTTCAAAAATAGGGCGGATTCATGCAAAGAGAAGCAATCAGCAGTTTTCAATGATGTTGGAATGGCGCAAGGTATGTTATAGGCGACTGGGTGAAATCAGTATTCAAATCGTGTACCATGCTAGAAAACCAGTTGTGGAAAACAAAATATGTATATCAGTTGCGCTTTGATTGTAACTGTTCATATATCCAACATGGCGATCTAGCTCAATGTGATGGATACTATGCCCTTAGCTCCGGGTTAAGTGGAATTAGACACAATCATGAAGCAGAGCACCTGAGATTCTAGATACCTACAGTAGAATTATGTCTTTTAGCCGCGGCAATTTGTGAGATCTCCCCACCTGGTCTCGCCTAAATAAACTCACGAGAGCTCTTATTAAGCCGAATGTGCTTATTCATATCCAATAAACACATCTACATATATATATATTCACCTTCAAGTAAAATTCATCACTTGTACGTTGCCCATCAGGTTTTTAATAAGGGTGAGGAACCTGTGTGTCCGAAGGAAACATCCGCCTTTCTCCAATCCGTTAAACAACACCCTGACTTAAAGCCGCTTTTGCACGATATATCCAGGCCAGTTCATTGGCAGATGGTCGATGGGCTGCAGCCAGAACTCAAAGGTAATTAAATGTGACAGCAAGAGCCCCTCCCCCCTTCCTCTACCATCACCGTTCCGTTGTACATTTTGATTATCAAGGATGTGCCTGGTGCGTTGCAGTTATGCTAAGCGAAACAATTAGCCATAGAACCAAAAATAGCATATTTTATATCTTTCCAACGGCATTGAGATGGCCTGCTCTTCGCACGTCGTCTCATGAGGCAGAATTATACGGCACCATGTAATATTCATGTACAACTCCGTACAGCAGAAACAGATAAGCTGAATAATGTGGCCGTTAACAGTGGTATAAAATATTCAGATTCTCAAGTGTTTCACTTACTTTGAATTGGCAGCTCAGCTTGCTCAGATTCCTAGTGATCTATGAGACCTTGCCTGCCAAGCGCGATGCTCGATAATGGCCGAATCATGTATGTTAACTTTATAGAGAAGGCTGTTTACTGCAGACACATTCGGTCGTAGGTCAGGTTAGAATTAACAGCATCCCGACAGTGGCGTTGTGAGTTCATTCCCAGTACGGGAAAAGATGATATGTCAGTGTCACAGACAAAAGTGCCATTCTGTTGTTTGACAGATTATGATAAGAAGTCGTCAAAAGAGAAAGAGATGTCTTGGTATACTTAATACTAGCCATTTGGGACGGCTTCGATGGCCTAATGGTTGGAACGCCGCCTCAAAGTCGGGGAAACCCTCGGATCAAACCCGGGCCGGGTCATACCAAAGACTTTGAAAATGGTACTTGCTGCTGCCTCGCTTGGAGTTCAGTTGTTAGAGGTTAGAGCAAGGAAACATGACTGGCTGACCCGTTGTCTGTATAATGTGACTGGGTGGGGAGTCATGTCTGGTGTCTTCCACATGATGCTTCAGTGGCCGCAGCACTTTAGAGGCATGGACTCGCCCTGCAACAAGAAGACACAGTATATGTATATAAACTTAATGACGCCTCGTCGTCATATGACTGAAAAATTGTCAAGTACGACATTAAACCCCAAGTATACATACATACACACTATAGCCATTTGGATATGGCTTGTGGAAAAGAAAGACTAGTTTAAGTAGCACTGCCACATGCATTCTAACAAGTGACATACACCAATAAGGATGTGTGCAAAAGAGATTTTAGAAGGCCTCATTTGTACATCAGCTAAATGTACCTACTTACCTTCAGCGAAATTTGTCATCGTCCCAACCGACAAAAAGCTTTTCAGAGCACAACAATTATAGGCAAGAATCATAACGATGAAGTCCTTCTATTGGCATTAAGAATGGCTATTTCCAAGTGCTCCTCCAGAAAATGCCCTGCGGGGGGAACGGATGGATGAGAAGAAACTTTCCTCTCAGACACAGGCTTAAGAAGCGTGATGTAAATTAGTCATGCTGTACAGAATATGCAAAGACGTATAAATCCTTAGACAATGCTCGATTTATTGCGCAATCAGGAAGGTGGTCAACTAGTTTTCCGCCAGTGCGTTCAACGAGGGCTTTAGAAAAATCATTAGAGCACAGATGAGATCAAGGGATGTAGACTGCGATGAACTGATCATGATGTCGCCTTCTATGGATCAAGTTTAATATTGCCTGTGCAGCCCAACTGTTATATACATATAGTTGGATGTGCAAACAGTAAAATAATATGCCATTGAAATAATAACACTGATAATAATATACATTTATCTGACTGCTAAACATTTTTTCACTAACATAGAGAGGGTTCCGAAATGTACAAATATAAAGAGACGTCCAATATGTACAAGGTACAAAAACAATCAAATATTAGACGATGTGCCAGAAGAATATGGGGTTGAAACAATCACACTCTAAGCATGTAAACAGGGAGGCTTGTTACAGTTATTCGGTGTATTTATTCCGTTGTTTTTTATCCGTACTCAAAAAAATTCACTTATGCGACGGCGGCCAGCATTTTTGTGGAGGAAAACCCACAACCATCTTCCCATATACAGCAGAAGGGATAGCCAGCTGTGTTAAAAGTATCCATGCTATTAAAACGCAATTGCGCAAGAAGGATCTGGTACTAAACCAGTTACTCAATAAGCAGTTTATACGGGAACGTAAATGATCTGTAATGTGCTTGTAACTTTAGGTTGTGGCAATTATGAGGATGCTTAATAGCCCAGAAAAGCTTGATATCGTAATGCTCACTTCTTTAAAGTTATATACCGTATGGGATTTTCACGCTCTCCATGCATTGATTCTTGACAGGAATTCAGCTGAGTGGCCCTCTGTGTAGATTGTCTCCATGGTCACTGAATCAAGACACCATTACATTAATGGTTTCTTAATGAATTCCTTTTTAACACAAATGCTATAATCGTCCAGTCAGATAGAATTTCCCGCTCATGATATCTGTGCGAATGTGTATGTATATGGTTTTGATTTCACAATTTTAATAGATCGTGTATTTGCTCATAGTATTTGAAATAATGTAGGTGAATAGGTATTGTGATATTGTAAAATGTCTCCCGGTCTGGTTATTCAGACATGCATGTAGTGTATAATCTCACTGCCTTTTGTATGGTTTGTATATCGTAATTTACAATTATATCCACGGGTATCTATGTTAGAAAATATGGATGGAAGAATCTGCGTGTCAAGGAAGCTTTATTCTTTTGTTTGCAAAAACTGACTTACCAGTCAGTACCTCTATTGTCAATCTGTATGCTTCGTTTTTACTTACCGGCCCGGATAGCACAGTTGGTAGAGCGTCCGATTCGGGACCGGTAGATCCAGAATCAATCCTTGGTCGAGTCACACCTAAGACTTTAAAAGAGGAAGTTGTAACTTCCTCGCTTGGCGTTCAGCATAAAGGGGACAGTGCAACGACTGGTTGACCCGTATCGGTATAATGGCTCGGGCGGGGCAGCTTACTTGCCTTCGGTAAGTCGTCTCAGTGATGCAGCACTAAATAAAAGAGCGGTGGAAATCCGTCCTGCAACAAGGAGGCACATTACACGTGCATGCACCCTAATGATTCCTTCGTCGTCATATGACTGAAAAATTGTTGAGTACGACGTTAAACCCCAAGCACTCACTCACTCACTCACTCGTTTTTACTTCCAGATGACCTAAGGTGTGTGTTTCGCAGCGCAATTCAGGGAATGTAATTATCGAGTAGGTATCATCTCAAACTATGAATTAAATCTAGATAAGCGTAAATAATGCCTGGCGGGATACTCAAGGTTTGGCACGTCTCAGTCTACATTAACATTGCTGAGTAGCATTGCTGAGTTTTTATGTAAGTCTGAAGTATTTTTTAACTTCAAAGTATTCTTTGACTTCGAGGTTTAACTTTGACCTGGAAACTGTTTTGTCCGTGGATCGCAAATTATACATGCACATGCTGAACGTTGATTGTTTGTAGACATCATGAAAAATCATGGACTCATCTGGTTTGTCCGCGTGGATTTACCTCTGATCTCTGTGGGTTTGTCATTACTGCGTTTGGTTTAGGGATGTAACGGGGTCTGTGCGGTTTGCAAATGTCCATTACGACTGCTAGGGTCACTGTGCAATATAACGGCGTCAGTGATTTAAGAATTTGGCCGGTTCCGTGTGTCATCGTTCTATAACTAGCAAAAAAAAATATCGCAAAAAGAAATAATCGTTTGTTTGTTGGCTTGACGTTAATCGCCTTTTTAACATCACTTCGGTTATATCAGCATGTTGTCTGGTCGAAGAAGGCCCATCGCTGATGTATGTACAGTTCTGTTTCTCTCTTACGTTATGCCACAGGCACCGAGGTCATGGTGTCTCGTACAGTGCAAAAACACAGGCCTCACCATACAGCCGTAGTCAGCATCGCAATCTCCATTGTTCAATTCTTAAGAATGATCGGATTCCGTCTATGACTCTTCTCAATGAAACCGAAGGAATTGGGCACTCTGAGGCGAGGAACAAATTCAGTCTTTATTATTAAGTTTGCGTCAAATAATTGTCGAGAGGGAACGCGATTAAATTGAAATAAGATACAGTAATTGGAGGAATATATCTAGTTTTAATGTAACTGTAAACAAATTTTGCAGATCTCGTATCGTCTACTGTATAAGATGTGCTCTTTCAACACTGCTGCCATGTTTGTATCGTTATTTTCGTGTTGAGCTATGGTGACCAGCTGCTGCTCCAGTTTTGGCGTGAATCGGTCACACATCCTATCTTATTAGGAGACCGAATTACAACCCCTATGCATAATGTAAACCGCTCCGCTATCACTTGATGCGAGGCGTGATGCAATCCACCAGATAGTCTCTCCTGACATGAATCTGGGTGCAGTCTCGCGGGATTATCGCCTGACTCTGCATATTTCCCAGCATCGCTGCCATCGCGCTTGATTTTCAGATAGTCACGGTAGCTTTATCAGTGTACATAGAGATGACTTAACACACGAGCAAAATAAATCAACAGATTGGTTAGCTCCGGTTTTTATCTCCTAAAACTGCTACTCTCTGACCGGGTTTGTATTGAGCCGTTTCTCTGTCCAGTCAAAGCCAAACGACAATCCAATATTAGTATTTGTTTGCTTATGTTGATCTGAACTATTAATGTTATTAGATTAGCGCCGAAGCAATTTTTGTTACGCCCATTTGGACTTGTTCGTTGTCCGAACGACTCGTCCCTTTCCTCTTAGCCAATTTCAATTGAGCGGTTTTTGTGTAGCTATCTGTATACAGCTTATCGGTTATGCTTTTGACATTGGTTCCCGTCCCAGTCGATTGTCGAATGATGTGGGAATTGATGTCATTGTACAGATTCGTTTATTACAAAATCTAGATCTAAAATGAATGCTGCGTTTTAATGAAGAAGAAAAATTAGCAGCGATATGCAATTTAGAAATTTTTTTTTGGTCAGCAGTAAGATAACCGTCCCCAAAGCACCAAAGGTAAGAAATTTTCTTTCCCTCTTTCCTTTCGAATTCACATAATTCATTTTGATTTGTATTTTCTTGATGGTTTTGTACAAGAGTCGCTGGCTATTTATCACTATTACCACCGCCTCTCATTTCAGCTGTAAACACTTCAAAACGTCAAACCAAGACAACATAGAAAGTCACATTTAAAGCCCATACAAACAGTCGTTCATAGTTGAAATTTTCATTACCATATTTGTTCGATATATATGAATTCGTTCACGCCGATAAATTGTTTTGGTGGAGCTGATAAGGCGTTGACCCATTGCCATTCTTGAATTATTTTTCAAAACAAGTGTGGTTGTATGAATGGATAGCTACTCCTGAAAGTCCGTCGCATTTCACATGCATATTATTGATTTAACAATGCGTCCGATATGAAATTCTATGTGACTCCTGTATTTTATTTTGTAGAGTTAGTGATCAAAAGGATGCAGTAACCTTTGTGTTTCACATAGTTTTGTTCTTTCCGTGCAAAATTACTTCAGGAAAGAGGTTTTGAACAATATATACTCATACATGTAGTGGATCAATATATATCCGTAACACATTTCAGTAAATCGGCTAATACTTCACAAAAATGTATAATTATTTATTATGAATATGTTAAACTTTGTTACTTTGGTACCTCAGATTATGTCTCTATGCCGAATTATTGTCGCTTTGTCGACCTTAGTTTTGGCCCCACAGTTCCGTGTCGTTAAATATAATATCGCAATGTCGAGTAAAAATAATGCAGCATGTCAGAATAAATAGTTTGTCTCTGGTAAACTGATTATCAGTTGAGTGTTATTCATTTATTCCATGGAGAAAACTACAAAAAGCCTGAGGAACTTATCAAAAATTCATCCTATTGCTTATACCATTTCACTCCGACATATACATCATGCAGAGTTATGGGACTTGAAGAGTGCTCTTTCGTTTTAAAGGTATAATTAGCCATGGATTATTGATGAGGAGCAGAATATGTTACGAGATGGCAATGTCCTTTGCATGGTTACTTAGTGTAATCTTTGTACTTATATGCACAGATAAAGCTTAGGTTGAGAATTGTTAAAACTCTTGTTTAATGGATTTAACACACGGGTCTCAGAATCCAGGAGAAAGCGCGAAATCAGGTCGATAAACCTGTTTCAGGGAGATTTGCGGGATACACATTGAACATTTTGTGGCACAGGCACAACTGTTGAAACGGTGATCTTATGAAAGCCGATGAATAAGAAACGGTTTTATTCGAAATAGTGGCTTTACGCATGAAGAGTTTCACAGAAGTAGTTTGTTTGTTATTTTTCGCCTTTCATGATCTTGTAAAGTAAGCACCCCCCCCCCCCACTCACAAAACTGCACCGTTTTTTTTTTAAGTATCGCGGTTGGTGAACGTAAAATTCTACTTTGCAACATTTCATGTATACTCATTTACATATAGCTGTAGAGTTTGAAGCATTAAATTTGCACAAGTCGAAGTAGTATATTGGTGCTCATCACCCAGCGCCTATAAATGGACGCCTAGGTACATCAAGTCTGAGGCAGGAGCCTATCACCATATAATTGGCCTCACAGAGCTCGCGGTGCCAGCACTGCTGTAAATCCAGGGGTTTGTCGTAATTGGGCTCTTGCGTGGCGTCAACAATTACACTGTACATGTATATTAGAGTGCTTCATGTAGACGAGATCTCGCGGGAATCGTGTTTGTCGACAATGTAGTGTCGTTCGCTTTTATGTTTTGAAGGCTCGGAAGTGAAGACAAGAACTTGCGATCATGTGCAGCGTTGACTGGAGTATGTGAGGCAGAGTGTGGATACACTTGTCTCTCGTGGCAATACTCCTCACATGGTCTCCAAGAATTTCAGAATACAGGTTCATTTATAGAGTTACCATGCACGTGACAAGAAATGGCTGTGGCCAATTAGGCCTGTTTCCACTCTTCTTCCGAAACAAATAAGATTACATACCTTATTTGCTTATTTCCTTTCACAATAGAAGAAGAAAACCCTTAATTTCGTATACATTTGGCCTTGTTGATCACATTTCTGAAGAAAAAAAAAGCGGTTGATAAAGTGACGACATACGTGGTTTTTAATCCATCCCTTGAACCGTTCCTGAATATGTCATTCCCACAATTATGTTAGCAAACTGGAGTGTTGGGTTAGAACTGTCCCTTAGTCAAATGACTAGGTTCTGCCATGATTATGGTCATTTTAAAGAGAAATTTTAAATGCGCAGCTTGACACATGCCCAGTCAATGCCCAGTCAAATGACTGAGAGGAAAATACCTAAATAGGAGGTAATACTCAAATTCATTTTTGCAACTGGATACAAATACAACATCCATTGGTTGAATCGCAGTGAACCTAAGCTGTCTAATATCTGACTAAATGATCAAGGTATGAAAAGCATAACACATTAACAATTATATCTAGTTTTTAATAGCAGTTGCGTAAAGATAAAAACAAATGACATTCGCTGGTGAAAATCATATTTTTATCGAAATGGAAAGTCAGGGTGATACAAAAGAAGTGGTGTGACTTAATGGGAAGAATGTTTTATAAAAGATAACATTGAATAAGATTCCACTCAGGGTATCGTGAGTAACATCAAAGTAACAACTAGATACAGATCATATAAAATAATAACATATATTAAGATTTCGTTTGCTTTGTGCAACTAGCAGAAGGTTTCACCTTCGCTTTTGCTGGTTTTCATTTTGCAGATCTGATTTCTGTTTTGACACAGTTAATTTAGGCAAAATGCCCTTAAGATAACCGCAAATTTTCAGCTCTGAACTGAACGTCACTACAAAGTCTTGGGAAAGCCTTTTGTGGACAAGCGTCACGTTATGTTTATATATTTATTCGATTGGTGTTTCACGCCGAATATTTCACTTATAAGACGACGGCCAGCATTATGGTGGGAGAAAACGGAGCAGACCTCCCGCCATCCAGCATCATAATCAGACAAAATCATATAACCAATGTCAAGTTAACACGAAAGGTTCTTATACTGTGAATTAAAAGTGGCAGGAGTGGGTTTCGTGGACCACCCTGTATGCCTGGTAAAGAATTCTGATAACAGATTTCTGGTAAACAGCGTTTAGCAAAACCGGTTTCTTGTAACCGATTTGTGGTAACCAGCTCCAGGGTTGAATTCCGTTCGATTTATTGACAAGGTCTTGGCGCAGTGACTCCCTACACAGACAAGTGTAAGACGTATTGAACACACCATACATGCGTATGATTATAGCATATATAAACAGATGCCTTGCTCCCAATACACTACTCCCAAAACTCTTGACCTATATAGTTAGGCGACAACTCGATTATCATACACCTTCTGCTCTATCGGGGCTTGTGTCACAATCGAGCCGCCACATCGAACGCACCCGGTTTGTGGTAGCAACAGATGTATTGGTTCCAGCTCAGTGACCATTGAGTTGGAAAAGTCCCAAGACAATATGTCACAGGTAGCAAATGTAATCTTCATAGGAGCTACTAGAAGCAATTCATGGTCAACATCATAGTTGAGTGATGTGTGACTCGAAGGCAAACGGAATCTTCAATAATTAAAAGTGGAGATACGAGATCTTAGGCTGTAAGCGTGGCTTGGCTATAGTTCAGTGAGCATACATTTTAAGGGAAGTTTGTTTTATATCGCTCGTAGCCTAGTTGTTTATTAGACAGATAGCCCACAAAATCATGGATTTTTTTCCTCTTTCTGATCCAATGGTCAGAAGTAATGCATGGAACATGTGGTTGAATTGGTTATATTCTCAACAAAATTAAGAATTTGGCACTTGTTTAAATGAAGTACTGTTCTTAAGAAAAAAAGATGTTGTGAAAATAGATATTTATCATGTTGCAATTATCCAGGCAATAATACACAGAAAGAGTGAAACAACAATGCATGACGTTCCCTAATCCCTTCCCCCAACCAAAGCCAGTACATACATGTAAGGTAGAATGGTGTTCTTTTTCAACTCAACAACAAAAACCCTTTGTGATTTTTATGTCACTGGATATTAGTGATTTTAGAAATATTAACACATAGCCTACAACGGTGATCAGCTTTATGGAGGGCCCCATCGCACTTGACAAAATTCCTGGTTACACAAACCCGAGAAAGGTCATTATGGGTGTATTGCAGGTCTGTGCACTTATTTGATCCGACGTCTTTGTCAAAGAAATTAACACTCTGCTCCATTGCTTTGTCTACTTAAAACGCCATACAGACCATTGAATGAAATTACCTCGACGCCTCCAATTAGATAGAAAACATGCAAACCTATAATTTTGTTTTGGAACGAATTTAGTTTGGATGAAAAATTTGCATTAATAACATTGGAATGATACTTCATTATATTCCATTATCTGGCAACTTGAATTTGATATGACGTTTCGATTAAATGTAATTAAACTAGCGGCGTTATTGATGAGCGTTATTTTGTATTATATTACGCTAATGACATTTTTCTGTTTGATCCGCTGAAGCGTGATGTTTTTCTTTCGTCAAACAGCATTAGTCATTCGTCTTGTTATTATTGCGTGAAAAGTCTACCTTTTTTTGGTTTTATATTTATGAATGCCCCCTGTGTAGTGGATCTATAGGAGGCGGTTTTAGCACGACAACTTCTTTGTGGCCGTGTTTAGGAATCCCACCGATAAGCTTTTACCTTAGCTCCTGTGAGGCGAAGAGAATAATGTGATCTCCAGGGATCTGAGTAAACTTGGCTTTTTCCCTAGCAGATTGTAGCATTGTTTCCCAAAGGCTTTGAGTGCTAGGACAACAAAAACACCGTTATTTTCGCCCATCCTATATATTTACCGCTAACCAAATCCCCGCTTTGTTTCTGGGGAAACAATAACGGGCTGCGCCACTCCACAAAAGCAGCGATGCATCTCGCTGGTGCGATGTTTCCCTAAACTCTAACTATTGCTGTTTGTCTGTAAATTGCTACCATGACTAACGTATCATCGTTGACGGATGCATCTGTTGTCTACGTATCGCTTCTCTCCCCCATCACCGACAATTATCCATTACGTATGGAACACAGAAGCTAAGTCCGCGCTGGATAGCTGCTGATAATCCCAGACGAGTAATCTGATCATTTGACTTTTGTTTGTCGCCACGACAGATTACAGGCTATGCCAGCAGATGAGCTTCAACACAATGATCGAGCGTTGAACTGTCGCCGCAATCTCCGCCGTACAACGTGGCGTTACTCATTTGTCTGTACGACATTCTTACCTGTCTCCTCGGCTGAATTTTCTGGCTAAAGTGGCGTGGTGCATGTATACGCAGTTATTATTCTTCGATGATTTGTTAGAATTTGATCGCCTTCAATTAGTGAAAATTAGGCGTGTAACACTACAGCAAATATAGGCACCACTGATTTGCCTGGCTAAATTTGTCTGGTATTCAAAAAGGTTGTTTTACTTCACTAATTTGGTAGAATATAATCATCTTGAGCGAGGAAAATTAGGTGTGTAACAATACAGGAACTTTTGCACCCTTGATTTGCCTTTCAGCGAATCGGTTTGGTTCTGAGAGAATACGCGCATTTCTTTTACATCACTGATTTGTTTGAATTCAAACACTCTGTGTAGCGCAAACCAGGTGTGAGTATAGCACTACAGAAAAATCTACTGAGGAAATTAGTTGTACAGCACTACAGCAAAATCTGTTAAGTTCATTTGCCTAGATGAATGGGTCTGGTGGTGAAATTAGATGAGCAGCACTCCAGCAAAAGGACCTGGCACGGTAAGGCAAAGAATCGGGCCCAGAGATGTACGAAAATAAAAAAAAAACAAATTTCAAAATCTTAGCACAATTTTGTAAATTTCAGAATCAGAAGTACAAAACCTGGTCGAAGCACTCATGGACATTATAATGCTTTTAAAACGGTGGTTGCTTAGCAATAACCCTCCAAAAATGCACTCTCGATGAAAAACACCAATTTTTCGTTCAAACGAGATACTGTGTTTTTACTTAACAGTATGAAGATCAACGTTAACCAGAAAAATATCTTTACTGAAACTTTTATGTGTGTATTTCTACGTGCTGATAAAGTTTTGTTGTGGTTAACGTTTGTCTTCGTGTGTAAAACATAAACTTAATAATGTGAAAAGTTTTGTCATGTTTTAGCAATTTCGAAGCCTGGATCTCTGCTTTGATCTGCCAGGCATCCGGCACAGTACAGTGGACTAACGAAGTCGCCGCGGGGAAAAGGTTGTATATCTGGGAAGAGTTTAAATCTTTGTGGAACTTTTTTTTCTTTGGAAACATGTTTTTGTGTGAGAGTAAAGATAAAGACCGTCTTGCATTAAATAATTGTTATCATCAATTAAAATGCATAAGCTATGGTATTGCGTAACATGTGGTAACTATAGCGACATCATAGGTAAATCCTGGTTGAGAGCGCATGTGGTTCGCTACTTATCATTAACATTAGCATGTTACGCGTATAGATAGTGTAAGGCTGAAAGTTACATTTGTTAATATTTATTTAATTAATTGGTGCATACCTGCGTGCTCCAGAATTTTTGAGAAAGTTACATTTGTAGTGCAGTGATTTTCATAACTCTACAGTGTCTAATGCAAAAAAAAAAAGATATTTCAGTGTGACTGGAGTCGAGTAAAAGTTTTCGATTTTATGACCCATACTTTGCTTCATTGCATGTTTGGACCTTTGTAAAAGGGTTGTATATCCTCCCGGCCTTACCATACTAGGTCCTTTACTCCGTAGATCTTTCTGGATAAATAAGACCTTGGAAGAATACACATAATTGTTTTTATAATTAATTAGATTTTGAACAACTGCATGTCGTGGAAATCAGGTAACACTTTGTTTATTTAACTAATTTAACTGGCCTGTGGCTGAAGTTATATGAGCGGGTTTAATTGACCTAGCGCTGAAAGAATAATAATGAAATTTAATGGACATGGCGCTGAAAGTACCGGATCGAAATTGTACTGGCCTAGAGCTGAAAGTATAGGATCGGAATTGTACTGGCCTAGAGCTGAAAGTATAGAAGCGGAATTTTCCTGGCCTGGCGTTGAAAGTGTAGGAACGGCATTTTTACCGCATTCATTTGTTACAATTTGAACACCTACAAGTAGTGCAACTCAGGTGTGTACGTATGGAATTAGGGGAAAATCTACTGCATCGATTTACCTGTTCGACTTGGCTTCGTGTTGGAAGAACACACGAAGCTGCTTTACTTCACAGATTCTTTTAGATTGCTTCGTGAAGTACAAATCAGGAATGTAGTTAGCGATGAATTCTCTACGAATCCATATTTATACTGACACCGGTAAACACTATAAAATCGAGAAACATGCTTGGGAATCAACTGTGTAGTAACCAATGAAAAGATTCCTCGCGTACAAGTAAGCTATATAAGTGATATCATGAACAGCTTAAGAAATAGTTTGTGGGGTTCAAGTTTTAAGCGGATGGGGTTGGCAGCTAAAAGCAAAGAACGAAAGGTACACACATGCGTAGATGGCGCTTTGAAATCTATGAAGAGCTTTTTGTCATTTTCATAACTGGAGGATATGACATCGCTTAATCCATTTATATAGATATGAGTGGCACTAGTATTTACACGAGGCTATGCATGGCATGACACATTCTCATGGGAATATCGAAGGCATGACGCAGACACGGAAGTAGCAAATGCGACAGCTTCATAACATGCATGCCAGGACATTTATAATGGAATATATGTGTCACATATTTACATGGACTGACACAGTATATGTATACACACCTAATGACCCTTCGTCGTCATATGACTGAATAAAGCGTAAAGCACGACGTAACATATTCCCATGAGGCTACGGAAGAGAGAACATATTTTTTTTATATGTATTGTACTTTTGTTTCTGTGATTAGTAATTAAGGCCGTCTGTTTAACTCATATTACGGCTCTCAGGGTTGTGAGTACAGGAAACTGGAGTGACGGCAGTAAACCGCCGCCCTTGAATAGATGCCTGACAAACACCCTGAAGTAGAGCCACAGCGGACTAAAGAGCAGTGTATTAAAACATTCTATAGTCTATTTCTTTTAGTGAGTCTACATTCGGCTGTCTGTAAAGTCAGTTATACTCACTATCAAAATTTCTTTAGTCATTTACATAACTGATATGTTGAACGTCCATATCAATGCAAGGAAAATGAAATTAGAACACTTTTTTTAGTTCAAAAAAGTCCATAAGCTCGATTTCGGCGACAAGAACCCATTGCCTTGGGTGACGTCATAATTATTAAAAAACACAGTGACATGCTGGTGTCCAACATGTTTTGACGGAGGTCGGCACGAGTTACCTAAACTACTACTGGTTTTACCGTAAACCCTGTTTCTAACACTGCCATATTTGAAATTGTTAACACGTTTAGTATAATATAACCTTAATAGATGAATTTTATTTTATCTCTTGCAGATCATGATCTCTTGGCAGTATGTTTTTTTAAAGCGTGATGTTAGTAAATTTTGTTATAAATACAATGTACTCTATTCGGTGGGAGTGTAGTGTGGGCTGTGTTGCTGCGTGGAGTTTGTTCTAACCGCACGTTGGTGCATTTTTTGTAAACAAATTATTCTCCACGCCCATTTCCCAGCATGCCACTGGTTTTTAAAATAATTATGACGTCACCCTAGACAATGAGTTCTTGGCATCGAAAGTTTTTTTTTATAATTTGATTTCCTTTGCAGGGACGTGAACTTCCAACATATCCATGTTTACAGCTTGTGTTGTTACGTGTGACTGACTAAAGGCAATTATGGTAGCAAGTATGACTGATTTTACAGAGAGCTGAATGCAGGCAACTCTGTAAAAGAAATAGACTGTATATCTCATGGATCAAGGGTCTGACAGACCCATCAAACCAGTGTCTTAATCCTGTGTGAGTAATGGGTGATACAATATATTTCCATGACAACATATCGGGTGGGCATAAAAAATGGGCCGTACTTTGACACTCAGTACCTCAGCTTCTAAAAATTTACACACTCAAAAGCCATTATGTCCTAATAAACCAAATTTCAATTTCATCCTTTAAGATTTCTGTTCAATTCGACCAAAATCAAAATAGAGTCAATAATGCATGTTTCGGGCATTTCGTAATGATGATCTACCTTATTTTACTTGAAAATGTGATCAGTTACTTGTCCTCCGCAGAGAAAACCATCTTGATTCAGCAAAACTTGTGCCTATCTGGCAGAGGGATTTCTCCGACACTAGAGGCAGACAATTTTTCCGGACGACACTTGATTGACGTGTGTCACAAACAGAACATTCGAACATACCCGTGTTCTGGGTGACCGAGTCGCCTAGTGTGGGTGCTAGATATTTTCTTTCAACTGTTCTTTTCACTTTAATACGATGGCGGTAATCAATTAAGAAACGGACACCAGTTTGTCTAAGGACAAGGTTCTCCAAGGAACGTAAAAGTGCACAAATGGCCACATCAGGGTCGTCAAGGCCCTTTTGAACAGTGTGAGCGGTAGAATTCATTTGTTCTTTAATGCATTTATTTAATTTGTGTTTTTGCGTGCTATTTTCTACTATTCAATGATTACATGTACAGTTAAAATAAAACCCTGACTTAGGTAAATAGACACGAGGCCGTACATCACCGGTTACGCGTGACCATTTCCCAATTATCACACTGTCGTCAATACTCTGGATTAACTCTCTGTGCTCTAAATCTTAATATATTTTACATCAAAGAATATTTCACTTGTTTTACGCGGTTGGGTGGGGGTGGAGGACGAGGAGTGGGAAGAAACCGTGTACAGCTCTGGAGAAACAACTACTATCTGCAGATTGTCGCCTGACCCCACATCCTACCGGTAGATTGTAGAGGCCCCAGACCAAGGCTGGGACCGATTCGGCACCTCGTGTATTCTTGCCATTTAGAGACTCTTACCCATTCATTCCAAGATCCATTCTCATCCTATTTGATTGCAATATTCTTTCGAGCGACGTAAACCACCAACATTATAAATGAAACAAACAACCAAATAATCTAGGAAAAAAATCCCAGCCCACATGTAACTATTTGGCTGTACATCATTCTGTTACACTGCGCAGTCTACACTCTTGCAACCGCTCTCCTAGCGCCTATCACTGAAGATTAATTTGTCTAGTTATTGCAAAATATGCGTTTAATTCCTCTTCTGGGACAGGACGTGAATATCTAACGCGCCTGTTAGCAGGTACAGATGTTTGCCACTGCGATGCATTGGCCATCAGTTCATGAATACTGATGTATTTTAGCTTGTTATATGCGCAGACTGGGCCTCTGAACCCTGAGTTATCTCCCCTCCCGGAGGAGTCATCATTCCAGCTCTCGGAAAATGGGACTATTTTCTCTTTATGAATTACTTATCGCTCCTAGGAGGCGGTAATTTAGATATTTATTCAAAGCTTCATTGGCGTGGAAGTCATCAAAGTGTTCTTCAGGGTTGCTTATGCGCGGTAAGAAGAGCTTAGAAGAACGTTATGTTCTACACCTACTGAACTTTCATCATTTGCTTGTAAGGGCACTAGCATTTGATAATTCCCAGTGTAGCCCTCTACCACAAGCGCCTCTTTTATATTCATAAAAATAGCCTGTTTTCTCTCTAAACAAAAATGATGTCAAGCGTACAGTTACTTCAAACTTACCGGTACATAAGAGTTCTCTTCTTTTTTGGACCGATAGTCTGTACATCAGCTCGGACAACAACGGAACATGGGTATCTCGAAACATAATTTTCATTTGCGCTTGTGTTGAATTGCACATTGTGTTGAAGATCAGTTTTGTGAAATTTAGCCTCTATTGCAGTAGTTGTTTAGTTAATTTTAATGTCATGTTTAAATTACTAAGTGTACATTTTGTAAGCCTTTACATCCATGATAGAGCTGTTTCAAATGTACTTATTACAGTCATTACTTGCTTCAACGCTACCACAGCAGAGTGCAGTCCAGGGTGTGCCTGTGCTACTTTTGTCAGCACTACTTGCAGAAATGCCACCAGAACTCCAAAGATTTATTCAGAACAAGTGACATTTAGCCAACCCCCTGGGCCATTCTTAAGGCTCGAGACAGATATAAAATTCCTCCTGCCTAGTCCACAGGGACACCTCAAGACAGTTGTAATTCGATTTGATCCCGGTGGTCGTGTGAATTAGGTCAATTAAAGAGATACATCACTGAATCAAAATTCTCCCTATGGCCAGGCGCTTGATGGCGTCTCTTGAACACCTGACAATGACGTAGTTTTTTGATCAAATGACAGATTAGCTACGTACACATTTGAACGAATCTTTGCAGCTAAGCTGATCATTTGTGACCCCTGAATCTACAGCGGATTAGACCGAGGTGGCGTTGCATTTGTACTGTTCTTTTTGGCTATCTTGGTAAGATTTTTCCAAAGATAAGCGTCATGGCCGACATTCGTATACCATTCGTAGTCCGCAAAGGGCGTTCCAAGTAGATAATCGCAAGATCCATTTCCTAAACAACGTTTAACACTAGCTCCCAAAGACAAAGGTATGTAAGAAATGATACAAACAGGAAATAAAGTCGGAAACACATCAGAGAGAAGCTGTCATCAGTTTTCAATGATGCCGAGCAGATATTTGATATTCCAGGCACGAATACCACATCAAAGTGTAAATTCGTAGTTCATGAATGAGTTCCAGGTCAAATAACAATTAAACAATGTATCGCAGTCGCGCTTTGATTGCAAGAGGTCATAAAGGCATCATGTAGATGTAATGAGCATGGCTACCAATTACGGCTCCTAGCCCCAGATTAAGCGGTATTAGATACAGTTCGAAGATGACGAGCGTTACAGACCTTAACCGAACAGATTGTGATTCAAAAATGATGGACAATTACGTCTTTCTCGTTTATATGTAACGATCTCATACTACATCTATGATGTTACACATGACATGCTGGTCTGTATGAAAGCTGTCTACAAGATAGAGGGTTACTCTCGGCAACAAGCGCCATCTGTGTTGTTAAATACCATGTACGCAATAGATATGTACATAAGGATAACAGCGCCGTCCATGTGGTTAATTACAATGCAGATCGCCAGAGATTCTGAACGCTCTGTCCATACCTGCCAACGAAGGTGTTATTGTAAAATTTGAGAAAATTAGAATGAAGGCGTATGATGGAGTGTCCTTGACAAACCAGTTTTTGAACTAACAACTTTTGACGCAGATTAAAGTCATTACAATTTACGCAAGATCTAACAAATGCTATAAGGTGAGATATGTATACGCCATATGCAGGAAACTTTGGTATATTGCTATCCAAATAAGGATAATTTACAATATCAAAATTGAAATTATTCCTTTTGTCGTAAAGACGGCGTGAAAGGAGACCTTGTTCGTCTTTGTGCAGATATAGATCCGAGTAAGATGTACCATCAGGACTATCTGTTGAACCCTTTAAATTCAGTGAAGGTGGATATATTTCCTTCACCGCTTCAGCAATATGGGGTTATTTAACGTCAGTTGATCATCAATATACCGCTGGGTAAATGAAAAGGATCGATCTTTAAAGATATTACTTTTAACTAAATTCTGCACATAGTCGTATTCAGGTAAAACAGGTATAGATCTGCCAAAAGAGGTGCACAGTTGGTACCCACTGGAATACCTATGCACTGTTGGTAAATGGTATCCCCGAATTTCACATGGATGTTATTAATGAGAAATTCAAGTAATTCAATAAATAATGTAACATCCCATGAGTGGTAACGTTAATAAATAGCAGAACAAAAGAAAGCCTTATTGCTTCTGACAATGTAACGGTGACCTGTTTTAGTAAATGCCGAGACAATTAACAACGATATTCTTTTAATAAGATCTTTGCGCGGAATTGTAGTATAGAGAGTAGAGAAATCCCATGTGGATACGTCTTTGTACGGTATATGCCTATGAGCATCAAGTTGTTCTGTAAGACGTTTGGAGTTGTTAAGAATCCACATGCAGTTGATACCTGATTTTTTTTGTCGTGGCACAATACTTATTCCAAAATGACTTTACTTCTTGAAGAACGCTCTCGTAAGTAGGGATGACAAGAGTTTGTTGGTACAGCTTCTTGAACCCGCAATAAATCGAGCCTTGTATGGGGATTTATGCATTTTAGGAATCCAGTACAGTTGTGGTATTTCTGCATGACGGGTAGGTATATTTATGCACCTTTCTTTAAGAAAGGTTTTGTGTTTATTAAATAGTTCCTCCAGAGTTCATGTTGTAACAGAATACGTGAATGTTGTCATAGATGTACACAGCTCTTGAACAAGAATTTGATGATAATAATTCTTGCAAATAAAGATGACATTATTCGGAGCCTTTTCTGCTACAGTGATGACAAATGTACTATGAAGGTCAGCAAGTGTTTCTTGCACAGTGGGATCCTTCAGAACCTGTTTAACTTTAGGTAGAGCATCAATGTCTATACGGTGTATAGCTAAACTAACCTTCTTTTTAACAATCTCAAGCCAATCGTTAAGTACCGAAGAATCCACTTTCTCCCGTTTTGACCATTTTTAAACATATTCCTCAAGCGCCGAGATGATATTTTTTATGTTAGATCTAATGTTGACATTTCTCTTTTCTCTATACTTTGGACCTCTCACAAAGAGATTCCTTAGATCATGATTCTTAACAATATTAAGGTCACCGGTCAGGACATATTTACATTTGTCGTGGGTAAAAACTGAGGATTCACAATCACAAACAACTCCTTGATGGCCTGGAATAATTGAAAATTTTAGAAGCGATAGGCTTTGTATACTCATAGGATATGCAAAGGGGCTCTTGGATATTAAAATAATTAGGCACAGCACTATGAACATCATCAAGTTCATTAAAGATGCGTGGTACGTTAATTAAATCAAGGCCTCTGTCTAAATACTTTATCTTCAAAAGAGTCGATCGTGTTGAGTTACAGTTGTAGTTACATGGCAATACAGTCAAAAATACGATATGTCTTGACACAGACGTACAAGGTGAGGTGGAACATTAAAATTGTGTATGTTATTGGATGCCTGTTTTTGCAAATTCAGTGGCAGTGCATATAATACTGTGCGTAGAGCATGCATGCTATTGGTGTCATACAACAATCCTGCTGAATAGCTAACTGTAACGTGTTTGTGAATCATGTTTCTATTCAACTTCCTCCTACAATTACAGTGAGGCCTACGTTTATGGTATTTGAACAAATTTGTTATGATGGAGTCATTTGGTTGACTAGATGTTACATTGCTGATTCCCATAACGTTATCATTCAACCCATACGGGAAGACTGAACCAATCTCTAGCATCCAGAAAAGTTCAAGGTCACGGATTTTACGTTTAAA
Source organism: Liolophura sinensis (assembly GCF_032854445.1). NCBI lineage: Eukaryota > Metazoa > Mollusca > Polyplacophora > Chitonida > Chitonidae > Liolophura > Liolophura sinensis. Next base: position 20,186,408 of record NC_088304.1, read on the forward strand.
TGGATGAACCGATTCTATTATTTGAATGCTGAAATGGTCCCAGTCATGGTCGGAGTCACAGAAATGCTTGCCTAATAGCAATTGTTTCTTGCGCACGGACTTACGATGTCCGTTCAATGTAATACTTATACATGCACATTTTTGTTTTTCATTTGTTGGCCACAAACTCGTCATATCGTTGTTACCGCGTGTATGGCTCCGTGACGAGACAAGCTCAGAAATGACGCACCGCGCTAGGTGCATGCATTAGGTCTTACATTAACTTCTTTGGACGCAAGTTCATACAGGTTACATACTGTGAATATATGAGCATATATTTAATAGAACTGTCTCATGTATATCTATTTTTCTTACAACACAATGGTATAGACGTCGATTTGCAGAACTTTGTAGATGTGGGCAAGCATATTTACGCAAATGTCTGGCGCATCTTGCCCGTTTATGAAGTCACTGTTTAACTAGAAGATATGTCGCAATTTTACGCGTGCTGGTTTCACACCCTTCCTCTCCCTCTGTTTTCTTTCTCTGATTTTGTATACCGCCCCTGGCCCCCGCTCCCCTCTTTCACGGAGGAGCCTGACAAAACTTATATGAAAATTATATAAAATTATATGACAAAAATTGTGATTGTTTCATTTCGAGTATTTTATGATATTTGACACTTGAAACACTTAGGCAATACCTGTGAAACCGGAAACGGCAGTCTACTCTGATGTGGTTAGTTATAACATGACACACATGATGAAGTCACGCATACGCCATAATTCATGTCGAAAAGCGGGTTCTGTTTCGGTTCATCTATGTTTCACTTTTATTTCCTTCTATAAAAACTTATAGAAGTTGAAAGGCTGTGACAGCCTGGCACAAGCCGTTTCCTTTTCCCGGTGATCTGCCATTTCGAATCAGTTGCCTGCCATGTAGTTATAAAAGACTTTATCGTTGCAAGCAGTTGCGTCAATTAAAGGATATCCATCCCAAAGCAAGCTTTGGATAATCGGCAGTTCAAATTCCAAAGAACAACGATCATTAATTTCCTGTTCCCCAGTAGTGTTTTTTTTTTTTATTAATCTGGATCGGGTTCCGTATTACCATTGTTAACTTTGATTCAATTAGGCTCATAACCCATAAAGGTCTACGATAAGATAACCATCGAAAAACACTCCGCAGTTTCGAATTCCGGCAAGTTATTCATTGCTTTGATCAATAGCGTTGCTGTGTGAGAACAGTGCCATTAACAAAATCGGTTAAGCCCTGCAACGGAGAACCTTTTTTGTTACATGAGCGCATTGATTTTCCTTAATGTTTAGGTAGTACATTTAGTAGACTTAAGCCACATGCAGATCCCGGTTGTTCAAAACTGTTTTAAAATTTAATAGCAGATTTAACGTTAAGCTAAGACTTCAATTTTGTACTTAACTCAAAAATAACGGCGTAACAGTATATTAAATATGGACTAATCCTGCTGCTGTTATACTTTCACTTTGGGCAATTGTATTGCCGGCTGAACTGGCCAAAATCTTGAATATGAAATGTGACTTAATGCCGGTGTTCGGTAATACGCTTTCGAATAACTGGGCACAAAAACATATATTCCCAAAATTTTCATTCCACCATGGACATGTGTATGTATACAGCTTATAATGTTGTCTACATGACCACGATTTGTTCTGAAATGTTACTGCTGGAAGTAAGGCTATGGCATTTCGTTACCCTGTTAACCTCCTGTTGGTGGGTAGTAACGTTAGGAAAGATCTCAAACAGTAAACTACTGTCTGTTTGGTTGTATCATCCACTCAGTTCCAGCAGCTCTCCTCAATGCGGAGTTAAAGTTTGGAACCAATTGCACCATGTGTAACCTTAACTTTCTGCTTCTTGCCGTATTAAACATGTTCTCTATTGTACGAAGATATCTCTATTATGGTTGCCTTAACAGTCAGTTGTGTTGTTTAAAGCGAGGAGCAAGTGCCACTTCGGTTAGTAATTCAGTGAGGAATTGTATTCATTGTCAGTTGGATAATCGCTAAAACAGAATGTATAATAAAGCCTTCCATGTCTATATTCTTGCTTATTATATAAGAAACAATAAAAGACAATGAGATTTGCAAAGTACAATTTAAGAAGCACTTCATTCAAGATGTTGGCATTTACAGTATCAGTATTTGACAGGTATCATTTTAGGAAATGTTGACGGTTTAAAATTTGGGCTTCGTATGAGAGTAGGTACAATTCGTCTGGACAGTTTCCGGAGTATATGCCAATGACAGGCTTCAATCTATTCAGATGTCGAGATGCACAATGCAATTCATATTTCTCATGGAAATTCACGTCTGAATCAATCAACTGGTGCGGAAATCTGTTTAAAGAAAGAAACGCCCGCTAGTTTATGCATAATCGGCAAACTGGTCGAAGCAAACAAAATTTGTTAAAAGTTGAAAATGCCCTGACAAGCATGTGGGAAAGCATTGTACATTCGTGCAATACAGTTTATGGCAAAAGAGGGGAATGATTTAAATACTAAATCTATTTAAATTATTCCCCTGTTTTGCCATAAACTGTATTGCACGAATGTTCCATGCCTACGCACATGCTTGTCCAGGGCATTTCCAACTTTTAACAGATTTTGTATGCGTCGACCAGTTTTCGAGAGATCGCACAGAGCTTTCTAAAGTTAGTTTTCTCTCAGAAACGTTAACAATGAAATATGTGGAGGCGTTAGGCTGATCAACTTGTCGCAAGGGGGCAATCGAAGGCGAACACCGTAAAATCGCCAAATTACTCGGGGTAACGGAATTCGTCGCTGCGCGCAATGAGCGTGAGGCTACCTAGGTCTTGATCCCCAGGGTGTGATTGCTGTGTGAGTGAAGGATGGCTCCTCTGTGGACCAGCGGCTGGGTCGATCTTAAGGTGGTTACGTCGGCAGGGAACATGACTATAACAATGAACGCTCGTTAGAGCCCTATCACAAACGGTCCAAGAAAGGAGGAGGGGAAAACAACGGAGCAATGCGCTGCCCAAACTGACAGCATTATCACGCCATCAACGACGATTTTCTGCAATTCGTGCTTGAGTGAAACGCGGAGTAACATCGGCAACATGATCGCCGCTTTGCGTAAAATTTGCTACAGTATCGAACCAACCGAATTCAATTTCGCCGTACCGCCGCATAAGCTAGAATCACAGTTCAGAAGTAGTCATCAGAAAGGCATCCCTAAAACGCCGGAAGCTCGCACAGACTTCGAAACCACTAGGGGTCTGACTCTCTGACATGATTCTCTGGATGAAAATATAAAATAATGACAGTGAAAACAACCTAACCGACGCGTTAGAAAATTTATTGAGGATTGTGTTTACCTAAAAACAGCTTTTATTTGTCCAAAACAGTTTTCACCGCCTGTAACCGTCCATTTCTGAAAAAAACCCCTAACTAGCATGAGATAATTTACCAGTGGGTCCTAACCTAAAACAGAAATGTTCAAAGCAAACTTTCATTTAGGTTTCTCCGAGAAATTTCCTCACGTAAACTAAGCACTGTGCAATGTATGTTCAGTTGTGTTCGGTGTCCTTTTAACCAGTCAGCCGACTCCCACGTACGTGCATCAGGTCGGAGAAGTGTAAGTCTCCAGAAATGGAGGTACAAATTGCTCGGTGTTTAATTTTGAACGTTTCCGATGTATGAAAATAAACTGTCAACTCGCTGGCTCATTGGTATATAGCGTTGTCTCGAATCAAGCACTAATTTGTGATATCAACTGACCAGGTTTTATAACAAGTAAAAAAAAAAAAGACACGCGAGGTTCCCTAACCTGTACATTGCTGCGCTATAACACTAGTTCAAGTGTGGGTCTTACACGTAGTTAGGCGAGAGAGTCTTACATTGATCTCCCTGCATGTAACCACAACATACTCACACATGGGTCTTAAGTTCCCGGACAAATGCATGGATGCTGCCAACTTTTGGCTGAAATGATAATTGCTAGGATGTATACCATGAGGAATTGTGATTCAACCACTCCCTGTCCATCGAAAATGTCGGTGCTATCAACTCGACGATGTAGTGTTGCATGCGATCTGAGCAGTTTAAACGTAATCTACCCTGAGGATTCGGGGGGTAATGTGATGCGTCCATGGCATTTGGGTGCTCTCACATTCGCCTAGTTTGGTTAACATCGGGTGATGTTTCCTGCTCTATCAAATAGTTTTAGCGGGTCAGTCTCAATGGGAAAACAAACAATTGTTCCGTGCATCATGGTTCGCATAATGACTCTGCCAGCGATGTCCAGCACACCTCTTTGTCAATAAACAGAGAACCCCATAGCGGATACTCCGCAGTATCTCTGACATTTCGAAACATCATCAACTAAAAGAGACTAATGTTGATGGAAATTACCGATGATTAAACGCACTGTAACTTGTCTGATATTGTAGACTTTAGTAACAAGAGCGACATCGGTTACAACCGCTGCCCATGGAATAAAGAGATGTCACAAAATCTCCATTGTACACGTTATCCCGGCACCAGTCATCATGGCTGATAAAAGCGTCTGTGGTTTGTTATTGGGCATATATTCTCATATTTTTGGTGACGGAGATAATAGGCATTATCTGAGATAGTAGGGACTGTGAGAGTAGTGATTAGCGTAAACACCAGGTAAAGTTTACCTGTTTGTTTGAAACTCGAATATCCCCAAACTTAGCGTCCGTATAGTGATATTGGCGAAGATTACAGGGATTGTAGTGACTATACAGCAATCGTCCATCATGTTATTAGAACAGAACCATGCAAATCAGAGATGCTGTAAAACATTTGCTCCTAGTCTGGCAATGTTCAAGTTTTGTTTTTAGTCGTAGACAGGTATTCTACGATATGAAGTAATATATTTTTAAAGGTATGAGTTGAGGTATGGGGCTTTCTCAGCATGAAGTTGGTATTCATGTTTAGGTCAAACTTTCCAAATATTATCTTTGGCTGTTAGCATACTATTTTATGATTTTTATGCCACATTTTCATCTGTATGTTCATTTATTAGGAACCCACCCATGGTGCTTGTGTAAGCATGTGCGGTGCATGCTGAATATTTATGATGTCGTACCTAGTCTAGAACTCAAGGGTGTCACCTGGTTAATTAGTATTATCCGGACAAACGAAAATCAAACGATTTCCTAGAACATCGTTTCGGCTACTTTTGTTGTTATGTTACAACCGACTTGGGGGGATGTTATAGTTGACCTGTGACTGCACAGGAAGAGAACATAATTACAGAAAGTGTTACCGCAATTAAGCACGTGCCATATGTTATTACGACGAAGAGTAAGAAGGTATGAGCAAATTGACCTTTGTTATGGGTCTTGTTTCTTGAGGATTTCCCATCAGTAAAGTAATTATTTCTGTTTATCTGTTGTAGATATCCTGACGCCGATGTGCCTATGCGTGTCACCATGGAGTCTTTGACTGTACCCCGTCTTCTACCATTGCCCCTACTACTATGGCTCGTGGAGTACGTCCTCTCGGATTGTCAGTACCCGGAGTTTGTCCAGAATCGGGGCCGTAACGAACACCACTGGGTGGGCATGTATTCCTACAGCGAACATCTCACCACAAAGTTCACCGGAGGAGACATGAAGGCTTCACATTGCCGGCAGCTCAATGATTGCCATGTCTTCGAGCGGATGTGCCTGGAGAGTTATGGGAACAACGTGTTTCTCGTGGCGCACCATGAGACCCACCCCGACACCTTCATGTGCATGCAGTTCCTCAAGCGGAGTATTGGCGTTGTTCAGTTGAAGACGTCACGGCAGAGCAACAGGCCAAGTCGTCATCTGTGCCAGGACATGAAACTCGACTCCATTCCGCTGATCTCAAGCAAAGGTTACTACGATACGGCAATTCCGTGTCCTCTAAAAGGAGGCTTTGATGTGACCATTTACGATTCCGACATGTCTCAGCTGTGTCCTGATAGCGTCATCCCTATACGCTTGGAAAGCGAGTGTGAGAAGAACGAGGGAATGCTGTTCAAATTCAGGAAAACAGAGTGCATTCATCAGCATTTAGCGATGAAACCGGAACAGAAATTGTTCTGCATCGCCACCTGGACGGACGGTCGGTATAAGTTCGTGGTTCTCCGGGATGATTCGTCGTTCCGGACTTGGTGCCTTCGCTACTCGGTCGCCGAGGGCGATAAGGATCGCATATTGGCCTACTTGTTCATGGATTTCGTTTGCGATCCGACCGATCGGATTACAGAGAGTACAAAATACCTAAGGCTGGAGATGACCCGACGTGGACTGATCTCTTTATGCATGGACGAATTCCATCACTGTTACGCAGACAAGATGTACTTGTGTCACTCCGACATGAAGCCTCACTGCCCGTTGTCCTGCGGCATGTGTAATCCCCACGGTAAGGTGCATAACTGCCAATTCGACAAGACGTACCACGGCACATGGATGCAAAGTACGAGACACGGCAACCGGAAAATTTCCGTGTCCGCTAATGAACTACGTATTGAAGGAGAAGGCCGGTACACGTGTGTGCGCTTTGACAACTCTACCACCGACAGGGCTCTCAGTTTGCTGAGGATTTTTGAGAACGGTTGTTACCCGCGCTTTGTGTGTGCTCAGTTCGATAGGCCTGCCCCGTCCGTGCTGCACTACCGCCTTGGTAGCAGTATCGTGTGGCCGATATTCCGTCAAAAAAACCCATACCAGCTGATTTGCTCGGAGAAAAATTTCCGCTCAGCCTTGGCGCGACACCCCGGCGGCGTGCCTAACCTTCAATATGAGATCCCGCAAAAGTCCCAGACCAGCGTCGTAAGTTTGAACGACGAGCAGGCTGTGTTTTGTAATTTGTCCGTGGAATTCGCAGCCAAAATCGCCTTCGTAGATCAGTTTAACTGTTCGGGTTGCCTCAGTCAAGAGAGCGCCGGTACTTCAGACCGCCTCGCTGTGCACTATAACAACTGCTCCCATAAACCGGGCTACTTGGAGTATTTGTGTTTCGCTTCTTTTAAATCTATCGGCACTTACGATCGAGTTCTAACGAGAATTGTAGGAACCAAGGAACGCTATTTCTGCTGGGTGTTTGTGTCCACCGAAAAAATTTTGATCCTTCCCGGATCTGAGTGTAGCCCATTTGATGCCGAATTGGCGTTGAGGGGTCATCTGCCGCCGAAGGATATCTTAACACTTTATAGTTCAACAAACGGTACGCTTTGTGACGCCATTCAGTCAGATCAAGACAGTTTCGTCAGAATCCCTCCCAACATGCAACAGACTTCCGCTTCTGACGCTAGACAGCCAATGTCCTTTTATCATGTCAAAATATTTATTCTGGTTTCATGTGTTGTAATTCATCGGCCTTTCTTCTTGTGATCAACTCAGCTGGACAACGGAACATAAATTCAAACTATTTTAAGTTACATTTGAAAAGTTTTAACATTTTTACTCTTGCATATGCGGAACATAATCTACGAAGTATAAATGTTGGAACAAATTGACATTGTCTTGAGTTATAAAAGCCCAAATGTTAAACATTGAACATGGCCAGCTTTGTATCAATTTCACTATGTGTAAGGATGGAGTTTACAATTTTTATTTATGAAATAAATGGTAATTTTTTTTCAAATTTTTCAAAATACCCTGTAGGGCTCATTTTGTCTAAGATATTAAATGTTTGAATATATACGTCATTGTATATATCTATAGATAACGCCGTTACATAAAATAACAACAAAATTTACAAGCATGTACCACAAACTATACCCAGGAGGGTTACATGATATGTGAAAGAAGATTTGTGTTGATTGTGTGTTTGTTGTGGGAGATGGGTGTGTGTATAGGGTGGTGTCATTTTAAACAATATTTCAATTACATCAACTTGCCGGTGACCGGCCTCCATGTCGACATTTCCACAGACTTCTATCCTACAATCTTATTAGTTGTTAGAGCGTCCATTCCGAAGTGGGAAGACCCCGGTATCAAACCCAGGTGGGGTCATACCAAAGGCTTTCAAGATAGTAATTGCTGCTGCCTTGCTTGGTGTTCAGCACTGAGACGTTAGAACAAGGAAACATGACTAGTTGTCCCGGTGTCAGTACAAGGTGACAATGTGGTGTGTTATGTCTGGTGGTTTCGGCATAATACTTCAGTAGGGGTAGCACTTTGGCGGCAGGGTCTCACCCTGCCACTAAAGGGACACAATATATGTACACACGCCTAACAACTCCTCGTCGTCAAATGACTGAAAAATTGTTAAGTTTTGACATAAATCCATAAATCCATCCCTCCATCCATCCATCCATCCCTCCAGCCATCCATCCATCCATCCATCCATCCATCCATCCATCCATCCACCCATCCACCCACCCATCCATCCATCCATCCATCCATCCATACATACATCCATACATACATACATACATTCAATCTTATTTGTAGCACGGCTTTCCAGAATTCACCAAAGATTCAATCGTATGAAATGAATATTATTCATGATACGTGTGAAACAGGATTAGCCCTCTTTCCACGTTATTCGTCTAATTCAACGCTGCTTTGAAGTCGGAGCTGGATTCGAATGAATGAATCAACAAAGAATTAGGGTTAAACGCCCCACTGGCGACAGTATTTCAGCTATTATGGGTGTTAAAACAATCACGAAACAGTTATGAGTTTCATTCAGGGATGGATGACGCCCAGAATAACCAAGGAAGTAAGATTATTTGAAAATCGACTGAAACAAAAATTAATTATAACTCAAAACAAAGATAACATATAGTCCTTAGTTATACAATATTCAAATATCTTCATTTTATTTACAGGTTAGCCATCGACACCGAAGGGATCATATTGTTAAGTATGCTCACATGAAAAAGCTCTGGGTTAGTTGCCTTTTTGCTTAGAGGCCCGAGATCCTATTTTCACCTGGGAGACATGGATTCGAGTATGTGACTCTCGGCCAACCGGAATGGTAAG